>NC_134568.1:245098156-245400240 GCF_050947875.1 Dermacentor variabilis | reverse complement strand
ACAAAACCCGTTCTTATGCAACACTTGCAAAACCTGCATTTTCAGCATTGAATTACGATGTTTTCCTTATAGAATCTATAATGAAGACCTGACAGCTTCATGAACCACATGCATGGAGCATACAGCCTCGGGGATTTTGGGATCGTTTCCAAAGAAATGCTGTTGTGATAGAAATTCAGTTAACCAGTTTGATGATTCCAACCTGAGTTTTGCCAAATGACGAAAGTTCACTTGCTGCGCGTTGCATTAAAATCATTACAGTCGTGCTTTAGCAAAGGTAACTTCACAATTTCGGCCGGTTGTACAAGCACGGCTGCGGAACAAAGAATATCTCTTCAGCTACAATGGGTGCAACATGATGTTTATGCTTGCGCCTGGCCTAATCAGCTTTACTTGTTTTTGCAGCTCTTATTTCTTTTTCGCGCATGGCGCCATTATCAATGGCACGAACGAAACGGATGCGACGTCATAAAAGAAGACCACGACAAATATGTTACACAATAATTGACCTATCAACCTTTCGCAATATTCATTCCTTTTAGTTACGTTCTGAGCCAACCCTCGAGGTTAATAGAAGTGCGTAGTCGAGCACATATATTCACGGAGCACTGAACTCGATTGCTATTACGAGGGCTAAAGGACCGCAGGGCACCATTAAGCATGCATAATGTCGACGGCAAGATTATTTTACACATTGAGCTAGAAATGGAACAAGCTTATCGGGCGCGTTGAGCCCCTCGCAAGAAGCGGCCCGAGGGCGCCGCACCGCAGCGGTGAATGCACAATGAAAGTTCGAAGGGGAGCGGACCAATCAGGTCCGTTGTCTCAGGTGAAATGTTACTCGAGTGGCCAGACAGCTGAGATGGCGCCATCTGCCCGCACCATCTTGGCCGGGCTGCTCAAGAGCATGCGGCGCAAACGACGCCCACCCTATCGTGCCAGGCGCCTAACGGTAATGATAAAGTTAACCAGGTTCCAGAAACACATTCTGCTGCCGCACTTTCTTTCTAACGACGGTCGCACCTTGCTGATGATACGGCCGGGAAGGTCCAGGCGCGAAGACTGTTTCTCTCAATTTTATTTCTCGTTCTGTTTTCTGTGCTCCCTCTTCTTTTCCCCCACTCTTTGTTCTGCATCGTTGCACCTAGAGTTCGCGTGTGGCGTGCGTTTAAGACACCGAGAACCGAGCGCGGCCTTGTTACTTCGTGTTTATGCCTTCTTGGAAGTATTTCTTTCCCTTCTTTTTCCTTTGCTCTTTATTTACCTTTTGTACTCGTCGTCATGGACGATGGGTGATGGTGGGCCCGGGTCGGTAATGACCTAAGTCCGTGCAAATTTGCAGCCGCATCTCATCAACATTGGACTAACCTGGCCTGTGACTCAGTGTTTTGCATAATAGCATCGCAATTGCGTGCCTGCTGCGTTCGCTGTTTCATGAGGCTCGCTTTCGTTTCATTATTTTTATTTTTTTCTCTGTATCACGTTGTGTGTCTATAGCTTACTTACGTCGGCGCGCTTTTTACTTTGCGTGTATATTATTTCATTGCATGACGCGCTATCAAGAATTCTCTCTCGCTTCATTTTCTCTCGGTCCGAGACAGAATACGCAATTCTGTGACGCGTTTATTTCCCTGTAGATGATAGTTGCAATGAGATAAAGACCTCGTATACCTTAGAACGCACGCGCAGAACACATAGACGCGCGCCCTCACATGCATTAATTGCATATCGGGGAGTGACAAACTTTTTATTTCGCATAATCGAGGACTAAAAACAACTAAGCAAGCTTTAAAAATGATCCACACCCGGCGGCTCTGTGACCATGGCGCTGTGCTCTATAGAACGAGGACATGACTTAGGAACCCGTACGTGGCGCCCGTAGTCAGATTGGCATGTCATGCAAGAACACTCGTGTACCAGCTTTGTATGAGCGTTAAAGAACCCATCTTGTTCAAGCTTACTCCAAAGCCTACGGCGTCTCCAATCGATAGGCTGTGGCTTCGGGACGCATTACAGCCTATAGATATTTCTTTAAACTTCAGCAATGCTGTACCCAACAAGCCTACTTATTCGTAACAGCATGAGCTCCCCCACATCGTTACATCTATGTATATATGCTATAGCTGAACCTCATAAAAGAAACAAAATAAATACAGAGAAGTAATATCAACTAAAATGTTTCACTTTGTCGACTAAGGTGCTCAACGTGGCGCCGGTAGTCTCAAAACGCGTTACGCAAACGTTCGGCAAGAAGCCCGTGCGAGATGAATTTACGCGCAAGCGCAGAGGGAGAGAGACGCAGATATAAGAAAGTAAAAGCGTGTCGGTTTACCAGACGCGCGTCCGGTTAGCTACACTGCTCTGGGGCAAAGGTGCAAATCGTAGAAAAAAGGGAGGTGCAAACCGGCACTATAAATTGCCGCACAGACCTGTCAGCTTGCGCTATTGCACCAACGCTCCAATTGCTCGTTGCTTTCTGCGCCAACGACGCGCGTGGCTATGGCACAAAGATCCCTTTGGAGCACAGGGCTTCCATTTCATCATCAGCCTGGCTACGCCCACTGCAGGGCAAAGGCCTCTCCCATACTTCTCCAACAACCCCGGTCATGTACTAATTGTGGCCATCTCGTCCCTGCAAACTTCTTAATCTCATCCGCCCACCTAACTTTCTGCCGCCCCCTGCTACGCTTCCCTTCCCTTGGAATCCAGTCCGTAACCCTTAATGACCATCGGTTATCTTCCCTCCTCATTACATGCCCTGCCCATGCCCATTTCTTTTTCTTGATTTCAACTAAGATGTCATTAACTCGCGTTTGTTCCCTCACCCAATCTGCTCTTTTCTTATCCCTTAACGTTACACCTATCATTCTTCTTTCCATAGCTCGTTGCGTCGTCCTCAATTTGAGTAGAACCCTTTTCGTAAGCCTCCAGGTACTGGTAAGACACAGCTGTTATACACTTTTCTCTTGAGGGATAACGGCAAGCTGCTGTTCATGATCTGAGAATGTCTGCCAAACGCACCCCAGCCCATTCTTATTCTTCTGATTATTTCCGTCTCATGATCCGGATCCGCCGTCACTACCTGCCCTAAGTAGATGTATTCCCTTACTACTTCTATAGTGCCTCGCTACCTATTGTAAATTGCTGTTCTCTTCCGAGACTGTTAAACATTACTTTAGTTTTCTGCAGATTAATTTTTAGACCCACTCTTCTGCTTTGCCTCCCCAGGTCAGTGAGCATGCATTGCAATTGGTCCCCTGAGTTACTAAGCAAGGCAATATCATCAGCGAATCGCAAGTTACTAAGGTATTCTCCATTAACTTTTATCCCCAATTCTTCCCAATCCAGGTCTCTGAATACCTCCTGTAAACACGCTGTGAATAGCATTGGAGAGATCGTATCTCCCTGCCTGACGCCTTTCTTTATTGGGATTTTGTTGCTTTCTTTATGGAGGACTACAGTGGCTGTGGAGCCGCTATAGATATCTTTCAGTATTTTTACATATGGCTCGTCTACACCCTGGTTCCGTAATGCCTCCATGACTGCTGAGGTTTCGACAGAATCAAACGCTTTCTCGTAATCAATGAAAGCTATATATAAGGGTTGGTTATATTCCGCACATTTCTTTATCACCTGATTGATAGTGTGAATATGGTCTATTGTTGAGTAGCCTTTACGGAATCCTGCCTGGTCCTTTGCTTGACAGAAGTCTAAGGTGTTCCTGATTCTATTTGCGATTACCTTAGTAAATAGTTTGTAGGCAACTGACAGTAAGCTGATCGGTCTACAATTTTTCAAGTCTTTTGCGTCTCCTTTCTTATGGATTAGGATTATGTTAGCGTTCTTCCAAGATTCCGGTACGCTCGAGGTCATGAGGCATTGCGTATACAGGGCGGCCAGTTTCTCTAGAACAATCTGTCCACCATCCTTCAACAAATCTGCTGTTACCTGATCCTCCCCAGCTGCCTTCCGCCTTTGCATATCTCCCAAAGCTTTCTTTACTTCTTCCGGCGTTACCTGTGGGATTTCGAATTCCTCTAGACTATTTTCTCTTCCATTATCGTCGTGGGTGCCACTGGTACTGTATAAATCTCTATAGAACTCCTCAGCCACTTGAACTATCTCATCCATTTGAGCTTGCCTGAATCAAACGGTCTGTTTTACTGCGAACAGCAGTTAAGACTAGAGCAGGAAAACCAGAGCAATGAACATGACGCAAGGAAGGGACAGACAACGGCACTAACAACCAAATGTTTATCCTTTCAAGCAGCATATGTAGTATATACACAACACACACAAAAGAAGGAAAATATTAGAAATGACAGGACAGAAGATTGCGTGGAAGTGATGGGACGCAAGTACTGCGATAGGAATTATATCTATTTGGGAAGGAGTGAAATGGATGGGTAGCTTACGCGTACATCGCCACTTTTCTGGATGCGGAAGGCTTCTAATATCAGTCGTGCACGCTCGTCTCGATAATTTGCCACATTGGTACAATAATTAAAGGGTGGTTCACAGCTATACATTCAACCTAGTGCAGTGCCAGGTGACTATCTCTTGCTTGCTCACAGACATTGTTTGAGTGTTCACGCATACGGTCATTTGTCCAACATAGAAACGCCGACAGGAAAGAGGAATCCGGTAAGCTACATTACATCAACACTTTACCGTTCCTTGTATCCTGTCCATGGGGCTGTCTTTTCTGCCAGGAACCAACAGCCCAAAGGCATACGCTTCAGCACTTAAGAGCTAGGAAATGAGTCAACTGTTTTCTTCCGTTCGTAAAACGATATTCGGACTGGGAACGAACGATCTTGCGTTTCCAAGCGAGCATTCTTATCACTATGACACAACCGCTTGATGAAAGGGCGCAGGTAATACCAATATTGGGCTTATCTAGCAAGCACGCACAGTCAAGTGCTGTGCTTTGATCGAGATGAGCAGTTTGGTTTTGATTTTATTTCCTTGGAGCACGGACACATACTCATTGTAGATGATTGGCCAAGAGTCGGATGATACTCAGTAAAGGCCACTCTGCCGAGGGCACGATAAAGGGTCGTGTATTGCCTCAGCTGATGCCAAGCGAATGACACTGCGGGCACCAGCTGCTTGTTTCTGTATGCAAGCCGTATGGTTTTTCACTTGGCAGGAGGGAGGAGCCTCTTAGCGTTGTTCAGCAGTTTCCAAAACAACTCCCTGTGACACTGGAGTTTTCTCAATATATTCCAGGAGTGAGGGTTTATTTCTCAGAAAATCATGGGATTATCTAAAGGTGTTCAGCGTACGGAGCTTGCATAATTGCTGCTTGGAGTGATTTATGGACCACTGAGGACTGACGGGCTTTTTTCTCCTTCTACAAGTTCTAGCGGTAATGGTGCATCTCACGATACGTTCGTAAGGATATAGATGTAAACTTGCAGTTGCTTTAGTTTTCTTTCTTACATTTATTGCGTTTTTACCACTGATCCCATTTCCAACTTATTATCAAAAAGTTTCGACTTGGTTGATGAAAAGAAAATGGGCTATGCGAGCACAGAACGCAGATCGCCCGTTTACTTACTTGTCGAATATTCGACTCGTCTAAGGAAAAAGCCACAACGAAAGGTCCGATAACTCATAGCGGAGAGAGAGTGACGCCTTGACGCGCTCCCGTCTCGAGCTTCCACGTGTACGCAATACTCACATGAAAAATGATTGCACGTGGGCAATTCGTTGGCGTGTGCGGAAGTGTTCTGACCATTGCAGTCGTCGCGCTCGTTTCCACGCAGCCTCTCACCGAAAACAAATTTATATGATCCACAGAGATCTGTGGCTGACGTAATGCTATTTTTTCGAGGGGTAAAACCGGAATTGTTTTGTTTTGTTTCCCTCTTCTTCGCCTTCTTCCTATTGTTATTATTGTTTCACCACGTTGGAATGCACAGAGCGCATTCTGTCGGTTTCTCAGTGCTTTCGCATAGCAAGCTTCCTTTTCTCTTTGCTCGACAATTTCGAAGCGAGCCTTCCCGTTCACTGACGCGGACATTATGAAAGGGATTTTAGCCGGGTTAAGACGCATGGTACTTAGCTACTGAGGTTTGCTTTGCTTCACCTCGGCTCGTCGGAGCTAATTATCGACTGCGCCCAAGAGCTCCCCAAACAAATGATGGGGCTTACAACATCCTGAAATGAAATATGCCACGAACCGGCGGCGATGCGTTTCCGAAGATGGGCTCACTTGCTTTTTTATTTTTCTGTCTCTCTCTATATCTCTTCGAGTTAGCGCACAGAGGTCTCATTAATATCGCGCTTGTATTCGCTTTGAGGCGATAAATTTCCTCAGCTCATCAGACGTTCGTTATTGCGACCCCTCCAATGCTATGGTGACCATTTACGTCCTGCTTTTTTATATTGTTCGTGATTTACAGAGCTGTCGCATTATTCATAATTTTTATGCTATTTCTGTTGTTTTACTTTCTTTATAGGGCACCTTTCGATGCCAAAGTGCGTTACAGGCATTCAACAAGGAGGAGAAAAAATTCTGTTCTCATGTTAGAAAGTAATTGCCAAATAAAGAAACTACCACTGAACTATTCGAGCATGCGGGGGAAGCAGTTTGACTGAGGTGTATTGCAGAAGAAAATTTTATTAAATGACGTCTCGTGGGTCCAAGCCGTGGAGGTGGCGCCCCGTGGTGGTAAAATAGTGACGGGTGCCATCGCACCTTGAATATCACGTACGTGGCGCACCAGGAACAGACATACTGCCCGACTCACCAAGGTGTAAGGCATGGGTGATAATGTGGGAAAAGGTGGGGGCGCGGGGACAATCCCAGTACGTGTGCCCCACGTTAGGATGCTGCTCGCAAACCCGACAGATTGGGTAGCCTGACCGTCTCTCCGTTCGATGAATGATTGCGTCATTAGGAAAAGCGAGGGTCTGAGATTTTAGGATGAGAGATGCATCTGCGCATGGAAAGAGGTGTGAGGGAGTGGGAACGAGCATATGGTATTCGCGGGCCTCGATGAGTCGAACCTGGCGTTGCTTGAGGCGCTCGATCGACAAGCTTTAGAGGAAAAACCATCTGGCCGTCGTATAACGACACTCGGTTGCATAGGTGCACCCTTTTATGCATTAAAATGTTGCTCAGGAGTATGTCCATGCAAATATGCATATATAATTCGTGTAAGTTAAAATTTTTCAGTCTCTCCGCTTGCCCCGTCTGTGAAATCGGCGAGTTAAGTCGGAGGCCGCCGAGCTGGGAGAAGGAAGCGAGCGCCGGACAACTAGGGCGCCGAGGTGGAGAGGAGGAGCGTGCGGCAGGGAAGGTACGGAAGAGCGCGCGGGGGAGCAGAGGAAGAGGGAGGATGCGGAGCACCGCGGAGGAAGAGGGTAGGCGGATGCGCACTGGGTTCACCTCCCCTGGCAGTTGCTACGGGTTCGGTGTACGCTATGGATGTACCGGGTTCGTCTGGCTATCGAGAAGCCCAGCGCCGACTGAAAAGGACGGAGCGTTAACGGAAGCGGCGGCAGGTCGAGCGCGAGTCGACCGACCACGGGGCCGTTGGTCGACTTGCTCATAACCCGCGTTCGCGAAGGGAAACGTTACTATGCCATGAAATATATATATATATATATATATATATATATATATATATATATATATATATATATATATATATATATATATATATATATATATATATATATATATATATATATATATATATTGGTTAACAGGCGATTACAAAAATATGTCGTGCACTGATTGTATTGCCGATAGTTAACCATTTGTTTCAATAAGGCGCTTGAATGGAATTTTTTCAACACAACATGAAATGTAACTTGCTGTTTTGCTTGCATTTCTGCTCAAGTCCTGTTTGTGAACTTTTAGCGGAGAATTCAAGATGTGGCAAAGAAAAATATGCTCCAAAATTCCTTCTTACAGCCGCATGTCGCTGCTCCTCGAAACATGAAACACAATTGACATAATTTCTACAAGAAAATAAAGGACAGGAAAAAATACACATTAAGAAACAATGAGCCAGAACGATTACTGAAATGTAGCGTAATATCATTGCGCGATATGAGCTCTTCCAGTCGTATTTCAACGTAGAGTTCCTGCAGTATCATAATTATTCACGTGTTATAAGATCGATATTTTGAACAACAGTTTGCTCCCGGTCACCATGGCCGCATGATCGCACTAGGTGTGCTGAGAAACTGTTCAACTGCTGTGACGGTTACATTTCACGCTATCTTATAATTCAACAAGCGTTCAACAATCCTTCACAAACCTATCACAGTTGAGAGGTCGAAAACATCAATCAATAACTCACTAATTCATTCGGAAGCAGAATGCAAAAGCCCCCATTCACTTATATTTTGATGCCCGGTAAGGGAATCAGTGTGTCATATTATAAACGAGCGTCTTACATCAAGCTTTGTTTTGTTGCGTTAAATATTGTATTGGCATTATTTTTGGAGGAGTTTCACAGGATTAATATACAAAACTGAAATTTCTTGGTGGCCGCTTTTTTGATGGATGGGACAGTTGAATAATTCAATAAGAAATATCACCAAGTTCCTTGCAATATACAACCGTCTTGATCCTCAAAAATTAAATTCTTTGCAGCTCCTCGACACTCTTTTTGCGAAGAGAAGGGAAGTCAACTGCAGTGTGCATGTGCACATATTGGCCATATATCATGCAAATAAATGGAAAGCACCCGATGCATAGCAGATTTAGCACAGATCGATGACTTCTGGGCGTGCCGCGAATTTCCCTATAGATGCTGGGTAGTACGATGACCCAGGGAGGCAGTCCCTGACCAAGACTCTCGGTGAACGCTCGATTTTGAACGCAACTGAAACAGAGCCACTAAAGGCACTTTCACGACATTGAATTCCTTTTCTTCTCTTAAAGCCCGTTACTCGTTGCTTAGATAGTGCTGGCTCCCATCAAAAGCAACAGATTCACGTCCTTGATGTGCTTTCTAACATAATAAAAAAAACACGTTGAATCAATAACATATATTTAGGCTCGTCGGCCTAAATAAGGCGGGAGTCATAGAAAGGGATCATATACGACGATGGATGCCCGCCTCATGTGCAAACTCCCAGGATCCGGTTACCTATAACATAAAGCTATTCCAAACTTTTCTATTCCAATTCTGCAATCAGCCCTCCGCGATTGGTCAAAAGCTTTTTTGGACCACCCCAACTTCGCCGTCATGCGACGTCACGAAAGCCGCCATAGCTCCCCATCTGATATGACGTGTACACACTGATTATGCATGATAAGACCCAGCAAATTAAAAATAATTATTTCAGATTCAACGCCTTTTTGCCATCAGCCCTCTGCTATTGGTCAAAAGTTTTCGGGCTACACCCACTTCACTTGCATGTCACGTGACATCACAAAACCGCGATAACTCACCGCGTCAAAGTGAGGTGTACGCGTTAAAGATGCATTAATATGCCGAACAAAACTGAATTTTTTTAATGAATAGCCGGAGACTGTCCCGTTCCGAAAGGAATAGAAAATGTCTGGAGCCGATTGCTCAGGCGCTGGTTGCTTGCATCTGCCGGAGAGCATGGGTTTATTTGCGTATAATAAAACGCTTTGCGTGGCCGTATAACGTTATCGTGCCCTTTTGGCACGTTTACGACATCGCTGTGCCAACTCTTCTTTGCTAAGGATCTGCTTTTGCGATATTCTTAACCTTCCGTTACACGCCGCCGCGATTTTCGACCAGCCAGCGCAAGCTAAGTAAGGGAAAGCAGACCAATAGCAGACGCCGGCGCCTTGGGGTGACCCAGTCTTCAAAGGAGGTGATATCCGGTCTCAAATATATATATATATATATATTTTTTTTTTGCCCGAGATGTCTGTATTCAGAACAGTCCCACAGCATGTTCCTAGCGTTAGGAGGTGCGCCCATTGTACACGTGGAGCACGCTACTGGTCCGGTGACTTCTTTGTCTGCTTTCGTGGTCACTGTCAGCCGTCGTGTTTGGCTGGTGTACCACGTGACTGCCATTTAGCGATGATGTCTTCAGTCAGTGCGGCTTTGTTCCCGGGCCTTATGCATTATTACTTCATCTCCGCGTGGCAGTCTCTGTGGTAACTTGCGCCTCGAGAGCGCGGCGTTATTCTTGCTTTGCCACAATGATTCATGCCTTATAATGAGTACAACGGTACGAAAACAAAATCCGAGGACAACTAAGCCCTTATAATTTGTGAATGCTAAAGCATCAATGTCGAATTTAACGCCGCTGAGCGGTCCTTCAAGATATCAACTGATCGCGGGTCAAGCCAGCGCGCTGAGACGCTTGGCCAATGCCTCCTAGGTAGCACAAAGATGGTGCAATTCGATCAGTGACGTCATGCTACCTTGCCCGACTACCATAGAATATAGAATCTAATGGGGACGCTCCCGAGTAAGCCGCGGTGATTGTGGAGTCACCGCTTTCGTCACTCCGGGTTTGGCCATGAAAATTTCGGTACAAGTAATGTGATTTCATGAAGCAGAGAGCACAGGGCCTGCTATCTAGGACGCGATGGTTTAACCGAGTGAGTAAGACACTCGGCTTCTTAGCATTGGGACCGTAGCTTCGAAACTCTCTACCGCCAACGTTTTCCTTTTCCAATTTATTCAGTTTTTTTATACATCAATTTCTTTAAAGCGATTGCGAGGAAAAGTTTGAAGGCAGGCGAGAGCTTGCGCGGACAAAGGAACGCGCGGATAACCCAGGCTTCCGAGCGCAAAGGTGACGTGGCCTCGCGGCGATGCCCTCTCCCCTCACGGACCACCTGGCGCACCAGCAGGTGCGCCCTTTCACCTGCTCTGCTACGTCGAGACGCGCACGTGGCGTGGCGTCGCCACCAATCGTAATTTAGGCGTCGTTTTGCTGCTAGAGACGCCGGGTTTTTCGCTCAATGGGACAGTTGATGCTTTCGCATCAATAATAAATGTTAGCATGATCATAGCATTGCAGACTATAAGGTTCCAACTGGATCATGACCCGAAGCGCGTAGATACTGTATACTTCTCATAGAGGTTGTACGAGTGGCTACTGGAACGTACCGTCTGATTGATAAGTGTGCGTGCCACTGCGCGTATATAAGCCCAAGCGTCTTAAGGCTGTGCAATGGGGCTTCTGCAACACTCCCCGTACTATGAATGTGTACTGCCTCAGAATGGAATTTCTTAATCACTCTAGAGAGTTTTCGAGCGCTGTAAATGCTTAGCCGGGCCGCAAAGCCGTGTGGCACATGTGTTCCCGCGTGTTGTGAATTTCAAACTTCTCAAACTTTAGGTATGTAACAAAAAGGCTATGACTCTCGTAATGCCGTTTCATCGGAAGCAGTGCTTTCTTTACATGCTGATTTTGTAATTTTATGCTTTCTCATCCCTAGGCAGGTGAATGGTATCGAGGATGCGGGGAATGCGCTTTTGGGTGGGAAACCACTCAACGCGCAGGTGCTTGAGCACGCCGGCGTCGCCCTTGTTGTGTCCCCCGATCGTCTCCACTTTTCCTACAAAGCTACATCGCAGTGGCGGATTCCGCTCAGAAGCACGAAGCGTCGACGTCCTGAACTAAGTGAGTGACACGCTTCGCTTCATTTTCTTTCTTTTTTACTGCATTCTTTCTTCCACTTTCCGAGGGGGTTAGAGCTGTGAGAGCAATCCTTTCAACTAAACGTAACCATTATATTCTTCTTGTGACAAAAAGGGAGCACGGCGTACCGTTTTTGTCGCACGTACCTTGGTCTTAGCCCCTTTGCGAGAACTACACTACATTTTCACGCATATGTGACTAACTCCGTTTCATTGGTGCCTTGGCATTTTGCCTCGCTAAAAGGAAGCCTGGGGCTGGATCGAAGCCGTTCGCACACAAGAGTATTTCGTGACGGGCCCGTGCCTACGCTCTCGCAAATCGCAGCGAAGACGCTGGTCAATTGGGCACCCATCTTAGATGCGAAAAGCACTTCGCTCGTCTGATTCCCGTTCCCTTCTAAACGTTCCCCGCGCTTGGTATACGTAGAGGTGAGCGTGTTTTCGTGCGTGCGCGTTTGGATGTCAGAAGAAAAAAAAATAATTCTAGAAAGTGTTGCTCCTTCGCGACTCATTTCGTTTTCTAATTGATACACCTATAGTATGATAAACATTAACGCGATGATAGAACTTTTGTTCTTTTGTATACAGCGAGTCTTTTTTTTATATTGTTCTGCGTCTCCTCGAAACTGTGCCTTGGCTATAATACATGCCATAGTAAAGAGCTCCGACTAAATGTTGGCCACTCGGAAGTCTTTAACATGTCGCTAAAGGGCACGGCCGTTTTGGCCTTCTGCCCTCATCGGGTAGAAGGCAAATATGCGACTGCCGAAGATACGCTTTTAGAAATGAGGATAATTCTGAATAATGGTATCTTAGGCAGTCTCTGTGACAAATGCTGTATTTTTTTATAATTACGCAACTGAGACAGAAAAAAAAAATGAATTTCACTATATACGCGCACTGAAAAGTGCGAGTGAAAGCATGCTGCTATTATGAGCACGCAAAAGGCTGCACAAGATGTCCAAGCCAACTTTCTTTATGTATATGTGTGCTGGGCACAAAACTCACTTGAATTTTCTCCAGGGGCGTTGAAACAGTATAGAAATTTTTTTTTTCTTTTTCGCTATCCTATATTATATTACGAAAGATCCGGAAACACTGAACAGTCGGCAGATTTCTCTACATCTCCGACTGCATTATATGTTTTTTTCGACGTATGCTAGTCGTATTTATTTATTTATTTATTTATTTATTTATTTATTTATTTATTTATTTCACCGCCGTGTGATTCAGCTTCCTCCTTCCAACAGTAAGCAAACATGAACGCACGAAGCCTGCAGCCAGTAAGAAAAATACGAGTGTCCGTAATTCAGTGCCTTTTCTAAAAGCTTTGCTCCTGTTTGCGTATTTTAAGCCGGAGAGAAACGTGCCGTCGGTGTTCAAAGTGTAAATGTCACTGAGGTCATTCCGCTGCAGGCTGGGGTTCCGACTCTGGTGATGCTCCGAAGGAATGGAGATTGGGAACGACCGTTCTTAATCTCTAGACCTCTCGAACGCCAACAGTGCTACGGCACAAATACACGGCCAGCAACAATCTGTAGCAAGCGGGGCGGCACCTTAGGCACAAATTGTGCGTCGTACTGCCAGAGGACAAAACACGACGACAGCGTCGAAGTGAGCCATGTCTATGCACAATAAACGTATCTCTACGGATTGCGAAGTAAGAAATAATAGTTTTGCAGGTCCACGCCTCGTTTTTGTATTCTGAAAGACCACGTCCGTAATTTTACACGCAAAGAACGAGGAGCAGCTGCTCGCAGTTACACTCAATGAAGAACTTGTGTCGATGTGCGTGAAATGTTCTGCCGTTGGTGTCCACAGTTACGTTTACTGTGTTATACAGGCTGAATGAATGTGCAACAAGATCACTGTATGCGAACGGCTGCGCATTCATGTGCTAACCAGGTCTAATTATACCTATACACGTCTACTTTGGTAAAGCATTGCTAATTAACAAGGTTTCGGAAGGACGTCGTCCAGTGGAAGCAAGTATCAATGTCGGCTTCCGTTCGAAACGCCTCTCTTGTTGTGCGAAGGTACATTGTGAATTGTGCACCTGACAGCAAATCGTTTGCGTCGAAACGGGCTCAAGAACGTGCAACTAGTCTCTTTAGTCGTGGCTTATGAGGTGTCCATTCATTGGAAGTGCATGCCGACTAATGCTTCCTTGGTGCGTCGCGATCGAATGGCTAATAACAATGCCCAAAACTGCGTCTCAGTACTACCGAATACCGTGCAGCGTTTTGGGAGTTAAAAATGGCGTTAACTATCCGGTGTCGAATTCATAAAGCCTCTGGCGTTGTACCGTCCGTTCGTGAGCCCTGGCCACTCACAACAGCTGGCGATACGACAGCCATTTGAAGAAACGCAGCTAGTCCCGATTTCGTCCCGGGGAATACATAGAGAATGAATCCTGCAGGTGAGGGCTGCTTTGTTTGGTTGATTGCTCTTTCTTTAAGAGTGTCTGACACCCACTATGGCGGATTGACGAAGTATCTGATAGGCTAACAAAATAATTAGTTCAAAGGTAAAAAGGAACACTAACGAGAAATTATGAATATATAAAAAGATAGGTGAAATAACGCAACCATTTAAGGATTTCGCTGATAATCTATCGATATAAGCGCGTGCTCGGTCGACGTCTTCTTCGTCAGCGAATAAACAGATGAAATACGCCCTACTCTACATTCACCTGTTTTTTTAAATTATTATTCCGGAGGATTTGCCGCATGCCATGAATAATAATATATAGTTAAATAAATGCTTCCAACTCTCGATCAGGCGGGCAAGAACTGCCGCTATTGTTGTTGTCACCTCCACTGTTTGGTATGTACCAACGAGGAGTGATTGGCCAAGGTTCGCCATGGAAGAATAATGGCTGCCTTCCTTCTAGCTAACCGAATGGTCTGTATTACCTATATTTAAATAATAATAATAATGTCTACAAAATATATGGAAAAGTGATCATGCCTATTTTTGATGAAACCACTAGTGAATTAAAACATGCAAATTAATTGTTAGTCATTAGGAAAAAGGTGTTCAACATATCAGCCTCTCTGTAGCAATGATGTACTCATGTACAACCTGACATACTTCCTTTCGGGCACGGCCAAGGGTGCTCGCACCAAAAAGAAAAAATTTTAATTACCGAGAGACTAACAACAATACGCGATAGGGGTTACTCTAAGTATCTCTTTCTTTTGTTCAATGGTTAAATGGTGCGAATCCATACCTAGGGCCATATAACGTGAAGCTATTCCGATCTCCTGACGTCAAATTTACGTGACCGCCGACGCAAGCATCGGGCGGTGACCCGCCGTGGTGTTTGAACAGCCCAATGAAACGCTTTCTGCGTTAATAGGAGGGCACGTTTCTTTCCTTTCAAAGCGAATAGCATTGCCCACCTCGAAATCTTTTTTTTATTTAAATGGCTGACAAGAGGCGAGAAACGCGCAGAAGTGGAGAGGGCATCCGTGGGGCAAAGCTAGCGCAGTGAAAGTAGACAACCGGATTGAGAGAGTGATGCCGATGTCTGAGATTGGTCCGCTTTCCCTTCCTTAGCTTACGGTGGCTGGTCGAAAATCGCGGCGGCGTGCAATGGAAGGTTTAAAATGCCGCTAAAACAGATGCTCAGTGAGAAAGAGTTGGCATAGCGATGTTGTATACTAGCCGAAAGGCTCGACAACGTTATATTGCCAAGCAAGAATTTTTATTATAAGCAAATAAATATATTCTCCACAGCTGCTCGGAGCAGCCAATACCAAAGCGATCAACGGGCAGCCATCTTCTATTCCTTTCGGAACGTGGCAGTCTCCGCCTATTCCGAAAAGCTTTCAGTTTTGTTTGGCATATTAATGCATTTTTGTGGGTACATGTCACTTTGACGTGGTGGGTTTACGGGGTCTTGTGGCGCCGCGTGACAGACAGGTTAAGTGAGCGCAGACCAAAAATTTTTGGCCAGTAGCGGAGGATTAATGGTGAAAAAGACATAGAATCGGAAATAATTTTCTTCTTCTTTTGTTTGGCCCGAGTAACGCATAATCAGTGTGTACACGTCATATCAGATGAGGAGTTTTCGCGGTTTTCGTGATGTCATGTTACAAACAAGCGAAGTGGTTGCGGCCCGAAAAATGTTGGCCCCATCGCGGAGGGCTTGTGGCAACAATGGAATAGAAACAGGTTGGAATAGCTTTACGTTATGGCGTCCTTATTAATTCTAACATATTGTCCGCCACTAGGGGCCCTATAACGTAATACCATTCCAATCTGTTTTTATTCCAATCTCCTGACATCAAATTTGCGTACCAGCGACGCAAACATCGGGCGGTATCCCCTAGCGTTGTTTGAAACGCCCAATCAAACGCGGTCCTCGTTTATAGGAGGTCACCCTATTTGCTTTCAATGCGAATAGCATAGCCTACATACAGCACTTTTTCTTATCTAATTGGGGGACGTGAGGCGAGGAGCACACTCAAGGGTAGAGTGCTTCGATGGGGCCGAGCCAGCACAGTGAAAGCGGATAACCGGATGAGAAGGGTGGTGCCAGCGTCTGCGATTGGTCCACTTCCCCTCACTTAGCTCGCTATGTCGGGTCAAAAATCGCGGCGGCGTGCAACAGAAGGTTAAATGTCGCTCAAATTGATCCTCAACAAAGAAAAGTTGGCAAAGTAATGCCGTATATCTGCCGAAGGGGCTCGATAACGTTATACTGTCACACAAAATTGTTATTATACGCAAATAAATTCATGCTCCCCGGTAGCTCCGAGTTGCCTGTGCCAGTGCGATGGGTGGGCAGCCATGATCTATTCCTTTCGGAACGGGGCACTACCCGGCTATGCAGAAAAAAAATGCAATTTTGTTGGGCATATTAATGGGCATTTAACGCGTACATGTCAGTTTGGTGCTTTGCGTTTTCGCGTTTTTATGACGTCGCATGACAGGCAGGCGAAGTGAGCACAGCCCCAAAACGCTTGACCAATAACAGAGGGCTAATGGCGAAAAGGCGTCAAATCATAAATATTTCTTTTTATTTCGTTTGCTGCAACCATGCATAATCAATGTACACATATCACGTCAAATGGGATGTTTTCGCGGTTTTCGTGACATCGCGTGGAGGTGGTCCGAAATTTTTTTTTTCCAATTGTGGAGAGCTGATTTCAGATTCGTAGAAGAAAAGTTTGGAATAGCTTTTCGTTATAGCGCCCCAGTTCTTTCTTTCGTTTTATTGCACGTTCCTTAGTTCAATACATGACAGAGTCGACAGCGGCTGGACCCATAGCCAGAAGCTAACACTGCGTCGAAATTGAAATGTGTAAGTAGAGGCAAGCGATCATGTTAAAATAAACGCAAAAAAATGTTGGAAACAAGTTTTCATCATACGGTTTCACGCTGAAGCATAAAATATGTGCGAAAAGAGTATGAAATAGATGCGAATCAGTTTAGTAATACGGGAAGGCAAACCTACCAACACGAAAGGAAATACAAACACATATCAAAATATTGCAGAGGCCATTTACGAGGACTTTGGAAAGGCATATATGAAAAGCAACAGAGTAGAAAGCAGAGACAAATACAAGCCACGTTGAAGTTACAAAACCTCTTCTGCCAAAGAAAACGATGGCTACTGCTATTCTCGCGACGTGAAGAGGTTTTTGATGCCGGAACATGATGAATTGACGCCAGACCTCTCGCTACGGCAACGTTGCACTATTGTACCCAGCCAAAGCGCTCTATGAACAATGGAGTACGGAAAAGTATTCATGCGCAAGTAGTTGCTTATTTCTTAACTCCATTCTGCAAAGTTATCATACATATTTGCCCGGTTGAGTACGTTCACTCTACTATACAAGGTGTGCTAACTATCATGCACCATGATTTAGAAATACGCAAATGGCACACAGCTGGACAAAACCAAGGTAATGTTGTTTGTCGTCTCTTGGAGATACTCAAATTATTCTTGCATTGCGACTAACTACATCATTAGTCTTAATCATTAATCAATTTCTCCAATATTAAGGTTAGATCAAAAGTGTAAATGAGAAAATTCGTAGAGCAGCATGAAAACCTCCCGATGCAGCTTTCTGTTGCTCAATACGTACTTCGTAAAAGTGTTTTTCCGAGCGTGGAAGAGGCCCGCGAATACACGCAAGATTGCTGCGCGACTGGCCGCTCGAAGCAATTTGCGTCTATTCGCGGGCTTCTTTAGCGCTTGGAAAAAGGATTTTTATTTCGATGGCAATTCTATGGACACTCCAGGAGCATTACTGGCGTCGCCGTGATCCAAGCAAGGGCAAACAAGATAACCTTGGTTCTGTCCAGCTAGGTGGCATGTGCATATTTTTTAGTGTTTGGCTCAAGTTACGTGGGACACCCTACAAATACCTACACACGTCCACGCCGATGGGATCAAGTTTGCCAGAGAAGAAGTAAGTCTGATTGCAATACTTGTTGTTGAACGTATATGTTTCGACAATTGTCCTGCTTTCTTGACTACGGTCATCCGGGATTGACAGGGCAGGAGTGTTAGCTGGAAGCTTAAGTTTAGACCACCAAGACTCGTCTTCCCAACGTAAGCCAGGAGAATATCAAGGACCCACTCCCGCGGATGGTACTCTTCAACGGGTGGAGTCCGCTCTCAGGTCGTTGATTTAGAGGTGAGCGGCAGGCTCCGTAGTGGCGAAGGTGGCGGGTTGGAGCGAAATTACACGTTCCGTGCCAGCTGGCGGCGCGTAGTGCCATCTTTTGCATCACAGGTGGGCTGCTGGGGACCATTCAGTGACATGGCCCTGTTGCTGCCTAAAGAAACGTTGTATATGTCAATGTAATCAGAGAAATAGTTGCTCTCGTTACATTCAACTAGTGTCACAGAAAACATCTCAATATGACCAGTCGTGAATTTGTCAGTTTAGTTTATCCAACGCCATTAAATGAGCCGACGGTGCTCCCTCGTGAAGCCTTTCTACGTAACTCCTCCAAAAAAAAACCAAGTATGGGGGAAACAGCATCAGCCGTACTGGATTTCGCGAGGGAAAAAAAAGAAAATGATATTGATCACCTAACTGAGCGATTTATGACATTAGGAATAGATATACCTTCGGTGTCACTCTTTTGCGGTAGTAAGTGTACGTATAAAATGCTACATTATTCGAACGCTACCATATTTAATTCTACTTCTTAATGACATGGCTAGACAGTTCGCGATTAGATGTCGGTGCGCAATTTTGTAGGTTTAACAACCAGGGGCCCTATAACGTAAAGCTAACCATTATGTTTTTAATCCAATCTCGTGACGTCAAATTTACGCAACCGCCGACGCAAGCATCAGGTGGTGACCCGCAGCGTTGCCTGAACAGCCCAATCCAACTCTCTCCTCGTTTATAGCAGGTCATTTTTGTTTGCTTTCAAAACGAATAACATTGTCTACATTAAAGGTTTTTTAAATCTAATTTGGTGAGAAGAGGCGAGGAGCACGCTCAAGTGGAGAGGGTTTCGATGAGGCCGAGCCAGCGCGCTGAAAATAGATAACCGGAAGAAAAGAGAGGTGCGGGCTTCTGCGATTGGTCCGCTTTCCCTCACTTAGCTTGCGGTGGCTTATCTAAAATCGCGGCGGCGTGCAACGAACAATGAAAAATGCCGCTAAAACGGATCCTCAGCGAAGAAGAGTTGGCAGAGTGATGTCGTATACGTGCCAAAAGGGCTCGATAACGTTATACTGCCGCGGTTAAAGGTGTAATATACGAAAATAAACCCACGCTCTCCATCAGGTGCGAGTAGCCAGTGCCTGAGCGATCGGCGGCAGCCATATTCTATTCCTTTCGGAACGGGACAGTCTCCGGCTATTCAGAAAAAAATCCAGTTTTGTTCGGCATATTCATGCATTTTTAACGCGCACCCGTCAGTTTGACGCAATTAGTTTTCGCGGTTTTGTGACCACTAGTGACAGACAAGTGAAGTGGATGCGACCTGAAACTTTCTGACCAATAGCAGACGGTTAATGGCGAAACGGCGTCGAATCAGAAATAATTATTTTTTTATTCTGTCGAATCACGCATAATTAATGTGTACGCGTCATGTTAGATTTGGTGTTATCGCGGTTTTCGTGACGTCGCATGGCAGACAGGTGAAAGGGGGGTGGTCCAATAAAGTTTTTGACCAATCGTGGAGGGCTGATTGCAGAATTGGAATAGAAAAGTTTGGAATAGCTTTACGTTATAGCGCCCCAAGTGCCACATGCAGGACCCGTCAACTTACTCGACCACGAAGCCCCGTCTATATACATATAGTGCAATCACTGTACTGTACGTACACTGCATACGGACGAACTCTTGTATTGATTTTTTGAATGCTTTTAATTCCCAGCAGCGTGAAAAATACTAGCTTGTCGACAAGCTTCAGGGGTAACATCGATCAAAATGCAATCCCGTGGACTGTAATTCTCTCATCTTTACGGCTCGACTGCGCCCGGTGTCACGGCTTCCGTTTCACGTTTTGCGATGACTGCGCCGTAATTCGGCCAAAATGTGTTCCGTAGGGTTATTTATGCATGGGCGTTCCACATAGTACTTACTTTGGCCGTGGAAAGAGCGCTATTAAGACGCGGCAGACACGACGGTGCCAGATAGACGCCCCAACACTGGCCAATGTCATGGAGGAAAATACATCGGAAATACTATGTGTAACGTCTTTTCCATTTTGTACTCAATAACTACATTATCCGTTAATGAAGCTTTAGGATTGGAGTTCACCTGACGCAATTTCGTATAATCCTGGATGTGCTCCAGAGTGTATAGGACTGCTTGTCCTAGCTTTTTTTTTTTTTTTTTTGCTACAACACGTAATTTTGCAGAATTATTATGGTCTGCAAAGCTCAGTGCGCACCCGCGTACGTTGCGCACGTTGCTACACGCAAGTAAACGTGCTCGTAGCAGGAAAGTGCGCTCTTTCCCACCTCGAGTCCGTCCCAGTCAAGAAGGTTCTCATGGTTTAACGCGGCGCTTGAGCCCGCGTCTGACCTCTCCACGTTTTCCATCCCCTCTGCTGGTTATATCCGCGCCCCCGTCCAGCGAGTGCGAGGTATTCGCGTACACAGTGCCCATCTACAAGCGTTAGAGACGTCGCCAACATTTCAACCTCGTCGCAGTACGCTTGAGCTGCTCGCGGATGCACAGCCTTCTGCTTGTCAGTCATTCTGCTGGTCTACCTCGCGACGCGCCCTTGTTTCTTGGCTTCGCCCCGCCTGTTTTATGCGCTTCTGGAAACAGCGCTGTACCTAGTGTGACATTGACTTCCTGTTCCATAATGCATGTGTCTGCGCGCAAGACATCTTGCTGGTGACTCGAGCTTGGTCGAAACGCCGTCGCCGGGCCGCAAAACCGACTCCCCGGAGAATAAAGCCCGGCAGCCGTTACCACCTAACTTTCGTCCGTTCCGGTTACGTCTTCTCTGCGCGCCACATTCGTGGACTGCCTTTTGCGAACGCTCCTTTGTTTCTTGTTTTTCCACTGTTCTCTCTCTTGTACCGCTTGCTACATATCTCTGGAGTAGTGAAGAGGCGCCCTTCTCCAGTTTCTAAGCATTCAAGGCAAAGCTAAACTCTTTCTCTTTCCAGCTACTTCTTTGTTTCATCCTTCGAGAGTTTACTTATACAGCCGCTTGTCAGCAGCGGATCCTTTTGTTCCTCGTTTCTTGCATTATTTGAGCAGAAACCACTGTGTCCCGACTGCTCGTGTATCGTTTTCCGTCACCAACCCGTTATCTGGAGGCGCGTGAGGCAGGAAATGGTTGTGCTTGGTGACGCGTCGTGGCTATTACTTTTTTATTATTAGTATTAATATAGTAGTTCCCTCGGAGCAGGAGTATTTATTTTATTTCTACTGAAACTGCCGGCCTCGCCTCGCTCTTCAGAGTATATATAAATATGTTTCAACGGGAACTGAAATATTGCGTTGTGTGTGCTGATGGTACGCGATGATTGATCTACATCCTTCGTTCCGGCATCTCTGCTCGGTGACGACGCCGGTTGGTGTGGCCGCATTTTGTCCGCGCTTGCTGCTTACCGCTCAACACGGTGATCCCGTTTCGCAAGTCAGCGCTGCATGATTCTGAGTAATGTCGCTCCTCTTGCCGATATCACGAGTGTCAAAAGTTGCATTAGTTTCTCTTTATTCATATATGATCAGAATAATAGTAAAGCGTGATCTCATGCGTATGTCCTTGTTTTCTTCGTGCTTCACCGCAGGCGTTGTTACACTGCTCCGCTTTTGACTAAGTTGAACCAGATAATGCGATTGATTTCCGTAAATGGCCGCGCTCGTCATCGTTCAGTTTCGTAATAAAAAAAAACAAAAAAAACAAATATTAGGGAGAGACGTGACCCTTGCGGTGGGTTATCTTTGTACGTAACCATGCAATTTTCCTCTTCGTGACGGCGTCTGCTTAATTCCAAATATGGATCATACTTCAAATTTTTCCAACCACAATCGTTCAATAAAATTTGAGTCTTGAATGTCGCTCGTCTTGCGGAGGGGAGAGAGAGATAGAAATGTTGTAGTTGTTGCAGTTCGCTGTCACGCACCGTTTCCTGCGCTTTCTGATGAAAATGGTAGACGGTGTAGAAAATGTATGTTACAAATAGATGTCAAAGAAGCTTTTATTATTATTATTATTATTATTATTATTATTATTATTATTATTATTATTATTATTATTATTATTATTATTCGAGCTGGAACTCGAAGAAATGTTGAACTCATGGAATTCAATGGAAGAATTACGTTTAATGAAAGACATACAAACAAATACGGTGTGTCCCACAGGAGGCTCTGTTTCCGATTACTTGTCCCTCTTGTCCTCGAACGGTGTTGCTAATAACCGCTCCTACCCGGGAAGAAATAGTTGACCATGCAAAAACGTCGCGTCTAGACCATATCGCTTCACGTGCTCCTAACTGCCATTTTGTTGTATTATTTTTCAACGTTTTCCTGATCACTATCTCATCGCTTGTTGTTCGTCGCCATCTTTTCCAGTGCCAACTGCTCGTCGAACCACCACACCCGATAACTTAATCTACATCACTATAACTGACCGGATGGCCTTAGATAACCTTATTACGCACCAGTTTTAATTGGATGGCTACAAGTGATTGTAATTTACCAGAGAAGATGTATAGCATCTTCTACAACCAAATAAAGAAATTCGAAAATATACCTAAGGACGTCGTAATAAACAAACGTAGAAAGTATTATAATTGGTTGACCGCGGACGTAATGCGTGCCATTTCTTACAGAAACATGCTTTGAAAACGGTGTAAACATGCCACAATATATATATATATATATATATATATATATATATATATATATATATATATATATGTCTCAAGTGCAAAGCCGCACGAAATAAGGTTGCTGCTTTGATAAGATACACGAAGCGTCAGCATTTTTTCGAAAAATTTCGCCAGCCACTGAGGAGGAGGAGGAGGAGTAGATTTTAATGAAGGGAAAGAAGGCGAGGGCGGCCTGGAGAGCGTGTCTCTAGCCTGCTACTCCTCACTGGGGAAAGGGGAAGTGGGAAATACAGGGAAAGGTGGGTGGCGGGTGATTATGTTATGGTACAATGAGATACTATATACACGTTGTCCAATATGCGGATGCGCACTGAAGACGCAATACACGTAAGAGTAATCTTGTCTATACAAAAAGTAACCTTGTCACAATGGCGCAAAAACATGGTCACTGATAAATTATGTTCGTAGCAAGAACGCCGTAAACATTTGCCCATTTTTTTCTCTCCAGACGACTTGGTCGAGATCGCAGATAAATTCAACCATTTTTTTTTTTTTGCACTGGCTTCCGAGAATGCATCTTCACGTCAGGCCATCCAATACACGCTTAACGAATCTCTTTCAGCTTCTGCATTTCTACCTAGAATTTCAGAAAGTGAACTTTATGAAATAATTTTCATCTTTAAGCGCAGTAAACCTCCCTGTATCGACGGTACATCAGCGAATCTACTACAAAGGAACATTACAGCCTTATCCAATATCCTGCTCTTCGTGTTGAACAATTTTCTTGATACCGCACTTATCACGTCGCGGCCATCTGGTTGACTAAACGTGTGGCCTAGAGCGTGTGTCGTTGGGCAGGTGACCGCACAGCCAAGGGCTAGGAGGTGGCGCCACTTCATGAGTTTATAAAATGAGTGTATAAAATAAAAAGCATTAATGTCCATTTGAATGCCGCTGAGCGGTCCTTCTAGTTATGAACGCCTCGTGGACAAGCGAACGCGTTGAGGCGCTTCGTGCGTTTTAATTTGGCCTTACCGAAGCGCCGTTAAAACACAGACAAGGAACGCGGACAAGGAACGTGCAGGAAGCATTTCACCAAAGCGGCTATAATGGTTTCGTATTCCCACACGTAAGCAAGCTTAATTATGTCTGCCGATTTCTTTTTTTTTTGATGTCGTCTTCGTTCGCATATTCAGAGCTCTTTGCTGCGTTGAGTGGTATTAGGCCTTAAGAAATCTGACTTATGGGATGTGGCGGAAAACACGACTTGGCGTCGCGTGGGAGAGAGTTCAGGCGGCGGCAGCAACCCGAAACAACCCACGCGTTGGGGGCAGAAACGCGGCCTGCTTCGTCGTCACAGCCCTCTGGTTTCGTTCACCTTAAAGGTCGTAGTTTCGCCCGAAAGGCGAAGCATCGATTGCTATAGCAAATTAGTAGACAGCTATACGAAGTAAGGATGCTATTTTTATCGGCCGTGTAAACTTGTAAACATTCGCTTACTAATTAAATTAACAAGCATGGTGTCATGCGCGCCCAACCAAACATATGAACGCGTCGTACTCTATGACCGCGGAAAATCGCTGTTAAAGCGCTGGTGTGATGAAGCGCGGCAGCAGGAGCGAGCGCATTGACCTTCGTGCTGCCTCTCGCTTCAGCGCGACCTGAGCGGCGGGAACACAGCACACACGAAGCTAGCGACCTTCGGTGCGCCTAGACGCTTAGACTCTCTTCCCATCGCAGATCACTTTCAAGATATATAGGGCCCGCGCGGCCGCGTCATACGAAGCAGCCGCCGGAGCAGAACGCCCTCCCCCCCTCCCCTTCCCCGGTGCCTTAGGTGCGACGGAAGACGGCGCACTTCCTCCGCGCTTTCCTCCCCTGCACGCGCCATTCTGAGCCGCCATCGTTGGCTCACCCTCGCATGCTTTCACTGGCACATACATACAACATCACGGCGACGCCGATGGCAGAAATGCCCCTGGGGTGTCCATATAATTGTTATTGAAATAATAACAGCATCGGCAAAGACCAGCCATGAGGGAGAGGACTTCGAATTTAGTAGACCCTCGCTCTTCGACCGTCGTCAGCGAGCGAGATTCTAGAAAGAAAAACGAGCGAGCGCGTCTCTGCGGGGAGAATTGAAGGGAGTACCCATCAGATTGCCGCGGCTGCCCCGTGGTGTGCGCGCGCGAATATTGGGAGAAATGCGCGAGCCTTCACCACGGCTCTCAGCACAGCCCCCAGCCTCCCCCGCCATCTGCACAACGGCTCCCCGCGTGCTGTGTGCGCAGGCACGCGTCGAACGCATTGCGCCGCCGGCATATCGTAGGAGCTGCCCAGCTGTGGCTAGAAGCGCGCGCATTCGCGGCAGCCTTCGCTGTCCCCTTATTTTGTTCTCGGCTCTCTCGGCCTGGTCTGGGTCCCGTGTTTGTTGGTCGACGCTACGCCTCGAGCTTTCTGACGGCAGCCGAGGTTCCCCCTCGAGTAGGGCTTCCTTCCTGCCTGTCACGCGGTGGCGCGCCCGGGCATGCTGCCGTATTCACATTGGCGCTTCTTTTCACTTGATTACGGAAGCGGCGGATACTGTTCGGTTCGTGTCGCTGTCACTCTGCATTGTCATAGCATTCTACTTTGTCTTCCCTTCTTTCTTTTCTTTTCTTGTGCTGGAGTTTCCCGTACCTTCTTGGAAACACTGCAGCAGATTAGGTCTCAGCGCTCTTTGGCACGTCCGGCGTTAACCGAGTCTTCTCAAACGCGGCGATTCAGGTCGTGGGGCTGCCTGCCCGAAACGCCGAGATGTTCCCACTTCCCGAAGGTCGGCCTGAAACCCCGTTTTCTGCCTTGGAAAGAAATAAAAGGCAAACTATATTATTTGTTCTTTCCCGACAAGCTTTTCTCGCGCTTTCTCGGTATAGTATTGTTTCATTTTGCTAGATTCATGCATTATATTCGGCTTCTTATTGAAGAAAAAATTCTTTTACATTCGTATCCATAGCAAGAACGCTCCCCCGTACACACGCACATACACGCACATACACGCACACGCACGCACACGCACATACACGCGCGTGCGCACGCGCGCACGCGCGCACTTGCATGTGTGTATTTGCCGGCAGTCCCAACTAAGGCGGACCAAATTTTAAAAAAAAACGCCTCCGGGCCGGATTACAGCACTTGTAGTTGAGCAACCTCTTAAGAAGCATCTTGTATATACTGTTGTGTTCGTATTAAGCGATAGGTAAGTATGACTTAACAAATGGAAATTCTTAGATTTATGGACGCAATGTGATTATTAGCTGTGCAGGAAACATAATTTGAAAACAACACTTTCATTTGTATGAGACGTGCTACCATTTGAATAGCTTTTTCTTTTCCTTTTGCGCTTGAATTACTCAATAAGAAATAGTGACAGTAGCCTTTGTTGCTAAAGGAATTTAGGTGTAACTTTTAGGGGTGGACTTTAGTTGAAATGGGACCGCAGATGTCGCGTAATACGTGACCTCATGAGTAGACAACTGGTTGTAGTAAAGCATAAGACATCAAGGCAGTGAGGTTGTTTATTCTAGTTTCCTTTCATTTGCTTTCAATAACATATTAAGGTTATCGAAAACATCACTTAAAAAAAATTCACTTCCCTTGCAAGTTTCAAGCCCCCTCAGTGCTTCTTGGTCATCATTTTTTTTTCTTTCTTGCAGAAGCCATTATAAGCGAACCGCAAGGCGTAGTGGGCGCTTACGAATTCGGCAACCCCTTCAAGACCCCTAGCTGCGTCTGCGCCCAAATAGGAGTTGAACATGCAGCGCTTTGTGCGGCCCTAGCTAGTTCGGCGTGACGCTACTGGCGACAACGTACCGAAGTTCACTTGACGCCCAAAGGCCTGGACGCCCGTTATTCGGTAAAGCGACCCATTCGAAAGTGCGCGCGCTACGTTGACCGTTCTATTGGCTCCTGTTTTGTGATCCCACTTACCCCCGCCGTATTCGTGTTTTCTTTTTTTGCCATCCTCTAAAGCTAACTTGCACGCGTCGTGCCATTACTTCTTGTTTCCACTTTACGACCAACGCGGATTCGCTTTCCCTTCGCGACGTTTCCGTCTCCCGCTGCCATTTCGACCCCCGGTCGCGCCCAGTTATCGGTGAAACCGCGGCGGCAGGGGCGTCAATGGTGCGCAGAAAGCCCCGTGCGCGCGACCCCGCTGCACTTTCCTTCAACCTTATGGCCACTCTGGCTGTTTTACCGACCCCCGAGGCAGCCGGATACCTTGGTCGTCGAACTCCTCGCACAATGTTTCTCGCGCACCCCCTGGCCCCCCTCCCTGTGGTGTAGCTTTACCGACAAACGCGCGATTCCAGTTGCCGTCGCTCGGGCGCGATTTGGCAATGTACGCGGGAAATTAACTGCGAAAGAGAGTTCAGTTTCAGAAGTTGCACGTTGCCTACGTCGTTAAGGAGACGCTGGAAGCAAGCAAGAAATTTCGCCACGACGCACTTTAATTGGCCATACGCGCTTTTGTTGGTATTTTTGTTCTAGATAGTTCAGATGTTATTCGTATTGGAACGTTGCGACCAATGCACGCTCGCCTCGAACTCACTTCTCTTGCGTGTGCGTTGAATCAGGTATAAAACACCCCTTTGACCTGTTCCACATCCGCAAAATTATTGACACATTTACGACTGCGATAGGTAAATGCATCAGAAATCTTTCTGCACGTCCTGCTGGTAACGAACTAAAGTCTCTTGGCATAAAACTCCGAATGAGGGTGCTTGCGATAGCGAGTGCGGGTCTTATTTACACGCCATGACGCTTAGGTACGTGCTCTCGCTCACCACTCGCCGGTTCAGATACACGTTGACTATATATATCTTGCGCTAGCAAGGCCTTGCTGAAGCTATTATGCTTCCTGTGGTGGAGTATTGTGGCGTCATCTAGCATGCTGTCGGCGAATGAGGAACGTTGCTTTAAAGACTTCGGTGCACTCTCACTAAATTTCGGCATTTTTTTCTTCTTTCTACGAGTTCACATATGACACATAAGAGGCTTCATGCATGCTGACACGAGCCAGCGCAAACAGTTAGTGTAACCTGCTTTCGCAAGCAAACGCCAGCTGAGCGCACATCTCTGGACCAATACATGACACACAATAGACTTCATGAGCAAGCATGACTTGCTATAAAAAGCAAAAACTGGAAGTGGCGAGTGATGAATATCGGAAGTCTTAGATTGCTGGCGTCAGAGTTAAACATATTAGTCTCCATTAGCACCCATGATCTGAAATTATATTTTTCTGATATTTTTTTATGCTTAAAACATTCACTCTAACCACCCGAATTCGTTATACTGAACATCTTGGTAAATATCCCCACCTACTTTTCACAGACGGTGTCTAGAACTGGCACAAGCAGAAAGATGGAAATGAACAAAATGACACAAGGTTGCGAGAATTTTAGTTTGACAATTCGACAACGCTAAACCATTGATCGAACTTGTATCTTCTGCTATATATATATATATATATATATATATATATATATATATATATATATATATATATATATACCCTCCTATTGTTCGGAGGAGATGTTATGTCACGTCTTCGAAAAGCAAAGGATTTGTGTCATCTATAGATGGTTCTCAAAGAGCACGCGTGGCCGCATCTGCATAGTGATATATTTGCTTGTGATTACGGTTTCGCCAGGGGCCATATCGCCATAACACTTCGAAAGCACCGAGGTAAATCTGGCTTTCAGTCAGTAAGTGACGGAGATGACAACACCTTGTATCGGCCGCTGGCGCTAAATTCACTTTAATAATCTTTGCTGGCGCATATAACCGAGAAGCTAGTTAGGACTAACCCCACAACGTGTTTTGAAGCTAGTTAGAATACGATTTCACTTGTGCTGAATCTCGACTTTCTTGAATTACGGTATTGGTGCGAAAATTTTTTAATGAAAATGGGCCAGTCGTCGACTATAGTTGCCTGCAGGTCTGCAGTATGTGTACTCTTAGTTCTGCAATGTGAAAAAGAAGTAATAGCTAGTTTTTCGTGATTACCGATTTTTTTTCTACACTTATAGTGGTCTGAACTACCCCTCCTACTTATCAGCCGTGGCTTTTATTTCCGTACAATAAACATAAATACGGCTCCACAAAAGAGATCAATTAATTCTCAAAGTTTTCTTTCCTTTTTTCTTTCTTCTTTTTACGATCCCTATGACTTCCCTTTGAGGAGACTACACATATAGCCGTATATGCATAGTTTTCACGTGCTTCATTGTATCCCGATTCTACAGGCGCACCAAGAAATTTTGGCAATGTCAACGTTTCTTTTCGCAAATTAAAGCAAGGCGAAAGCATCAGTTTTCTATAGCACTAAATATCTTCTGTTCAACTTGGCAAGCCTCGGTACGAGCTGCATTCTTTCATGACTGTGCTCAATAGACAGGCTGACTAGCAGAGGGAGAGCAATGTCCTCATCAGGCTCTCCGTGTGAGCAACATTGGGAGGTCGGCGGAACAATGTTATATAGATCCTCTAGCTGGCATTTTTCGCGATGCTTTTACGACTGCCTCGAGTCATAATCTTCGCTGCCAAAGAGAGAAAATCAGCTCCCAATTTCCAAGCAAGCCGAGGGCTGGAGGAATATTTAAATTGGCAGTGGCACCGCGTATATACCCATCTGACGCGTTCCGCCTTCTCTGTTCGGTGGGGCTGCGATCAGGCTTTTCTTTTTGGCACACGACTGCAGCGTGGGCTCTGCCGCCAGCGTCCTTTCTTTTTGCTTTTTTTTATCTCTTTTTTTTTCTTTTTGATGGGCATGCAGAAATGCATCGCGGCGGCTGCGCGCGATACTTTGGCAAGATTGAAAATCACTGGGTTTCAAAGAGGGGGGTGGTGAAAAACCCGAAAAACGGCTCCGACAAGCGCCCGAGCTAAAATGTAAACAGCTCATCCACTCTATA
The DNA here is from genome assembly GCF_050947875.1 of Dermacentor variabilis. Classification (NCBI taxonomy): domain Eukaryota; kingdom Metazoa; phylum Arthropoda; class Arachnida; order Ixodida; family Ixodidae; genus Dermacentor; species Dermacentor variabilis. Next base: position 245,370,391 of record NC_134568.1, on the reverse strand, counting down.
TGCAAATGAGATAGACTGACAAACTTTGCGTCTGTCGAACTCAGCTAAAAAGAAGGGGGTGAGAATTATCAAAGTGTCGCTCCTCCCTCATCTCGGCCCCGCGACGTTTTGCGGCAAGAACGCCATCGGGACAGGTTAATTCGCTTGTACACCGAAAGCATGAGTCTCGCCGCGACGAACGCAACCCGCATGCCGCGAGATGGGTTCCACCCACGATCGGGGACCGCTCGGGTCCCCGGACGTCGACGTGTATATTGCTGCACGATTCCTCTTTGGTCGGCGCACTTCGAAATGCGGCCGCCGCAGAAGGTTAAAAGAGAGAGAGAGGAAAAAAAGGCAGTACGACTGCGGCGGCGACAAACGTGGGATGCTTCGTCGCCGAGCGTCAACAGCGGTAGAAGAAGAGCAGGACTTCTGCTCGGTGGCAATTGTCTCGATTGTTGCGAGAAGAAAAGGTTCGCAGCTCGACGCGGGACAATGGGCAAGCTTCCGAAGCTCCTCTGAATCTTGGCTGAAATCAGCCGAACTTGAACCGATAGCGCTCCTTCGCAACGACAAGGTGCGGAAACAAACCCAAGTTTGTTTGTGTGATTGCTTAAAGAGCGAGATGAAACCCATTTCCGCTCAGAGATTTAGCTTTTCGAACTTAAGAATGCAATATTCTGCCGAAGTCTTCCCACTCAGTTAATCATGCTGTGAAAACGTCCCTGTACATATTACTGGACCACTACAAAAGCTACACGCATCGGCTGGCCCACGCTGCCTTTGGTGTTTCCTTCATATAGAAAATAGTATAGGAAACACATGCAGGTTAGACTTCGCGTTAGTCGTATTGTACTGCATGGGGAAAGGGTGAAAGGGCAGCAGATGCATGCAGCTAATCATGCTAACGCTGATTGTGCGAGACAGAGAGAACATGCACTAGTGGCAAATCACAGTGTTATTTAGTTTCAGATTCTTCGGTAAATAATTGCGTCACAATTTCTAACCATTTCTATAGCTCATAAAGAATGAACTAAAGTGCTAGTCGGCATGGCACTATGCATTGCTGCAAAGCCAGTGCCCGCAAGAAGACAGCAAAGACGCGGGTGTGCGTTGCTAACAGGTGCGTTAGCAACGCACGTTGAGTTCGGGTTTGAAATTTACTTTCATAAGCTGGTACAGCCTGTCGAGGAATATCAAGGAGAAACGCTGCTCGCAACAGCTTCACAGGCCCTAAGGAAATAAATCAAGAAATTGCAAATTGATTACAAGAGATCAGTGTAACAAAAATTATGGCTCATCCAACGCGCTTGTTGGAATTAGCGTTAAACTTGAATACTTCCGTGGTTTAAGAAATCGATGATGCTTACGTCTTCTTTCTTCAACATACGTGAGTGTCAAAACTTTGAGCGGCTTTAATCTATCTAACAATGGTTCGGTGCAAGAATGAAATGGTTTTTAGTTCTCTCGAACCAAAAGAGGTCGTACACCAAATAAAACAGCAACACGTTAAATTACTAAAACATAAAGATTTGTAAATTACCCGATAATTTTCTGAACAAGGTGCATAAGAGGAAACGTTTGTCACGTAATCCTGAAAACTTTGCCGGATAGATAATTTACATACATTTTGCATGACCGCGATGCTCGCTTAAACATAACACCTGATGTTCTGGATGAAAAAAATAATTTGAATGCTCGAACTATAATGGGAAACACATTCACTGCAATGTCGCATGCTTATTCCTAAGCTGGTGAAACATCAATTTTTTTTATTCATATTTAAGTCATCAAAAACTGACCACGTATGTAGTTCTACGTGTCGGTGTTACAGGTGTAGGCTAAAGAAGCCAGTTCTCGTGTTTATATTAGCAAATTCGAAGTTCTTAGGGCGAGGCATCATTCATTTGTGCTTTAAAGCCTCCTTATCATTTCTGCCTTTATTTTGGCCAAGGCGGTGTCAATATCGGGTATGTAGACCTTAACAAAACACGTGCAGCTGAAACCGGTCGTACACAACCGAGACACTAAGCCCGCCAAGATATTACACTATAGGAAACAAAAATTATATAGGCTCTCTCTCGCTCTCTCTATTTCTCTATTTCACCTTTGCTCTCTCTCTCTTTATTGTCCAAAATTTACGGGCAATCTCACGGTTATATTGGTGCTCGCTAAATGCGCGCAGTGAAATTTTCGGAGAAAATCTCCCTCGTCGAAATTTTAATAACGAGGGCACACTGCAATACATAGCGCGTGGTTCATACATGATCATGCTCGTTCATGAATACACATGCCTGCGGAAGAACGTCCGCACTGTCAGGCTTTCTTAAACTGGAAGAACGATCGAGCGCTATTACGCCTTGGCGACTAGTGGCATCGGAGCTATCAGCGCTATCAGCGAATCATGCGCATGTTCAGAGAGAGCCAGGTCTGGCTGATCATTTACCGCGCACTTTTCCGTCATTAGCTGTTACTTCTATACGCGCGAGATCCTGGGGCCACTATCACCCGCGTGAACTTTCAGGTCAATAAATTTTTCTTTAGACTTGCCTCGCTGCCGCAACCGATCGGGTGTAGTTGCTAGATATTTTGCGTTCTGTCTACTGGACGTCCACGCACGCAGTCCGGAAAGAGTTTCCCCTGCCTTGAAACATTTGCTCTCAGCTTGCTCTGCGGAGTCCCCGACAAGACATTTTTTGCGAGCCACGCGGCTGTGTCAAGGGCACGTCGCTGCGTCTCCGTCGTCCCTTTTCCTCTCGCTTGCGCCCGTCTTACTTTAGCGGCTGACGGGACCAGCAACGCTGGCGGGCTGCGCCGGACCCGGAGGTATGAATAAATTGCTCTTGCGAGGCAAATTGTGCCGAAATTAACGAGCCCCTTTTTGACGGGGTGTCGCACTCGCTCCATTAATCTGTCCCGACCTTAAAGCCTCCTCGACACGCACCGCACACAGTGCCAAAGGCCGTATCAGCGCCGCGCGTTCGACCGCCCCGCGTATTCGGTCCCCTTTGTGCGCGCCTTTGTTTTGCGCTTGGGGCGCGTGTATGCCGTTCCGCGCCGTCCCGCTCGCCTTGACTAGACGCCTTCGGCGATCGTGTATGCATGTACAACACGCGCCACTCGGACAGGAAAGAACGACGCAGTGGGGCGGGGTAATAATATCTGCCTGACGCCTCGGAGTGTTCCGTCCTTTGATTAATCGTTTTGTTACACCGATGGCATTGACACCTTCTCGTTTGTGACGCCTTATAGCTGCACACTGGCTGCCTGAGAGAGTAAAACTGAAGACGGGGGAAAAAAACAACTCATTTGCGTCACGCTGAACGGAACGAACCCTGCTTATCGGCTGAGAACAGCGAGAACAAGCTCATTGTAATATGTACGTGTACATGCGCGATATCGAGCCATTTGAGAATCATTTTGATGAATCGCTTGAATACCTGCTTTTGCTGCCTAACCAGGAAAATTTTAAAACATACGCGTACAAGCGTTTATGTTCCTATGTACTACGCACGTTACCCCAAGCAACAAGAACGAAGCTTTAATAATTAAAAAGAAAGATCGAACGGATCGATCCGTGGGTTCAAACTAACGAACTCTTGTTCCTAGTCTTGATGAAAGATGCAAAATATTTACAAAATGTAAATATTTACAAAGCTTTACTTTCGGGCATATTGTATAGTCGTATTTCTACATATGCTTATGTAAAACTTGCAAATCTCCCATTGCAAACATAAAGTTTGACAATTGCCCTAACCCACCTACTGTGTAGAAATATATGCCTTGCGGCATATATTCTTTAAGCCTACTGATAATGAAGAACCACACGCACACGCACACAGAGTCTCATATTCTTCGAAAACTTCGAACGATGAAATTGGAGAGTGTTCTAAGGAACGTTTGATTTAGCAGCATTCAACTTGCTAGCTTATGTGCAATCATTGTTTGCGCGTTCCAAAGAAATCCCGCGAAGTATGAAAAAAAAGCCCCACGTGACAACGCGTTCGCGCGCCGAAATCGCAGGGCTCTAACACGTGCCACGCTTCAACGAACAGCGCATTTAGCATAGCGTTCTGCCTCTGATAAAAAAATACAGGGCAGTGGCGCGGGCGTTGGCTTCTATATTCACGCCAGAGATTCATCTCAGTTGCACTATTTAAAGCAACAAACGAAACCGTTCGCGATAGCGACAAGCACATTGAAGAACCGACAATTGTCACCGCGCTGTCACTTTCTCCGTAGCAGCGCACTTGGCGCACATGCTTAAAAGCGCTCTTCATTCCTACGCGGCGTTACTGAGAGCACTGCAATCACGTCGCGCAAGGACGTAGTCAGTTGGGCGGTCAGAAATATACTTTTAGTCCAGTCCTTATTTAGCACACACCAATATGTTTACATCTGGGCTAATGTTAGCGGGGATGCACTCTACGTTTAAGAATAATACGCTGGAACCTGAAAATGCAATCGTCCAGACACCGTAACAATAAAGAGTGTGATACACGGGATTTCCCTGTGACGCGTCACAGCTTCTTTCAAGAGGCATATTACGCCTTCCTAATTTGTTTCTTGATCAGGAGTTGTGCCAGGTGAGAGGATGCTAAAGTGTGCCATTTAGATTTGGTAACTTCAGTATTACAGCCGCGCTAACAATCGAGACAATAGAAAGAGACAGGATCGATAGGACCAAGAGCGGGCTAATAATTGACGTTCATTTCTTTCAAAGGAACCTTTATATAAGCAACAGTGTAATATATGTTTTACTACGCATATATTCTACGTCGGCATTACAAAACGAACGTAGCAATTCTGCCAGCGCCTGCGAGGGACAGTGGCTCACGCAAGCTCGCCCACTTTTTCTCCTACCACGCGCTTCAGCGGCGAATGTCTCTTCACAAAATTATTATTCACAAAATTTAGGATTACAGACAAACTGAGTATGTCTACTGACTATGATGCGCCAGCGGCGAGCATGGGAATATGCACGATGTCTACAATGCAAGTATTAATTAACAAAATTTTGCCAATTTATAGAAGTGTTCGAATAGCGAAATGTTTTTATCGAATCAAACACCCAATATTTTTATAATTTCTAAACAAAGTGAAATATAACTGTTGTGGGGAGTCCGTCGGTCAAAAAAGAAAGAAAAGGCTTATGTACATCGTCTGATACATTTAATGACGCTCAGGACAAGATATGCGGTCAACTGAGCAGCTTCTGAATGAGAAAAAACTGAAAGGTGATCGTATCTCGCTCTCCGTCGCAATCACAGTAATGAAACACCAGGAACAGGACATCACTAGACACAGATGAGTGCTGTCTTTGTTGAAGAAGGAAAATGCCGAAACTAAAGCGCAACACATCGTTTGAAAGGAATGCAGACATGATGAGAATGTCCTAGTAATAAATTGATTTACCTAAATAGAAAACTTAAGCCCCCTAAGGCGAGAAATACTTATTGAAGGACTGGAAATGATTGAGCAGAAGTTCGCTACAGCGTGCTTTCGCCTCAACAACGTGGTGCCTCTGCGCAGTAGCCGCGGCTCTCCTGCAGCATAATCCTTGGGCACAGCCACTATGCACGTCCATCTGGCTTTCTCCCTGTAGGCTCCAATAAGTGTTGTTATCCCTTATTTTTATTCTACTTATATTATTCAACAATGCTGCTAATCTCACAGGAGATCGTGGCAGTGACGGCACGTGCATGAGTGCAGTGTAAAGGAGACGTAAGACATGTACTTGAAGCACAGTGCAATAATGTGTTAGAATAATTATGCATCAAGTCATCAATGCATCAAGTGCATTATGCATCAAGTGACAAATATAAAGAACGTGAGTACATCGAACACCAGTATCAAAAGTAAGAAAAACAAAACTACGTCAGCAGATAGGAAAGCAGCATATTTCTTGAAACGCAAGTGCGAAATCGTAATACAGAGAACACAATACAATTCAAAAATGTAGAAAATAAGATGTAAAATTAGTGATAAACGGCTGTGCACGTATCATTTCCTCGACCAACACTTCAAAATTTTCTAAAGTGGGAGTGCTCGTGACTGAATGTTCCAGTTGCTTCCACTCTCCGATTGCACGATTAAAATAAGAGTATTTAAAGCAGTTTGAGTTGTCCCTGTGTTCAACAAGGGTATGAGGATGTTTATGACATGTAGATCTTGTATGTGATAAAGAGGTAACTTTAGATGTGTTAATATTTATTTCGCATTGGAATAACTGATACAAAAACTTCAGTACGACTAGTTTAGCTAGATTTTGCCAGGTTAGCATACCAGCTTGCTTTAGTAAACTAATTGGTGAGTCAGTTAGCTCGAATTTATTAAAGAAAAACCTTAATGCCCTTCTCTCCACCCCCTCCAGTCTGTCAGTATGTTCGTTAGTGAAAGGAAACCAAACAATGTTAGCACACTTAAGGATTTCTTGAACAATCATGCGATAAGCCAACAGCTGTGTGTCGGGTGACGCCAGGCGAAGGCGCCTTCTCAGGAAGAAGAGTCACTTTAGTGCAGTCGGTGTAATGTTTTCAACATGTGTATTTCATCGGAGATCATGGAATAATGTTAAACCCAAGTATTTATATTCTAAAACCTTAGTCAGAGGTGTGTAATTAATAGTGTAAGGGAAGTCAGGTATTTGTTTCTTTCTAGTTATTGTTAACGTTGCCGATTTCTGTACATTTAGAGTCACAGGCCACTCCTTACAGCGAATGAAAACAGACTCTAGAGAATTTTTTAGATTTAGGGTTTCATGGTCATCATTAATTAATAATGGTTTCAATAATTTCACGGTACAAGTTGCAATGGCCCACAAAAAGACCGATATTTACATGACACCTAGTAGGCAAATCATTTACGCAAATGAGAAATAAAACAGCTCCGAGGACGCTACGCTGGGTGACACCAGAAGTTACAGGGGCTGAGCTAGAAGCTTCATTATTAATTTGAACGACCTGTTATCGGCGAGCGAGGTAGCCCTCAATCCCTTAAACAACAGGACCGTCACCTAATGTGTAATGAATATTTATTAGCTTTTTTGTGTGTGTGTTTGGTACGTGGTCAAAGGCCTTCGAAAAGTCTAGTAAAATTATATCTAACTGTTGTTCATTGTCTATACATTGAGATATGTCATGCGTTAGTTCTATAAGTTGCGTGACTGTCGAAAGTCCCCTGCGGAAGCCATGCTGGCAGGGTCATAATATAGATTTTTCGCCAAGGCATGTGGCTATGTGTTTTTGGACTATGTGTTCAAGAAGTTTGCATACGGTCGAAGTTAGTGAAATAGGTCTGAAATTAGACACCTGAGAAACGCTTCCAGATTTATGAACTCGGAAAACCTTCGCAATTTTCCATTCTGCAAGAAGGGTAATCATAGTTAAAGATTTATTAAAATTAGGCACAGATATTTACCGGTACATTCAAGGATATCTCCCAAGAAATAGGTTGCGTATATTGTTTAGCCAGACAGCTTCATTCGTGTCATTGTTCAGTAGAAGGTTTAGTGCCCCTGCTTCAGTTATTTCAAATGGACCAATATGCCTGCGGGCTCACAGCTCTGTGTGCGACAGGCTCCCATCATCGGTATTAAATATTGATAGGAAATAAGCGCTAAAAGACGTATAAGTGTGTCGGTTGTGAGCACTAGAAGTTGTAGGGCCGTCATGCTTCTCAGGGTTAAGTTAATTTCAAAATATCTTTTCAGTTTCAGTTTCAGTTTCAGTTTCAGTTTATTGAGCGTTTGAAATGGCTGTGGTATGCCTACCGAATTCCTAGCATGAACTAAGTAAGAGAGAAGGTTGTTTGAAAAAAAAAGGCGCGTTTTTCAAAAAATTAGGAAGAATGTTAGTAAAGTAGTTAGTTTTAGCGTCCTTAATTTTAAATTTCATATGGAAAATGGCTTCACTGAGCTCATGTCTAGTTCTGTGCACGGGCCTTACTTTTAGCCTTTACTTACTCGTAGCCTGTTTACTTGTCGTTTTACCTGGATAATTTCGCGAGTAATCCATGAATTAGCTGTGTTTAACTAGATGGGTTCTTATATTCGAATAGAAACAAATATTCAACGATTTCGAATTGTGAATTGCAAAATTGAATACCACTTGAGTAGCAAAGATTGTTCGATTTGTATTCGAAATGTTGAATATTCACACACATTTACTAATTTACTATTTAGTTATTTGGCTTTAGGGGCAATGTTGTAACTGCAGAACTGGAGTCAGTCCTCAAAGCGTAACCTTTTCCTAGAAACTTGCGCAAAGCACTTAGGTTTCGAAAGATACGAACTCAAAATGTGCCATGAAGTACATTGGTTTCGAGTTAACGTATTTCCGTACGGCATTGTATTTCGCTGCAGGTTTTGAATACTTATATTTCAAAACTGGTGCAAGGCAGAAAGCTTATAGCAAAAGGCTATGCATTGAGCACTAGCTGACTTGAACTCTACAATTTCAACATGCCTGGTAGAATAAGTAATGAAAAAGTTGATCAGTAAGATATGGTACAATAGTAATCATATTGGTGACTGCCACGCCAATTCCATGTCCGCCGCTGCTACAAAGCTTGGTCAGCTAAAATTATAATTTGGTCTCAAAGCCCCTATTTTTATTAGCCATAGACAGTCATAGCAGAAAGACGTGGTGTAAAATGGCTCCATTACCTTGAGGTCAAATCATCGTGTCGGTAGAACACTTTAGTTTTGCTGAACTCCGGCGCACACGCGCGTCTTATACAATGCACTGCAAGGCGCAAGTGCGTGGCCGCCTTTAGATGGTACCTGATGCTGGCTGAGGCGCTTGTTACCACAGCTTCCCGTCTGCCCGGTACGTAAGTGCGTACGCACGTCAACGTGTCCATGTCAGCATGTCCGTTCGTGCACGACGCCGCACCTGCAATTATTCGAGTGTGTCGTCGAGCTGCTTGCTCGCGTATAGCGGCAAGTCCGTATGCGCTTCTGGACTTCTGCGTGAATACCGTTTACCTTACTCTGTGATGAAAATACTGAGTCCGTCGTATATATCGAGACAACCTTCTCTCTTACTTAGTTCATGCTAGGAATTCGGTAGGCATACCACAGCCATCTTCCAGCCTGGCATGTCTTTTATGGCAGTCGGCCTATCAGCATCTTCATTCTCGTGCCCTCCAGGACCTTTACGCCCGATGGCGGAAACTATCGGCCACAGAATTGCCTGCTTCTGTTAGAAGTGAATCCTGACTCATCATATTTGCATGCATCTTAAGCGCCCATCGGATAGTCACGCGCCAACATATACTGACAGCATCACTATGCTATGTACTTGCCGTGCAACCTTCTGTTATCGCAGCAAAAGGCCTAGATTTGAAATCAACACAGAAGTCGTTCCGTCCGATCGTTAATTCATTTGTTTGTTTGGTTCCTTGTTTCTTTGTTTGACACTCCAGTTTGACAGAGACAGCGTTAGGTTTTCCTATAGACCAGAAAAGACGCTCGTTTGTAGCCCCGAACGAGGAATTCTAGTGCCGGTTCCTTCATCCTCGATGTCTTCATCCACATGTGCAACTTCTGAGGTTGTCAATGGGTGGCACTGAGCTTCGTGGTACGTACAACAACAGCAGCACGAGTTTCCTGGTGAAAGTGGAGCTCAGTTTAACGTCGTCTAATGGCCGGCTGCAGCCTGAACTCCTGTCAAATGGACGTGAATGCCGCAAGTTTTTTTAGCGCGAAGCTTTTCTTCCCTCTTTCCCCAATTTTTTTATTGCTGGTTGGTGCTGTCTTGCCGAACATGCAACCACTTGGGGAACTGGGTATGTGCCATTGGGTATGTGTCGGGTGCTGGCTGCTTTCTTACACGATTTGCGTCCTGGGCATAGCGTAGACCAGTACCGGATATAGTGCTGAGCGAGGCGGCCTATGGCGACAGATGATCTGCGCAAGCGCAGACGTGAGCTCCAATACAAACACACCGTCGTCGTCACGTCGGCGCCTTCATTCCTTCGTCGTCCATTAATCGCCTTCATTTGCGCTATCGTCATTTCGTTGTCATCGACATTCCTCATTGCCATGCCGCCATCATTGTTCCTTCGTCGTCACTCCGTCATTGTCGTTCATTTATCGTCATTCTATTGTCGTCATTCGTTCGTCACATGCCATTTTCGTCCTTTCGTCGTCCTCACTTCATGATGATCATTCTCTCGTCTTAACGTTATCGTGCAGTCGTCCCGCCGCCTTAATCACGCAGTCATCAGTATGTCGGCCTTGTCATGCAGGCGTCGCCTGTCCGTCGTCGTCATGCCGGGGATCTTAGGCCGTCGTGGTTCCATCGTCATCGTTCCGCCATCGTCACTCTGTGGTCGTCAAGCAAAATGTCGCCATTCCATCATCGTCATTCCCTAGTCACATGCCTTCATCCTCAATTCGTCATCCTCATGTCATCATTACGACGCTTCATGCCATTGTTATGCAGTCGTCGGCATGCCGTCATCGTGATGCAGCTATCGCATTCCCTGCCACTGGGTAGGTGTCGCGTGCTCTTTGCTGGCTGCTGTATTGATCGATTGCCGTCCCGGGGTTACGAGGTACCTAATTTGCCCAAACATCACTGAAAGCTTCGTTTAAGACCGATTCCCAGATATGCGTGAGATCAGTCAATTTTATTTTACTTCCTTTTCTTAACTGTGCCACGTACCTACGTTTTCCACGGGAAACATTATATCCACACGTCCCGTTAGAACAGTTAGCGGCGCTTCTCGCATTCAATCTCGGTTTCTTTAGTTTGGTGAGGCAGTGCCTTGTCACAGCATTGATGCACGCTGTCTTGCTCTGAGAATTTCAAAAGATAGTTCTTAGGTTTTACGTGCCAAACACACGATCTCATTATGAGGCATGCAGTGGTGGGGGACTGCGGGCTAATTTTGACCACCTGGAGTTATTTAACGTGCGCATAAATATAAGCTCACGGTCGTTTTTGCATCCCGCCCCCAGCGAATTGCGGCCGCCGGTATCGAACCCACGACCTCGATGTGAGCTGCGAAACGCCATCGTTACTTATCTTCCATGGCGGGTTACCCTGAGAATGGTGCATCAGGATTTGTACGTAAGTCTTTGTACGTCACATCCTACGAATAAGAATCTGTTTAACAAAAAACTGTGAACGACTGCATTCTCGTAGTAAAATTGACAAGGATAAATGACGACAGAGAAGCAGTGAGATGCAGGCGGTTGGTGAGGGGGGTCGCAATTAATGATGTGAGTCGATATACGAAGCTCTACCGTTGTCGAGATGTTTTTTCAGGCTTTGGTTGATGGAAGGTGACACAGGACACAGAACCAGGCGCACAGAGACTTGGTGTGCCTGACACTGAGAGATAAATTATGCTTAATGAGCACTGCAGTGGGATTGCTTGGCCATGCTTGCAGTCTGACATTGACAGATCGCTTGCAGCTGCGCCGATTCACTTTGAAGTATGACGTTTGCGCTGTGCGCGTATAGTCAGTATGATGTGCGTGTGCTAAACAAAGGCAGATAGGTGGACGAATGGAAAAAGTCACTTCTTTGCTGGTTGAATCAATGTGTCGCAACTACGGCTGAAACTATGTTTAATTCTTCATACTTATTAAACGGCTTTTTTATTCTTATGAAAAACAAAATTTTACGTGTATATTATCGGTCGTGGCTCAAGAAAACTGTGCTTCGGGATACCGTGATGATATCGCATCAGGTTGCCTTAAAGGGACACTAAAGGTTAATATTAAGTCAACGTGGATTGTTGAAATACAATCCCAGAAGCCTCGAAACGCTTGTTTCGTGCCAAGGAGAGACTTATTTTAAGAGAAAATGCGTTCTGAAGCGTCCGCGTACCTCTAGCGCAGTTCAAATCACCCGCCCTCCGATCGAGGAGTATGACGTCATGGTCTTATAGTGACGTTGCGCCGTCGGTGAGTAAAACGCCTCCCGCAGACGGCGCTACGGCTTTTCTGCACAAAACTCAAACGCGCGGCCAGAAACAGAGCCAAGACAGAGCCGACAGTAGCGCGAAAGCGGAACTGTGGTGGCTAGCGGAAGGGAAAGCGCACGACGATGAGCTAGTTCTTTATTTTATGACGCCAACTTCGACGCTCGTTGCAATGGATGACCCTGACAAGGACACATCAGCTCGCGACGCTGGGCTCGAGTTCAGCGATTTAAGCACTGATGAACGTGACCTGCTGTCGAGGGCTCGCGCTGCCGGCGTCGTTGCGTACTACTACGACGACGGCCTGCTTTGAAAGACACTTCACGCGACTTCAGTAAGTCGGCGTTGAACTCGTAACCCTCTGGAGGAAAGTGCAGCCAGCACACTGCGTAATTTCTCGGCTCCTTGTCAGCGCGTTCTGGCAGAGGTACGGCACTTAACCACTTCGAACGGAGAGGTTCAGTCGTTGGCACACAGTGATAAGTAACATTGGATTCGCAGCTGCAACTGCCCTTGGACAAGTTCCGCGGACCGTTCGCGCATCCCAGGACATCACATGGACGTGGCATTCTCGCCGCTTGTTCCAAATGCAAGTTTCGCGAGCCAGCAGGACCACCGCAGCACGACGCGATAAAGAAACAACTGAAACTCCAAAGCGCGCGCGGCGCAAAGTCGAGCGCGCAGAGTCGAGCGAAAACGAAACCTTTCGATCACCCATACTTTTCAAGGGTAACGTCAAAATGTTATTTTTTCTTAGAATCGAATAGAAGTAGACAAGTAGCATTTTCTTACGTCTTATAATCTAATGAAATTATCTTTTTAATACGAGTAGTTGAGTACTAGTGACATAAATTATGATGGGGAGTGCTTTCGTCATCGGCCTAGTACCGGAATGTCGCTGGGGGGTCTGAAATCGTGTCATGCATTTACCTCAATTTCTCGGTTACTAAAGCTCTCTTTGCAATTATATTGACGCCTTAGACGTTCTAGAGCATTGCTTTCTCACTTTAACTTGACTTTCTGGTAAGCTTTAGTGTCCCTTTAAAGAGCTAATTCGCCTCGTACTTGTTTCTCTCTCCAAAGTTTAACGAGCCTACTTTTTGTTAGGAAAACTAAAAATGGATTGCAAAGGAAGGAAGGAAAAAGTGGAGTAGGAAAGGCAGGGAGGTTAACCAGTTTAGCTTAACCGGTTTGCTACCCTACACATGAGAGCGGGAAGGGGGATGAAATGGATTGCAAAGAAAAAAATTGATTGCAAAGAAATTTTGCTGCAATACAATAGGCCAGGTGTAGTGTTATGGCTGCCACCAGTTGCTACAGGAACGGGGTTTCGCCGACCTTCAACAGCGTCTGCTTGGAGCTCGAACCAGATTGACCATAGGAGAGAGTTCCGCAAGGAAGACGAGATGATGTAAAAACAAATAACAGAAGCTTAATACGTCGTTACGGGTGAGGAGTGCGCTCCAAAATAAGCAGTACAGAAACGTTCGGCGTGCGTGCTCCTGCGCGCAAGAGCATAGATGTCCCCGAGGCGCCATGCTGGCCTTCACATAGACCATCCGGGCAACCTCATTCTCTCTTGCTCCCTGGTAGAGGGCCTTGTCAGCACACTGGTCAGTTCACACAGAGGAACACGGAGAAAAACCACTCCCTGGCTCAGAGGGGGTGGACGTAGGACAAAGGAGAGGGAAATTTTCACTCGCATAATCCCGTCGCACACACCCGACGGACAAGTCTTTTCATGATGACGAGCGTGACGATTACGCACGTCGCGTCTCAGGCGCTTGGCATCCGTTCCATTCATCGCCGTACACAGTGAACCGTAACGGTAGCTATTCATGAAGAACTAATTGGGAGAAAAAGTACATGCGTGGTTTAAAACTATCGCTATAGGCGGAGAATAAAAGGTATGGGGTCGAAACTTTTCATGTTCCGAAACCAATATTGAAAAGCGCCTCTCACAATTAGAAGTATTAAATTATTGCAAAAAATTATTACGAGACGTGCGTTGGCGGAGCCCTTGGAGCGATCGTGGCACTGGAAATCACGTGACGTCAGCGGCTCAAGATAGAACGCCTCGGAAGCCAATACAGCAGAACGGAGGCACAACTGACGCTGGTTGCATTTGATTAGTGGAAGGTTTCATATAGCTGCTCTGGTTTTTCGTGTTTAACTCTTTACTGGAACTGATGTTCTAGCGTCACATTATTAAACGGAAAGGTCTTAGATCACGTCTTGCTGTATAAACCGGCTAACACGATGCTATGTCTGACAAGCGCAATCTGGCGCCAGATCCCACACATACTAGTGCATTACATAGAGCAGATGCTTTATTCAGAGCAGAAATCGTGATTTAGACAGCGCTAGGTATCAGCACCATCCAGATTGTGCCGGTATACCACACTAACATCCTATATACCCTAATAACCACACTAGTTCATAGCCGACTGTGATAGTTAAGAAACATTTTAGGAGCATGGGATTGCTTCTCTGTCTATTGGATCACCACACAGTCGGGCTAGTCCAGCACATGCGTTCGTATTGCTAGAGGACAAACTAAAGCCTAATTATGAAATTTTTGATGCAAGAAGGCATCGCAGACTGATTGCTTTCCTTTTCTTAAGGAATGCACATAAAATAAAAACAATGATATTTGATTAGACTCTTCTCTTCTTACTTTCTAGAACAACGGACACGATTTAAAAATGTGCGCATACCTGGAAAATTAGCTCTGCTTTGTAACCGTGCCTCGGCGCGTTCACTTTCATCTGTCCTCCAACAAAGTGTTCTGCTCTTATTTTCTTTTGTAAATTTTTGTCTGTGGATTCTGAGAACCGAGAACGTACGGCTTCCACCTTCACTTTTGTCCTTCGCGAAGGAACAATTTTGAGTTCAGCTCTGCGCAGGTTTTACGACTCGTGCATATAAATAGAACGCAGGTTACTTAGCGTTCTAAGAAACTTTCTTTACGTTTAAACTGAACTAGGTTTCTTTCTGGCTCTGTCACATCAAGTTTAATTCACGAAGTCACGCTGCGTGCAAGGTGTATCGCGTCATCGTAGTTTCGTTCGATTTCTCTAGCACTCCCCCCCCCCCCCCCTCTTCTATTTTCTTCTCCGCCGAGGACAGTTTGGTTTGGGAGGAGGAAGTGGCGAAAAGGGGAAGTGGGGTGTAGGGTATGCTGGATGTGGTCTTTTCAACCGCTCACTGGAGCTTGTTATTTCGTGCTCTCCAGAGTCCGCTTGTGCGCTAGCCACAGAGTGGGTGCCTCGAGAGAGGGCTTCTCTCGCGTTCGCGTTGTGCATGTCACGTTTTGGCGCTGTTGCTTGTCGAGCTCGTTCTTCCCAGCCCTTTTCCTTAAAACCTCATCCATCCCTGTCCCTATTATTTTCTCTGATTCTACCTTTTTTTAATTCTTATGTGTTTTTTTGCGTGGACAGCGGTTTAGTCGGGAGTCTATTCATTGTTTCTGCAGGCCTGAAGACAGTCAAGCACTAGTTTCTATTGTTCAAAGCCAGTCTGCCGTTCCGCCATTCCTCGCTCCCTTTCGGCTCTGTTGCCTGTGGTAATTTGGTGCTTGCGCTTTGTCCTGGGCTTCCTTTTCCCCGTCCACGGGTTGGGGAGTGCGGCAAGCCGCTTTGTTCTCCTCGCTGCGGCGCTAATATGACCACCGAAGACCTCTGAGAGACAGTGCCGCCTGGCACGAGCCAGAGCTCACCGACAAAAGAAATATTGACCACAATTTTTTTTACTTAATTTTGACTCGCTGCGCCTTTAGCTGGCCGAGGAAAGAAAAACAAAGATGCACTATAGGCGGCGTAACGGCTTGGCGTCTTCTCTTTTGCTTTAATCGTTTTATGTTCTCGTGTCTACCTAAATTCAGCACTCGCTGCATTTATTTTTGAGCGTGCTATCGCCTGTGAGTGCCAGGCTACGCTGACTTCATGCTCAACAACGTTGCCAAGGCCTTGATGAGTAGTCTTGTTCGTCTTGTAATGGGCACGCTCATGTCGATGCGCCGCGGAGGCTCAGCTCTACCGCTTCATTTACCTGAGTTGGTAGGGCAACACAGAGAACAACAAGCACATGCATGCTTGCCCCACTACCATGTGGGTGTATACTCGCGCTGGTGAAACGAGCAGTTGACATTTGAAGGAGAAAACACACAATGAAAGGATGGAGTTTCGAAAAGTCAGCGCGAAGAGATTGCTAAAATCTGCTCGAATGGTGAATCATTTTACGGGGTTTCACATGCTCCTGACATAGCAAACTTCGCTCTCGGTTCTGCTAGCCGCGTTCAGATAGTGCAGCGATACACGAGTGTCAGCAGTGGGACTGGCATTAGCTTTATGAAAATAAGAAATCTTCGAGCGTCCTCAATTGATACGGAGTTTCTTAATTATTGCGTCGCTAATATCGTGGCGTTTGCTTGGAAAAGTAAATTTAAATTACAGTTGTGTGCTGGGCACACACCGGTTTCTGCCGCTCCTTCTGTTATCCCTTTCAGAGACACGATAGCCCACGACCACCAGCGAAACAGGCAACAGAGGGCTGCTGCGCGCCGTTGACACGTGATTGACAGACGGCCGTGTCCCTGACCTTGTGCACAGCACTCCTTTATTCTCAATTCGACACCCTCGCCGCTAACACACCTTCGCTCGTTGCCGCACCCACCCGCCTTACACCTCTTCCCTTTAGAAGAACCCCACCTATATATACTGTGGCGAGGAAAGCATATGCCGCCTTGAATAAGACAAGGCCACTTGTCGAAACGTTGGCTCCTGCTTTCACCTTGCTCTCGTTTTGCTCATCGTATTGAATTTCCATCTTCCATCTTCCCCGTGTTTTCCCTAGTTGTGCGCTGGGTAATTATTACTATAGTGATGACATCGACTGGATGCGAAATTAGCACTTCTAGAACGTGAAGACTACTGGTGAAGTAAACAGAGTGTGGCCATCCTACGAAAGCGCGCAATTTATGAGTTATTTTATGACACTTCGAATGGATTGTTATATCTTCTTAATAATACTGTCTATAAGGCGCAAAATGCAAGAAAAGGAAGATCAAAATTCCTAAAAGTTATGGTAGAGTTATGTACGAGAAAACAGTTGGTTCGGCAAAAACCTTTCTCCAAGAGGACTCGAATTTGTCAGTGGGATGTGTAATGGTGCCATGCATCAATTAAGCCTACTTACGAGTTACATAGGTGTTTTCAATGCCAGCAAACACAAAACTATACGGCTACGCTGTTTTAAACCGTATAGATAGTGGTTTCTTGCTTCTGTTACGTAGTCAGTTTAGACTAGTCCCTTCGCGTAATAATGATTGAGTCATTGGGAACGTGAATTACTTTCCCTGTTTGCTTTAACTCGCAAAAAGGTCTGTCAAATCTCTACTCTCTAATGCAATCAGTGGGCTTGGTCTGGAAAAACAAACGGCCTGCCCTGTGAGCGCAAAACGAGGCTGAAAACAGCGCAAGTAGGGAGAAAGCGCCGCGGACCAGCAGCTTCTGCTTTCTCTAGGAGCAGCGCCGGAACGAGGCCTGACGACCGGAGTCGAAAGGAACCAGGCCTCTTTTCCCGCCAAGACGTCACTTAATCCATCGCTTTTCGCGCAATCCGCAGCCCTGCGCCGCGTTTTTTTGAATTAATCTTCCTAATTACGCTCGAAACAAACGAAGCCGAGTTCCGGATCGGAATGGCGGAAAGTGAGGCTAAGCGTCGCCGTACAGGCTTTGCCAATTAGGTTTTAAGACTTTGCGAGCGGAGGGAGCCGTGTATGAGTTAATGCTGCCTAAGCCAGTCGCCATGGCAACGAGTGCACCAGCTGTGCCAGCTGTGCCCTGCGCGCCGCCTCATCGTCTGCGGGAAGGCACTTGAGTTTTACGCGACGCTGGATTTCCCGGCACGGCGGCCTCTTCGCGGCCTTCTTTGCTCTCGCTCGTCTCGCCGAAAGGAATGAACGAAGGAGTGCCATTTCGGACTGCTAGGACACCGGCTCGTCGATGGCTTGGATTTGCGACGCGCACTTTAATGAACGCTCGTATTATTTCGCTTCTCGCGCGGGCGATTATGTATATCGGCCTGAACAGAAAAGGGAATTCTACGGTCACCCGCCGAGCGCTGCCCCCAAATCCCCGAGCAATTTGAACTCGCGCAGGTGAGAGCACCCGTTACGAAACTACCGCTGATTTTTTCTCCTTCCGATCGGATGCCGACGGTGGTGAAAAAAGACACCGGCCTGCACTCACCGTACGCTCAGCAACATTCACACCAGCAGGTAGAGACTGACCTGTTTCGTAACACTCGCCAAGGGGTACGTATACTGCAAGCCCATGATAATAACTCTCCACGAGCTGGATCTTATCCAAGTCCTTCTCGTTGCTAGGACGATATGAGCGTACTCAGGCTATATATAGTTATTGCAGCACGAGTGCTGAACCCATTTTTTATCGCCTTTTCTCGTTTTGATTGCTCTCCTCTTTCTTGAGGCGGTTCAGCGATGTCTTGTATCCGTACTTCAGAATATTATCTCTTAGTTCAGTTTGATCTTATTCACATGATAATAATGCGGGATGCAGATCGAAGATAAAAGTGAGCAATCGAAAGCGCCCGGGCCTCTCTGCTTCTTCGCTTACTACGTGAGTAATTTACACTCAATTATCACAAGATGCACTGCAATGAAACATGAAAGAATTGAAGAAATATGACAAGTACAAAATGATTTCGGCATAGCATACATATGAGAAGTATTAGTTCAGAAAGAGCTCTCGAACACCGCGCAGTGTGCATTTTTCAGCAAGTGTATAATTAACATTAGTTCATTATAACGTAGGACGGCATGACGTACACTTTGGCGCTAGTGAAAAATAAGGTAAAGTGTAATACGTCAGAATTATTTAGTCTTTAAAAACTCACATCGCGATATATTGTTTAAAGGATGGCATGTAAAGGGAAAAACCCTGAGAATATTGAGAGAAGGAGAGATAAAATCAGAGAAGAAGGTTAACTGGAGGATATCTCCGGTTTGCTACAGTGTACTGGTAAAGGGGTTAAAGTGTGCAAAAGAAGAGAGGAAAAAAGGTGAAAACAAAGACAATACAGGACTGTCTCTGTGGGAGCTGTCGCACAGTCTGCGAAGGTGCCAGTAGTCATACGCAGTGTCAACGTCCCACTAATACATTCGACGTCACACAGTGCAGAGTTACAGCTTGTCACACAAGCTGGTATCTCTCTACACTGTAAACGAAAATAAACCCATCTGGCAGTTTTTAGCAGGTGATGTGCCCTAAAACCTCCCCTCCTCAAATATTTTCTCCGATGTATGGGAGCAAAACAGCACCATTCCCTCGTTTCACTCCGCTGGCTAGCTGCGGGAGTATTAAGGCGACATGACGCGATTATACTTCGCTTCACGGAGGAAGGAAACTAAGGAGAGGCCCTGACGTCACTCTTTGTGAAGTAAAAGTGAAGCCGGAAGTTGGCGTTGCTCATGGCGATGCTCCGCCTTTTGGGCCACCCTCCTCTCTTGTTTACATCTTTCGTGAAACCACGCCGCGCTGCGCGTGGTTTCACGCGCGGAGCGCGTGCGCTCGCGCAACATCCGGCAGAGCACGGTGCAGGTAACACAGCGCAACAAGACACGGTGACTAACGCAAACCCGCCCACACAGCGCCTTTGCCACGGCACGAAACCTACCAGAGCAACACGTGTGAGCGCTCAAAACCATGACAACGCCGCCATTGTGGCCCAAAAGGCGTGGCCATACAGCAAAAAAATAAAAAAGCAGCAAAAAAATGAGAACCTACTACGTCATTTCCGCCACATTTTTCTCCTAGCGGGCGGAGGGGGTAGGGCCTCTCCTTAGTTTCCTTCCTCCGTGCTCCGCTTCAAAATCTTGTTCTCCCGTGAAACTCCGACAGGGAGTTTTAAAAAACTCCCCTCGGCCGAAACAGTTTGGCCACGTGGTGGCGCTTCCCATGAGGCTGTGCGCCTCGCCAGCGACCGGGCGCGTTCGGCGGAGCCGGCAGTGCTCATGGCGGACGGTTTGTTTACACCTGTGAAGTATCGTTCCGTGACAGCGTTTCGTCAATTTTTTTTCCGTATTTCCTTCCAGAAAGTGTTATAGGCATGCCTGAAGCTCACTGTATGTCAGCTTCAAGTACGTTAGCTCTGATCACTTTGCTGACAACGATGAATGCAAGAGCAACGTTTTCAAGTGCGGAAAAAGGCTTAGGTATACCTCGAAGCTGCTCATTGGGGCATGATGTCGGCTCAGGTTCTGACTATGTTTTCGTGCTGCGTGACCCTGGCTTGTGTTCTTCAGTACGTGAAATGCGACTTTTATGTCCAACGTCTGGTGTAATGTTTGAAAGGACCGCGTATCAATGGCAACAGCAGCCACTGTTCGAGCGACGACGTTCGTGCTAGTCGCACATGAATGGCGTACCCCAAGTTCGTTGCGGTGCTGTGCTGCCAGTGAAAAAGACCGGACTGCAAGCAACTGTTTTTATGTGTCTGCGAAAGGATATCCTCGCCCGAAGAAAAACGGTAGGACATAAGTATGCGTATGTACTGTAAATAAAGCTTCTTATTGAGCGATGTGACTAGAAGTGTTATCGCGCATATAGGTTTTGGTCACGTCGTTGCTTCCGATATTGCATTAACATTACGCTCGATCCGAGACATTGATTTAGACGCACGCCTGCTGGATCCGAGTTTAAAGATTCACTCGACAGATCAGCGATGTAGCTCCTTTTCACAACCGAGAGAGATTGCTTGGACGTACAGCAAGTAGTGCGGTGTATAAAATGTATGATTGCGCATTTTTCGGTGTTACGTCGGCTGCTGCGGGTCATGCCCACACGTAATAATTTCTAGCTACGCTACCACTATATCGCAAAAATTTAATTTTGCTATGAAGCTCACGCACTTACATTTTTCTTCCTTACGCTAACTAACGCACTACTTTTTGGCCGCGAACGCCGGCAGTATGCGAAGTCGCTTCAGCACTCACAGAATGGCATGACAATTTTGAAAAATTACGCCATTGACTTTTCTCTCTCACTATTCTGAATTAACAGTTTTGTGTTGATTAAGGTATTCTGTTAATTTCAGAGAGGCAGATCTCGTATGAACGAGCATGTGAGTCGTAATTCTGAAAACAGCACAGCTACTCCCTAGGCGGTTTCGAGGCACACAGTATCGTGGCTATATATACTGGTACCGTTGCTTCTTGAGTATCGCGTGTACGTGGGATGTCTTTCAAATTTCTGCATTGGGCGTTTCTGAAATGTTTATGTATGTCATTTTATATGTGCTTTCATTGACTTGTTTCGTCGAATTTGACGCGGTTTCGTGTGCATATTTCGAAATTCGACCAGCAGCCTCTGCATGTAAAGATGTTCGCGAAAACTCACGCTAAATCTCTTTTTATATTCCCGTTGCACCTCGAAAAAACTCCGTCAATTGCAAAGAAAAAAAAGAAAAGGCAGAAAAAAACTCCCATAATTCCACGCAAAAATTCCGCTCACACAGAGTAAAAATTCTACTCCGATCATACGGAGCACAATAAACTCCGAACCGGGGGGTCGCTAGAGGACAAGCATTATACTCCCACCTCGGAGTTATTTCCGTTTACAGTGCAGTAACGCAGCAGCTCCATTATAGCGGCTCGCGCTGATGTATATGTAGGCTAGTGTGCAAGAATTTTACTTGCCGTGAGTATAGGCGCTTGTCCAGCTGGTCTAGCGTGGCTAAGAGAGCTGCCTTTTGTGGGTTGAAACGAGGCCGCTCGCAAAGAAGGTGCGCGATATTTTAGCCGCACCCGCAGAAGTCACAAAGTGGGCTATGCGTAATTCCAACCACAAACGAGCGCGCATTTGAAGATGCTGCTCCGAGCCATAGACGGGCTTGAAGGGTGCAGTCACGTTGTCATCGGTTGGACAGTATATGGGGCTGTATTCAGGCACAGGGTATGAAGGCTTGTGTTACTCGTCGATATTACAAATAAACATGGTTTTAATTTTCTTTTAAAGCTCTTCCGTGTGCGTCATGAAAACCTGCGTTACTTATGTAAAGAAATTGCTTTTATGTTTATTAATTTTTTGAGCATGATTACTTTCTTTTTGTTTCACTGAGTTGCGTTGCTTCAAACCAGAAAGACAGTCGTTTACTTGCAATATGAATAAAGCTTGTGAAATTCTAATTTTATTTTTGTGCTGGCAGTCAGGCACAGAACATGCCGACATATGACAAATTTTCTACGACGAAGCATACCTGAAAATTCCAACTCACGTTCTTGTTGAACAGGATCTCCAAGTGGTTTTACTGTGTCTGCATAATAAATAAGGGTTTGTTGTTATATTTTATTTATATGACGACTGAGACCGCGTTTTGTCGGGTATGAAATAGCACAGCTTGTGTTTTAGTTACATTTAAAAGCACTGTTTGTTTATAATGCACTCGGGCTGTTAGTGACAAGAATCAGATATCTAAGGTTAATGTATTTGAAGAAAGAGGCTGTAATGTCCGGCGTATTGGTCTTTCACTAACGCGTGTTATGTCGTTTAATACCCAAAATAAATAATAACGGTACCAACATACTTTCTTGCGAGATTCCTGTATTTATAGAACGAAGTGTTAAAGTGTATGTTGCTATTACAATGTACTGTAACCGATGCAGCAAAGAGAATGGCAATGACAGAGATGCCAACTTCTTGAGCAGAACATCTTGGTGTAGGTGGTCTAAACATTTCGAAAAATCTACAAACACGCACTTCGCTATTTCATGAGCAAAAAATATTAACAAGGGAAACGAATGTCTCCTGCTACAATAAAATATCCCTATTGTTTGGTCTCCAAACTCTATTACATCACTAAGGCCAGCTTATATCACGTCTTAGTCAGTTGTGTAGTAGAGATCTACTGGTGACGGTTGTACGCTACGCGACATTGCGCTGAAGTATGCTTGGTGCATTGAGTGTGTTTAGAACGGAATGAAGTTGAATATGCTATGAAATGCTAGCTTTAAACTAATGCTTACCGGCCTTCACCGGTCTAGCAGAACAGTGCATTCAGTGTCGTCCCTCTGGTCGTAACGTTGAAGCAGTGGGAGTCAAATTTGTCATAGCATGACGATGGCATGCCAACGTGGAGTCGGATTATCCTGCATGTGCGCTGGCGAGCGCAATCATATTCACATCCATTCGGTGAACTTTCTGGAAAACGATGCCTGCAAACGAGGCAATGCGCGAAAAAAAAAAAAAAACGTTTGTTAGATGTATCGCATGGTTCCAACTCTATTTCCTGTAATCCCGTGCTCGACTCGGGATATATTTGCTCCGATTCTGTTCCTCTAGATCAATACAGCGGCAAATAGTGTAGTGTTCGTATGGTTTCCTTCCACCGTTTTTCCACTACCACTATTCACTGTTGACCGAAACGTGAGCATAATTTTCTTCTGTTTTTGTAACCAAGTTAAGGGGCGTAAACATACTGGCAGCTTTCATGGCATCATCGTTCGACGCGCAAACCTCCCTGACCCCCGCCTGCCGTTTGCGCTCTGTCCTACAATGTATAAAATAGCCTGCTAGCTTTCTGACTTCTCGGCTGTGGCTAGCAGCTTCCCGGTCCTGCTTTTCCTTTTTTTTTTTTCTGTGAGGCCAGCAGCAACCGGCGGCGTGCGCTCCTCCCCTGAGCGCAGATACTGTGCGACGCGCCTGTCACTGTGTTTACAGGCGCCCGGTTTCCTCGGCACAGCTCTAGCTGCGCACACAGGACGCGTCGAACAAGGCCTGGTTTCTGCGAATGCAGCGGGGTGATTGCCGAGCCAGTGTGCCTACGCTGCGGGGCGGTGGTAGACTTGAGGGCCCTGCTTCCGGCCCGCACGACGTCGTCGTCCCTTTCCTGCCCGCTGCAGTAGCGGTGGTCGGAGAGGGGAGACTTCTTGTTGAACTTGGGCCGCCCGGCATTTGTGGACACAGCGCGGAATCTGTATGGACGCGACGAGCTGCCCGTCTTGCCTCGCCCCAGTGCGCGCACGCGTGTGTACCCATCAAGCAAAAGGGTGGCGTCGGCCTTTTCTTTTTCTTTTTCTTACGCGGAGGAGAGCCCGCTCGAAAGCGACACACTCCATGAAATCGCCGGCATCTCGCATATTTTCCCGGTTCGCGACGACCTTTATCCCCTGGGCGGCGAGAGGGCATGCATTGCTACTGTCTGGCCCCGTCTTCCCGTTCTGCGCCGTGGCGCGCGCCCCTCGCTGCCGCTGCACGGAATCGGCTTGTCGCGCACCCAGAAGCAACGCGTCGGTCGAGGGAGGAAGGTGCGAACAGGGCGGATCGTTTTAATTGCGCCAGGCTCGGCTGCAGCTCCCTGCATTAATGAACCTTTTGATAAACTTCCCCGAAGATCCTACCGAAAACTGCACCCTTGCTGCGGCACTGCTTAGCAAACGTGCGTGTACTGGGTGTCACTGACTTCGCTGCTTGCGCAGCGCCAGCATCCAGGACGCTTAGGCGGAATCAATTTATCATGCTCAGATAGCGCTTTTGCTCGGATCGGCTTCCAGCTTCTTTCTCTCTTTCATACCTCTTTGTGGATTTCATCCCCCGCCTTTTTTTTTTTTACTGCTCCGCACACGCATCACGTAAGCTTCTCGCTGGATTCATAACGTCAGGCGTTCCTTCTTTTTTCTTCTCTCTATAGTTATTCACCTTATTATTTATTTACTTCAGCAGCGCAAAAGCCAGAGTTCATTACATGAGGCACAGTGTATCCATACGGCGCGGCAACTTTTTCAATCGCATCATTATTTTGTATGCGAAATAAGCAAGAACGGCGGTGGTAGACACCAAACAAGGCACCCTAAAACAAACAAAAAATATTTAGTCACGTGTGACGGGTTTGAACGGGTCTACAGAACTAGACTGCAGAAACCCCTTCCCGCTCATATACAAAACATTAAAAAGAACCAATACGTTCTGACGCAATGGTATGTATTTCATGACCAGGTGCATGGGACTCGACTCTAGCAGCATCGATGAGTGTGAAGTAGCATAGGAGGGTTAATTGGCCAGTTGCATATTCCTAAGATACGTGATTCGTAAGATATTCCTGAGATTCCTAAATATTCCCTGACGCCTGCGGTTGAAAGGTTGCTTCACATATGCCGCTGGCTAACACTCCCAATGGCATTGGCTAACGATGCCGCGGAGATCAATACCTAGGTTTAGTACCTGTACATAAATGCCTTATGGGAGGGACAGCTGCTACCGTAGCTCGAGTGGTGGACCATCGCACTACGAAGTTTGTGGGTGCGGCTACCATCGGCAACCAAGATGTGCTTTCTTTCATTTCCCGCTTTCACTCTTCGATTAAATCGACCGTTATTCCATCTTATCCAGCCGCTTTTGCCCGGGTCATGTCTTCCAAAACGCTTCTAACTTCATCGCTAGTTATGGATCTTGTATCCTGTTCATCACTACTTGGAATGAAGGTAGTGTTGCTGCTCTGGATGTTGTGCAGGTCAGTATAGAATTCTCCTGCGACTTTTACTATATCATATAAATTGCTGATGACATTTTCCTGCTTATCTTTCAGTGCATACATCTTGCCTTGTCATATGCCAAGTTTTCCTGTCACTGATTTCATGCTGCGCCCATTTTTTACTGCTTCCTCCATCTATCCCACGTTATAATTTCGAATTTCCTTAATTTCTTCTGGTTGATCAGTTTTGACAGTTCAGGTAATTCTAGCTGATCTCTTGAGTTAGATACTTTCATGCTTTATCGTTTCTTTATTAGGTCATTTGTTACTTAGGATAATTTACTAGTTGGCTTGGTGACTTAAGTCTCACTTCAATTGCTGCTTCTGAAACCAGCCTAGTTACGGTTGCATCCATTACCTTTATGTTATCATCTTCCTGTTCTGAAGCTGCATTTTCGTTTGCAAACACCAGCCGTTATTAAAAGGAGTAGCCGGTGCCAATTAAAGGCGACAACATCTCCTGAATACCATATAATAAAAAATGATGTAGAATTCATCAATGTTCACCGCTGTATCCTTATGAATTAGAGGTCCTACCCCGTATTCTCTCTATATGGAAGACCTCTGTACAGAGGACGCGGCCGTTGGTCAGCACTGTATACTAAGGCCTCACCAGTTCTTCTAAACTGGCTGAGGCGAATAAAATCCCAGGCAATGTCTCATTATTCCTCAACAAGTCCGGCCAAACTAGCCTCACTCGAGAGGGTGCGCGTGTTAAACATTGCCACGTTCAGTTTACAGTAGCGGCCTGTCCGGGTCCAGAGATTTTTGGCAACCTCTGCCGCGTTGCAGGTCTAACCGCCGCCTTGGTCAGGAGCTCCGCAGTCGCTGTGGACTGGGGGCCATGGGTTAATTGCAGGAGTCATGAGGGAGCTAGTGGCCGAACACTGCACCAGTGAGGCCAGTTCCTGTTCTGGCGAGGGAGTATCTTTGTTGAAGCTTAGTGGGCCTTCCTAATTTGGTTGCACCTGGACTAGTATAGCCCGCCCCATTGGCCCTCAGCATTTTTTTGCCCGTCTGAGGGACCACTCCAAGCCTGAAAGTGAGAAGGATTCGAACTTACGCCCGATGTTTTGCTTCTGCTCCACGCCACCACTGTAGGGAGACAGTATACGATGTTGATTATGACATGCATCCAGTATTTACATTAACTTTAGTGTCTCTTTCAGCCCTCTCTCTCGCTTGCTCTTTCGATCTTCGGCACTAATCGCACAGAATAGCATGCTAGCGTTGCGGCCAGACTATATCAATACTTTTCATACTGCAAGTACATTTCTTTCGTTTAAGAGATTACCTATGTTTTGCCCTGTGTCCTCCATCCGTTCTTCGGCGTGTGCAGGCGTGACATTAGAATAATTAGCACAGGTAAGCTAATAGAGGTAATGGAACGAAGCAAACGGACTAGCAGCCGGGTGGGCCGAAAGGGTGACGGACTATCGCAAGCATCAATCAATACTACAAATTGCTGCTGTGATGGTTGGAACAACGGCTATGGCTGTCTACTTCTGAGCACAAGGTCACAGACTCTATTCCAGGCAGCAGTGTTGTGCACTAGTATCTTTACGATGGAAAATAATAGGCACACGCATGTATTCCTATTATTTTTATTATTTCTATTTTAGTTTTCTTCAACTGCGAGGCTTTTCTTTCGAGGAACCCGTATGTGTTTTCTTTGTAGCATTTGCTACGAACGGGTGGATGTCTGATTTTCCCTTTATTAATTACTTCTCTCCACCTTGCGGGTTTCCGCAGAACAATTACGTCAAAGTGTTGCCTTTGCTTCGAGTTCTTGACAAATTTGACTTCGCCCTGCCGTCTGCTAGCCGCCTGGTTAGCTCAGTGGTAGAGCGGCTGCCCCCGAAAGGCGGTGGTCCCTGGTTCGAGTCCCTGACCAGGACGAATTTTTTTTCAACTGCGAGGATTTTCTTTGGAGGAACCCGTATGGGTTTCCTTTGTAGCATTTGCTACGAACGGGTGGATGTCTGATTTTACCTTTATTAACGCATGTATTGGTACGTGTATATCGTATCTGTGGCACCAGTGTTAAACTTTGCCTTTGATGCGTCAAAATAGTCAGTCTATTCAATCGGTAAGTACCATCACTATCAATTTAGGACAGCCACAGAGGCATCGCGTGCACAGGATAGAGCATTAAGAACACTTTAGGCATGGTGCTGCCTTGCGTCCAAGGTTTCGGGAGCTGGATTTTCGCCCAACCTGTATATCTTGAAAATTTAGAATGCAACGTAGAAAGCATGCGATAAACATGGCGGCGTTTTTCGCTGTTAACAGTCTCAGTTTTCGCTTGCCACAAACTGGCATATACATACCGGCATACCGGCATCTGACCTTACAGGGTTCACCACTTGTTCGGGTGAGAAAGAAAAGTCCAGCCTGCTACGTCCCTGGCGGCTACGTCTTCGCTTTTGGCGCATACAATTTAGCCAAACGAAATGTTATAACTCTGTAACCAGCATGTTATGTCCCTGGCAGGGATAACGAGACTGGTTGGAACAAACTTTTTCGAGGTTTCGTGCAGTCCGCGCTTCACTGCCGTCGTATACTATAGTTTCTCGTCAATAGGTCACCCGCCGTGGTTGCTCAGTGGCTATGGTGTTGGGCTGCTGAGCACGAGGTCGCGGGATCGAATCCCGGCCACGGCGGCCGCATTTCGATGGGGGCGAAATGCGAAAACACCCGTGTGCTTAGATTTAGGTGCACGTTAAAGAACCCCAGGTGGTCAAAATTTCCGGAGTCCTCCACTACGGCGTGCCTCATAATCAGAAAGTGGTTTTGGCACGTAAAACCCCAAATATTATTATTATTCGTCAATAGGTTTTGTTTGTTCCACTCTGGCTGGAAACGTCGTTATCAATTTCACGATGATGCTTTTAGCGCATAAAAAGACGAGGAGACAGAAAGACGTGGTACACACAGGCGCTGACTTACAATACTGTTTGTCTCGAGTAAGCGAACCACATATGCAGGCAACACCCGGAATCGTAACAAGTGCGCAGTTTGCAAGGCTCACCTATCTATACGCAGATAGTATACTCTTTAAACGGGAACGGGAAGTTATCGAAGCTGAAATTATTGATAGGTTATTGGATAACTGCGTTTCAAAACCAACAAACGCCCTTTCGTATAAAGAGTTATCCTACTTGTGTAAAGATAGGTGAGCCTTGCAAACTGCGCACTTGTGATGATTCCTGATGTTGCCTATATATGTGTTTCTCTTACTCGAATTACACACTGTTGTAAATCAGCGCCTCTGTGTACCCCGAATCTCTTTGTCCTCGTCTTTTCGTCCGCTATTAGCGTCATCCTGTCATACCAACACGCCTAAAACTGTGCGTTACTCAAGATCAGTTTCAGGCAGCTCACCTTGTACGTTACGTAACGATATTAGTTTGTAGCATTTCCATGCACCGTCGAGACCCGCTTTTTTGCCCAGCGAGCGCAACACACATTCGCGTCATGGCATTGCGTTTCGTCGGCCGATGTTGTGCAATAGCATCAGAGCACCGACGCAACCTGCGTGCTGGGAATACCAGGCGCTCGGGAGCACGGTTCTCCACTTCACGTCGCCGTGCGGTATGCACCGCATGGTCGGCGCACATTTCAGACGTGCGCATGATGGAGAAATGCAAAACAAACAAGAAAATAGTGGGAAAGAAAAGGAGCACGCTGTCGTGACAGTTTGCCTGCTCGTTTTGTGGGCACGATCGCGAGCACTTTCGATGACCCGTGCCAGAGAAACAGCGCGGCGTGGTTACGCGAGCGCACGCAGAACCCGCGATGCTGCGTGCATTCTGGGACGCTTCGAAGCCCCGTACATTGAGCGGGGCGCGCTACATATGCCGCAGTACTCAGCAGGAGCAGCCGCAGAACTGCACGATGCGCGCGCACTGCAGTACTGGACCCGAGTCGTATATCTTCATTGAATATCACAAGTTTTCCCTTATCCCTGCCCATTTCTGCGCATTCGCATTATTTTTCTTGGTCGCTCGCATTTTGGCCCAGAAGCGAGCGCAGACAGATGGGGGTAGTGAGAGAGGATGGAAGCCTCTTTTGGGTAGAGGCGACAACAAAGCGCTGCCGGTGATGCAAAAGCGCACTCGCGAACAGACGTTCCAGGCGCGCCGCGGCGGCGCGCGGGGAGCTTTTGCGCGTCTTTCCTTCCGAAAAGCAGTTTCCACCATTATTCATACTGCGCGTGTTATCAAACGCGGGCGGATGATGCCAACTTGCGTCGCGGAATCGTTTTCTGATTTTACGCAGGGAGAAAGTGCGGGTTGGCGGACTCCAAATGTTCAGGTGTGTGTATTCGCTACCGGCGAAAAAGAAGGTAAAAGGACGGGAAATGAAGGGAGGAAAGTGCGTTGGCGAGGGGAGATTCAGATAGGGCGATGGGGGAAAATATAAAGACTCAAGCATCCACAGAGGATCGTACAGGGGCCAGAAAATAGCAGGTAGTGCTGTGCATCGTGTGTGATACAGAACGCAGTGAATAATGCGGGACGGCGTGAGTTTGAAGCGCCGACAATGATGCGATGGCTCGAGATGCGTATTCGATGGCGTCAGGCTGCTTCGACCGTCGCACTCGGCAGCGCCACCTGATGCACGCCGATGGTGCCGCGCCTAATGCCCGAACGCGCTCCGCAGACCGAGACGCCGCCGCTTACGCCGACCAGCCTGTACTCGGCGCCGCGTAACCGTAATTGCATCACGCCGAGGCCTCCCCGCGAGTTTCCGCAGCGAAGTGCCGAATGGCATTCCGGCCGCGTCGCATCGCATGCCCGTGCGCGCGCGCGCTCTTCATTTCCGTATTGCAACCGGCGCGTCGTGATTTGTTGAAGCGGCTGCGGGTCGTTACAGATTTTGCGCGTCTCCCTTCCTTGCGGAGCCTTCCCGCTCGGCCTTAAAAGAAAAGGAAAACGTAACTGACGAATTGCACGGTGTAGAGCCAAAAGTGCTGACGCTAACACTGGGGGATGCGTTCCCGAAATGCTTGAATCTTACACGCTCCGCGTTTGAAAACCCCGCGTGGTATATTTTTTTCTTACTCATAGAAAAGGTCGGTGTTTATGCCTGCTTTTCGTACGCGTGGTTTCTTCATATAGTAAACCTTCTAGTGTGCTATCCGATTCTGTGTGTCCACTTGATGTAGAGAGAGAGAGAGAGATAAACGGGATGGGAAAGGCAGGGAGGTTAACCGCATAAGATTCTGGTTTGCTTTATAAAATATATATGTAATGCTTTTGTCGCAGTTTGCTGCCCTCAACTTATCCGCAGCTGTTTGTTTCGCACTAAAACCTGACCAAGAAATGGTAAATGTTGATCGCACCCCTTCACCAGCATAAAGGGCGCACCCGAAGAAATGAACGGGAGAAACTTCCAAACGAGCCACACTTTGCACATGAATAGCTATTTTGGCAATGTCACGGCCGCGTTCAGCCAGTGCAACATAACAGAACGGGCTGCATGCCAAGCTTATAAATGTACTGAACACAATCCTCAATCTCATGACGATAGCATAATTTTGTAAGCAATTCAAAACCTTTTATGCGTTCTTTCAAACGCTTTCTTATGCATTTGGCCTGAATATGATTCTAGCAAAACAATAATTTCGCATTCAGTATTTTACCTGAGCTGCTTGCTTTTGGCGCCACTACTCGTGCAGCGCGTATGCGCGTCTTATGCAACAAAAGCATATTACTATGACGAACACGACTCGAGCAGGAAACAGAACAACAAAAGAAAAGTGGGTGAAGAACTATAGAGCACAGTATCCACGGCGCGAGAGAACGCGCGTTCTCACAATTTCTTGCCTCTACCAAAGTGAGTCCACATGGTTTAGTGTAGGAATGAATTGCCTGGCTAAAGAAGTGTTTCTAACGTCACATTACCCGCCGTGGTTGCTTAGTGGCTATGGTGTTGGGCTGCTAAGCACGAGGTCGCGGGATCGAATCCCGGCCACGGCGGCCGCATTTCGATGGGGGAGAAATGTGAAAACGCCCGTGTATTTAGATTTAGGTGCACGTTAAAGAACCCCAGGTTTTCAAAATTTCCGGAGTGCCCCACTACGGCGTGCCTCATGATCAGTTCGTGGTTTGGCACGTAAAATGCCATAATTTAATTAATTTAATTTAGCGTGATATAGATAGCCAAGCTCGATTTCAAGCATGGTTTATTATGCGAGGTGCTTCAATAGTTTGAAATCGGATAATACGAATGCAACGTTCTTGATCACCTCAAAAGGCATATAGCCGTTATCGTCTGCATGTTCCCGCGCGTCTAGCCCCGATAAATTCAGCCTCTATGAAAGGGTTTACTTCAAAGGCCCCTGACTAGTTGGGGGCGTTACAAAAAGACAAGCGCGGTGCGCTGATCAGGCGTGACGATCGTGTTTGCAATTGGTTGCAGCGATGTACGCCGGCAAAGCAGCTGAAAGTTCAAACACAAGTCCGCTCGCCCTTCTTCACTGAGTAGTCAGCCTCCGCGCCAGCAGAGTTGACGTTAGACGCATAGAGCGTCCGTGTCACATGTGCGCCGTGTGCTGCGCAGTCGGCAGCAGCGTAAACAACTCCCCCCCTGGCGGCGGCTGTCGTCATCGCAAGTGGCCACCCGGTCGCTTCTGTCTACACCTCAAGCGTGTCGAAACACCTGTGATACCCCTCTTAATTTACTGAATGCAAAACTCGCAGCTCTGAATGTTTCTTTTTAACTCATTAATCTGGTCAGTATATTCTGCGGATCTCGCGCTGGAAGACCGCACTGCTCAGCTCGAACCCGACAGCACAACTCTGGGCCGTCCAGCGAGCCGAGGAAGCCGCTTCGAGACAAGGTCTCGGAACCGCGTCCGCGGCGGGTGCCCAGACCCACTAAAAGGACGCCGGACTCGAACCTTGTTGATCTGAAAATAAAAGTTTACGCTCTCACGTTCTGTGAGCCCGCGCTAACCCGTGGACCTTACGAGCAACTCGCTCACATTGCGGCCCTTTCCCTGTGTCTGCGTTCCTTTTCGCGCCAGCAATAGCCACATATTCAGATCGAGTTTCTCAAGATCGGGATGTTATAGTTCACAAAAATTTAATGTATTATTCCGAGTCAACATGGAGCTTGTTTTTGGAGCCCTTAGTTCTCACAAATAACCTGAATAAATGCGAAGTAAATTCGCACCACCAAAGCCTACGGCATGGCATCATTTGTCACTGGTTGCCAGGGCACTATATGGCAGAAATGGAAACGGTTTGGTTAACGCTTCGCTATATTTCCGCGATTATGCAAATGGTGGTATCGCCCTGCTGCTGCAGCGGACAGAGAGATCACTGCAGACTTTGATCGCTGGTGCGTCATCGCACATTGGTCGAGTGGAACTTAAATGACTTCGTGAACACTCGCCTCCACTTGGAAGCGCCTCTGCAGCGCTGTCTTCAGTCCTGTCTACAGCGGCGCGACGTTGGCGTTCCTTCGAGAACCATACCTAACCTGGATTATCGATAGGCTGATCCGGCTGCATCTCCTCTGTGAAAGACCTCGTTTTAGTGTACAGTGAAGGGCGCCCCCCATCCACACTACAGGAGCGAAAAACTGCCCTGTGTTGAGAGGCTGATACAAATTCAGGTATTATAAAGGGAAATCTACATATAGGGAGGAGTCGGTCGTCGCAAGATGACTGTCTTCGTGCTGCAGTGAGAATAAACATAATGCTGAACCTCATCGTTATTGCCACAAATAAAGGCATTGCCACCGATTGCAAACCGAACAGATATTTAAAAGAAAAAGAAAACAAGGAAGTGGTCAGCTCTGAAACTCGATTCACGTTAAAGACTGCCTCGCAAAAAAAGCGTTAAGGAGCCCGTGTCGCAGAAAATCCGGCGTTGGCGTCACGCATCCGGCGTTGAACATCGTTTCGGCAAAATATTTTCGTACCACGCATACCCAGGCCCTCCATGTGACACAAGGAAATGACTAAACTAATTGAATTTATCAAGCTAAAATAACGGGAAAAATCGCGAAATTCGACTTACACACAACCTAGAGACATGTTAGTTCTAGGATTGTAATTTGAATATACGAGAAAACATAATTCTGTTACGCGATAACTCAAACAAATCCCTTTTCCAGCGTTTCTACAATGCATAGACCGGCGACGGCGTCCGCCATTCGCGCACGCCGGCGCGTAAATATCTCGCAGTCCACGGAGCGGCGCGCCCGCTTCATTGAAACACTTACAGATAGCGCTCGCCTCCAGCGCATCGCGTCCCATGCAAGACGCCGCTTTTCTATGTTCGTGCATAGTATTCACTGCGAGCGTTTCCCGGTAAACATTACGGTTGCATACGCTGCTGTTGAGGGGAAGCTTGAGAAGCAGTCAGGGATCTTTGAATGCTAACGCGTTCCACTCTTTCTTAAAGGCGAAGCTTAAGCGTCCTCCTTTTATTTTTTGTCTCATTTAGGTTTCTACTTTAGAACGCAGTTTTGGGCGCCCGTTTCTGCGTTGAGCGTCGGCCTCGGCGTCGGCGTAACCGGCAGAACGAAAGAGCGGAGCGCTGCGAAAGATGAAAGAGGGCGATAGCGAAGGGAGCGCGGGGAGAAAATCCGAGGAAGAGAGTATGGTAGAAGGGTGAGGAGGAAAACGGAGTGCCGCACGAGACGTGTTCCACAGCACCGACCCACTACGAAATGGCGCCATAGCAGCGTTAGCCTTCACCCGGTTGCCGATGACGTCAT
Organism: Dermacentor variabilis; assembly: GCF_050947875.1. NCBI lineage: Eukaryota > Metazoa > Arthropoda > Arachnida > Ixodida > Ixodidae > Dermacentor > Dermacentor variabilis. The sequence continues at coordinate 245,336,188 of NC_134568.1, read as the reverse complement.
TATTAATGCATGCTGTGAGCCCGTCCACCAATATCATATGAGGAAGGAAAGTGCCAGCGTGGGCTTCGGGCCCATCGCGCATGCGCTACTTCGCCTGCGCCGCCGCCGCTAGAGAACGCACTCCGCGCGCCACGCGAGTCACGCGTTCCCGTGTTTACGCTTTCTTTCAGAACAATGAGTAACATAGCCGGTGGAATTCAAGCCACCTAAAGAGCTGCGCTCAAATTTCGCATTAAAACGCAACTCTGGCGATTTGTCGATGTCCACTGATCTTAGTAAAATTTTGAATATATGCTCTCTTTTGCACTCTAATTATCTGTGCCAAACTATATAGCTGCAAGTCATTTAGTTTTCCTGAAATTCAATTTTAAAGATTGGTTGCGTTCCCGACTCATGACTTTCCACTGGCCACCCTGTGTTTGTGACGTCAGAGACTACACCGCCACTGTCGCTTAAATCGACGCTTTAAGCGCCGCTGTCTAGCTTGGAAACTGTAAAAGCTCCCTGTGTCGCCAGAGGACATCATCAGCTTCGCTTCTTTGGCGCATTAGCGGCGAAAATTAGGAGTGGCGCCCTCTCGCGAGTGACGTCACGGCCAGGACGCCGCTCGCTCCGGCTCGCTCGGTTGCCGCGCGCGCTCGTTCCCTTTTGTATGCTTGGGGTATGGGTGGCTCGAGACGTACGTATTGAAGGATACGTCGGCTTCTTGCAGCTGCCATGCCTTAACCACAGTTTCTTCTTCAAGAGCGCGTGTGTCGAGAAACATTGCGGTTTGGATATCGCAAGCTATGTAGCGTTAAAGGGGTCTACTGGTTTTGCAATGCATATATGCGCCGTGTCTATCGGTAAATTTTGCGTAAAAAGAATGTCTGCAAATTCAACACGCGAACTTGTGTATGGTGCCTCGCTAAACACTTACCATTCCCTTAGTATTTAGCTATGAGAGACATTGCATTTTACATGGAAGAAAAATTTTGGTAATTGGCGTCAGCATGTTATCCGATGTTAGAAAGACACTGCCCAGCGAAGCTGTCATCATGATTCTTATTACTCTGGTGTGTTGTTCTATTCAAATATGGCCATTCATTAATGCGTAAACAAATAGTTAGGCGCGCATTTCTTATGAAAAAGTTTGCTGCTGCTTTCATCCCCCTCTGAAACAGGCCTCCAAAAAACGAATTGCTCATGGCTGCTAACACGACGGCGCGCCATGTAGAGTATTTACATAGTTAATTCACAAACACCATAGTAGAAATCACCCGAGAGAAAAGTTTCGTTGTTAAGATCGAGAGCCAATCAATTGAAAGTGATGAAATGTTTCATAGTGGCCCTCAGTAGCCTTTATCGACAGTATGGCACACCCCTAATCACGTAACGGTAGCAATCGACTGTCCGTATGGCGAGGCACGCTATGTTCGCGAAACCGGTCAGTTCACTACAACTTCGAATTGAAACCATAAAACATTTTTTTTACAGTGCCAACTGGAATGTCTAAAGTATTCCCGAGCTACTACAGCTCAGCTTAGATTGCCTAGAAAAGGAAAATTCAAGCACCTTCTGTCTCACCATGTCTCGATCGAGCGTTCTTTAATTATACAAACGGATAACTATTCGCTTCGGCGGTATATAAAAGAGAACCTTGCCCACCTGCAGGCTAAATAAAGTTTGCTCCAATCCAATCGCAAACATTCATAAAGAAAGCACCACAAGCCTTGCATATACTTTCACTTGATTTCTGACCCTCCACCGGGGAATTTCGATATCCTCAATATGTCCCATACTACTAGTGATTGACGCTTCGACTTCTTTCTGGCTGCAGCCATGCGGTCCAACAGGCATACTTCACTAAAAAAATTGGGCCGAGCAGTCTGTGTCAGTTCGCCAAACAGATTCGTCATGTATATTCCTGAAGCAACAAGCACCAGTAAATTTCTCAAGTGAGTTGAACGTGTAGCACGGAAAAGGGAATATATATTGGTACATTCCAATTTGTATTCTGTAAATAGCTGTAAGCCTTCATTATCTTTACTTCAAATTTCCGCCGCTTAAAGTAAACACGTGAACAACCGCCTAATGTTGACAAGCAGCTAAAGAAGCAAGTGGTGCTTGTAGAATCTAAACTCCAGTATTAGTTAAGTCCCCGTGTTACTGCCGAGCGTTTCTGTGAAGAAATGCAAAAATTCGATATTATACCATGAACTACTCGTCGTGAGCAAACCTGTTTTAGCGGAATAAAATCAACGTAACTGTTGTAGACGTCATATATAGCCAGCGTTTGTGACATACTTGTTGCACCGCGGCAGGTATGGTATCATAACTGGATTCCTATATGCTATGTTTTTGCGATTGTCCATCCGCGCATGAAAAACCCGCAATGGGCTGGTCTGCGCTCCTTCGGCTGGCACTGTAGCGTTGCCTTTGAGAGCTGCATTGTTGTCTAAGAAATTAGCTTCTTGAATAAATGTTCGCAAAGGAAGACGTCGTAAAAATATATTTGAGACGACCACCATAAGTATACAAGCAGAGAGAACGAGGGCGAACAAACGAAAACAGCGCAGAAAGCGCCCGGACAACGCCCGAACTGTAGCAGACGACAGGCGCGAGTCTTTGCCCTGACGTCACGTGAGCGGCGCTCGCAGCGCCCCTGTAGTTCGTTCTCAAGGCTAATATAGCGCCACGTTTCTCCATGTTTAGCACGCGATCTGCGTATTTACATTATGGCAGTGTAGGATCTGACGTCATTGACTCACCGTCACGTCACGCAAAGCAGCTACCCGTTTCGGTTTCGGTATCTCGTTTATTGCTTATTTAAAATTATTGATGAACTTCGGAGCAAAGTGAACCACCCTACCGGTGACAGGACTGTCAATGGCATTTGGAAATGACCATATCCTAAACTAGTCAAAAAAAACGCCGGAGTTCCCCTTTAAGGAGTATCGTAATCATCCGTTACATTTTTTTACTCTAGTTATCACCTTTTCCATTTATATTTAGCCATCCCCCCCCCCCCCCATCGCTATTCGTATTCTTTTCTTTAACACGCGATAGTATGCAGCTAGGGCAGACGAGCAAAACCTGCTCATGTCTTTGCCCCGCTGCTGTGCACTCTAAACAAGAACGTCAGAGGCTATACAAATAAACTGGGACTGCTACTGTCATATTGCTCAACAGACAGAGCACAGAAACTAATGTGTGCAGCTTGCCATGACAGCGTTCTAAAGGTCGGTGTTTTCCCTAAATGCAATGCAACGATAACTTAGGTTAAATCTACGAAATTACTTCTCACTCAACACCGTCTGACACATTATTGTCTTTTGCCCGTTTCCGTGAATTTGAGATGCGAGAGAGGTGGTGCGGCGGTGCTGCTGCCGCATTTGTTGATACAGGAAGCATGAGCTGATCAGCAGCTGACATAAGCGAGAAACGTTTAGAGTCATCATCATCATCAGCAGCAGCAGCCTGGTTATGCCCACTGCAGGGCAAAGGCCTTTCCCATACTTCTCCAACTACCCCGGTCATGTACTAATTGTGGCCATGTTGTCCCTGCAAACTTCTTAATCTCATCAGCCCACCTAACTTTCTGCCGCCCTCTGCTACGCTTTCCTTCCCTTGGAATCCATTCCGTAACTCTTAATGACCATCGGTTATCTTCCCTCCTCATTACGTGTCCTGCCCATGCACCCCCCCCCCCATTTCTTTTTCTTGATTTCAACTAAGATATCATTAACTCGCGTTTGTTCCCTCACCTAATCTGCTCTTTTCTTATCCCTTAACGTTACACCTATCATTTTTCTTTCCATAGCTCGTTGCGTCGTCCTCAATTTAAGTAGAACCCTTTTCGTAAGCCTCCAGGTTTCTGCCCCGTACGTGAGTACTGGTAAGACACAGCTGTTATAAACTTTTCTCTTGAGGGATAATGGCAATCTGCTGTTCATGATCTGAGAATGCCTGCCAAACGCACCCCAGCCCATTCTAATTCTTCTGATTATTTCAGTTTCATGATCCGGATCCGCAGTCACTACCTGTCCTAAGTAGATGTATTCCCTTACCACTTCCAGTGCCTCACTACCTATTGTGAACTGCTGTTCCCTTCCGAGACTGTTAAACATTACTTTAGTTCTCTGCAGATTAATTTTTAGACCCACTATTCTGCTTGGGCTCTCCAGGTCAGTGAGCATGAATTGCAATTGGTCCCCTGAGTTACTAAGCAAGGCAATATCATCAGCGAATCGCAAGTTACTAAGGTATTCCCCGTTAACATTTATCCCCAATTCTTCCCAATCAAGGTCTCTGAATGCCTCCTGTAAACACGCTGTGAATAGAATTGGGGAGATCGTATCTCCCTGTCTACACCCTTGTGCTACACCCCTACGCTTCCTCTTCTACACTTTCTTCATTTTAGTTCACTTGTACGCGCATTAAACTCATACTGCCATGTCCTGTGCCCTTTTGCTCCAACCTTTATGCACAGAAGATTTTTCTTTTCAAGATTTTTTTTGCGATTTGCTTCCGATGTTCAATGTTGGCATTTCCTGCTGTATATATCGGTGTCACAGGCTAGTCTATAACCTTGCAAATGCCGAACCATGCTACATTAGGATCACTTCCTTAATAACAGTCCAGCTTTCTTCCCTAGCCATGTAGACCAAACGGGCTCTTTAATGTTATGTTGAAAACACAAGATCGGAAGGGCCACTTTGCAAATTTCAAATCATATAAAATTAAAAGGCAAACCGAGCTACGCAACGTTTGGTTAGTCGCTGTGTCAACTTGATATCGCGATGCAAAGAACTGCATTCTTTGCGGAAAATACGCAATGTTCGTAAGAGAGTTTCGCACAACTCCCTCTAGTCATTTATAGGCTGTAATGGAGGTGGGGGGGAAGCAATAGAAGCGTCAAGTAGAAGCTGAGCGCGCCAGCGATCCGGATCTACAGCGGGAAAGTCGCTCATACGCTCTACTCAACCTCGGACTGTGCAAGCGTGTCCCGCCTTCAAGTTGCCGGTAATCTGAGCAGAGTCAAATGAGCCTGAAAAAAAGCTAAGTGCGGGACGTGCTCGGTGTTTGCGCACACACACACACACTCTCTCTCTTTTATTTTTCGAAAACCGCGCGCTCTGCTTCTGAGCAGCGCTCGCGAAAGCGAAGCACTTCGCGTGGCTGTCTTTTGCAAGAACGGTGTATGCACATGGGAAAGGGAAGCCACGCGAGCCTGAAAGACCGGCCGAACCGCGCTTAGCGCTTCTGCCGATACGGGAGCCGGCGCGCACCTGCAGCAAACGAGAGAACTCGCGCGGCGCTGCATGCTTCGGTTGAGTGGAGCCGTTCGTTCCACGACCGGGCACACAAAGCCCTCCGGCAGCCGATGGATGAGCCGCCAGATCGCCAAACACGGCACGACCCTTTCCACGCTCCCTGGGCTTCGACGTAGTTTTTCTTCCGCTACCGTCCTTGGGGCCCTTTTGTTTCAATCTTTGCCTCGCCAACCGCTTTTTTTTTTGTCTCCCTCCCATCCCTACGTGAAGGTCATGGTGCGGGTGTACGTGACTTAGATGGACGCATCGAGGCGGCACTCGAGCGTAAAGTCGGATATCAGCTCGTGATGAGAACATAGGCAACGCCAACTATAATAAGCGAACAAATTACACCGCTGGAAACTGCTCTGGGCCTAATATAGAACAAGGCTCTTTCGAAAGATATCCTAACAATGTAAATGATTTGGCGACCGGACTTCGCCTATGATAAGCTGAAGAGATTATGGTAAACTGTATATAACAAGCTGGGCTTAGAAAAGTTCGTCATAGCAATAACTGCCGTTCCAATTTTGCACGTATACACTAGGTAATCTTCTAGTGCGACGGGTTCGTTAAATGCGTCCCTCGAGAAGATCATCCTTTTGGCTATTAGCGCAAGCAATTAACGCTCCACGCCACGAAGCTGACGTCGTCAGCGTTGTTGAGTAATTGCGAATAATGGCGGCATCAAGAAGCGATCTCTGTGGCAGCGATCTTAGATGACATGGCCGCGGTCACCCGTGAATGCAACGTCAGTGATCACTTAGGGCAACCTACGTGAATGTGGCCACTGTTGGGCAATAGCAGGGCTGCTGCCGTGTTAAAAATTCAAGTCAGCGGTTCAGTTTATGACTAGCATGGGAAGTATCTTGATCTGCATGCAACACACACACACACACACACAGAGAGAGAGAGAGAGAGAGAGCGAGAACGAAAGATGGAAACAAAATAAGCGCTTTGGCAGACACACAGACAGACAGAACGAAAGATGCAAACGGAGTCAGCGTTTGGTCAGAGCTTCAGTGAACGACAGCAATTTCTGTGTTTAAGTGATGGCTTTCTTCGTCTACAAATCCGCCGCATTGCGCTGAGTACAAGTTTCTTGTTTCCATCCGATGCTATAGCCCCATACATGGTGTCACGATACCTTTTATGAAAAATATTTGTTTCTTCCAGCCACACCTTTGTGCCTGTCGTCCGTTTGACCTCCCCCATCTGGGGCTTCTTCAATAAAAACAAGATGCGTCGTGTGGTAGGATTTCTACCAGTGTCCCACATCTATAAGGAGGCGTCGCTCTAACCCTTAGACCACAGGTGCATTTTCGTTTTCTTCATTTCCCGACTTTGGAGTAGTTTAGGCCACCTACGCATGCATAGTTCTTTAGCGCTTCGAGACGATTGGCGCATTCTTTAAGCCTCATCTGGGAACAATTAGCTGATAAACACGCGAGCACTTGCTCACGCGCCAGCTTCCTCCTCGGCTCCGAGACGAGGACGTAGTGCCCCTTAGAAGAAAGTGCATATATGCAGGGGACCGGCTGCTTTGTATAGCGGGCGCGTCTTGCGAAGGCCATCTACCTCGGTCTCCGTATTAGGTCTCCCCGTGCAGGTTACAAACCGGGGCTTTATTTTTTCTGGTTAACTCCCTGCCTTTTCTCTGTCTCCATCTCTCTATTTCATTCTGTTTCTCGTGTCCGCTTAAATGAGAGTTTAAAGAATAAAGAAAATTATGCTGATCATCATTTTTCCGTCACGTCACATGCACAGAACCAAAGTTGCGCAGTGGAAATTTCGGAGTGGGAAGTATTCCGAAATAATTACACGTTTTCAAGCACCCGGAACGGGAATGCAACGGGAGCCCGAGATTCCGGAATAGAATTGGAATAGAATAGACACATAGCTCTGGAGCACTAAATGTTGATTTTAAGCGCGACTACACAACCGATAAATTCGCCACGCAGACTGAACTAGGCTTCGCGAAATTATTATATTTCGCAAGTTTTACTCAATACCGGCTGTTTCAGTATGTATCTGTGGGTAACTGCCCTTGCCGCGGTAACTATAAAAAAAAACACGATAGTATACACATTCTACACTTTTGAAGACCCGAAAACCATCCTGGGTTACAAGCTCAACGTGCTCTGAAAGACAGCTTTTAGTTGCCAAGAATGATTCGATTTAGCAAAAGCATACTTGACCAAGCACGCAAGGATGCGTGCCATGTTTTTCGCACATTGTCGAGTATTCAGAAGGTGCGATAACAGGTGGTCAGAGAGGTATGCTGGATAAAATGGTGCCCGTTAAAATGCTAGTAATTTGGAAATATGAATTTTAGACCCCACAAAACACAAATGGGGAAGGTGCCTCGGAGCAAAAAGCTACAAAATGTAGTTTGAGGTGTATACGAGGAGAAATGTGAAGCAAAAAAAGACCGTCTTGTCAAACTAATCAATCCGTTTCGATTTTACGTTTCTCATGAAAGTGACGGAATCATCTAGCTGTTTGCATGACATACATAACGATGTATAATTATTTTATACTTTGCTTTACTCGGATGATATTAGAGCGATTACAGGCAACAGAGCATTGTAGAGCTAACAGTCCACGAAGCGTCTTTGTTCTTTGTGCGAAAGAAATGGTACGTGAGATTATTTTTAACGTTTAGACTTGAAAAATATTAGATACTTGGCTATTAACCCATGGCCCAGCAGCTGCGGAGCACCTGACCAAGGCGGCGGTCAGACCTGTAACGCAGCATGGTGTGCTAAATATCTCTGGACCCGGACGGGCCACCAATGGAAACTGACCCCGGCAACCTTTAACACCCGAACTCTCTTGAGGCTACCTTAGCAGGACTCTTTGAGGAACTATCAGGCATTGCTTGGGATATCATTGGCCTTAGTGAGGTTAGAAGAACTGGTAATGCTTATGCAGTGCTGACTAACGCCAAGTCCTCTGCTACAGAAGACTCCCAGTTTTAGTTTCAGTTGATGATTGGTTCATAACAAATTGTTACGAGGAATGGTATACAGACAAGGGTCCCCAAGTCAGAGACTGCACCGGGACCCTTGGATTAGAAGTTATATAAAAAATAAAGCGTAATACAGAGCAAAGAAACAAAATATGAAATAAGCAAAATATAACCAAGAAACTGAGTGATGACACACATAAAAGACAAAAGGAAGAGGAAAGACGCATAATCAATGGTAATTACACAGCTTCTAATTATCAAAATGACATTATAGGAAATTAATCAGACTGCAAATAATTCTTGAGTACTGATTTGAAAGATTACAAGGTAGATGACAACTTAATGGAATATGGAAGACTATTCCAAAGTTTAAGCGCGCAAAAAGATGAAGCCATCTTCCCGTAATTAGTATGACATAAAGGCAACAGGAAATTTCCTTGTGCTGCGAACCTTGTGTTCTTAGGATTAAAAAGATCAGAACTAACGAAGCTGTGAGAAACTTGTTGAGTTAGTAATTTGAAAAATAATATCGCTAAATGATAGTTAAACAAATCAGTAACTTGAAGAATGCGGTTTGTACGTAGTTGTGAAGAGGCGTTAGAGAAAAAATTACTTCGCGTTATAATGTCGATAGCCTGATTTTGAATGTGCTGAATAGAGGAAAGATGACAATGCTAAGTATGACCCGAAGAAGCAATGCCATCAATGATATGACTATGAATGAAAGCGAAGTATAACGATAATAATTCTTCTTTGGAACAAGATGCACGTAATTTGAGTAGTGCTCTAATGCCAAATGCTGTTTTTTTCTTTTGTTTGATGTGTGCAATGTGCTTAGTAAACTGAAGGTGGGGATCTAATTTGAAGCCGAGGAAAGAAACACAAGTGGAGGCAGGAATGTCATGCCCATTGAGAGTTATGGTCGGAGAGCAAGGTAAATGCCTCTGTGCTGACTTAAATAACATGAATTGCGTTTTCGTGGGGTATATAATTAGAAAATTTGCGTTCACCATTCAGTAATTTTCGACAGATCACTGTTTAGTTTCAAGGTTAGCAAAAGTAATGATTTATCCGAGAGGGCAACAGTCGTATCATCTGCGTATAATATAGGTAGGGTATAATTAAGGCAGTCAGGTAAATCATTTATATAAATGGAAAATAATAGTGGACCTAATATGGAGCCCTGAGGCACTCCTTGGTTAATAATTTTGCTTTCAGAGAAAGCCCCGCCTGCGTACACTGTGAATTCACAATTAATAGATAACTTTTTAATATATTAAGAGCTAGACCAGAAATTCCAATAGACTCCAGTTTAGTAAACAAAACTTTGTGGTTTATTGTATCAAAGGCTTTAGTAAAGTCTAAAAAAACTGAGCCAACAAAGTATCCGAGATCAAGTGAATGTCTAATATAATCAGTTAATGTTAACAAAGCCAAGTTAGTCCAGATTCCTGTACGAAAATCAAACTGACAGGGTTTCAGCAAGAAAAATTTCTTAAGGTAGCTGTTAATGCGTCTAAGTATCAATTTTTCTACAACTTTACTAATTGAAGGTAAAACACATATAGGACGATAGTTTCCGACTTGAGCTATGTCACCCTTTTTATGAACAGGAATCACTTTAGCTTTTTTTAGACTTCTAGGCAATATACCGGTTTTTAACATAAAGTTAATTAAGTTACTGAGAGCATCAGAAATAGTCGGAGCAACAAGCTTTAAATGAAATGCGGAAATTCCATCAAGAACGGGACTTGCGCTCTTCAAGTTGTAAATCTTAGTAAGGACTTCTTCAGATGTTACAGGAAACAAAAAGAAAGAATGGTCGTATCGGCTCTTATGATAAACAGAAGGAACATGGGTAGTATTATAAATTTCATAGAAGTGATTACTGAACGCACAAGCAACGCTAGGCGGGTCAGTGATAGTTACATCTTTGTAAATTACTGCCAGATTGCGCTACATTCAAAAACTCGTTGATAAGTTGCCATTTCTTTTCTTTTTTGATGAAACTTATTTTTCTTTAATTCATTTTCGTAATATTGCTTTTTTCATTTCTTCTATAAATTACTCAACATGTTGAAATATTTCTTATAGCGTAACGTTAAATTAACGTTGAAAGGCTATTATTTAGTCTTCCTATACATGTTTTCTTTTTTCCTCATGCTCACAAGTAGTTCATTAGTGATCCAAGGATTATGCGGAAATTAAAATTTCTTTTTGCACTTAACAGTGACAGTATTAGCATGAACAGCAATTAAAAAATAAAGAAGAAAATAACTGAAGTGCTTCTTCTGGGATTTAGTTTGGTAGCTATAACTGTCCAGTCAATTTTGTCAATTGCATCAACAAACTTCATCTTATCAAGAGGAGACGTAAAATAACAGGGATCTGACCTAGGAGGGTTATATTTGAAAGTGACGAACACAGGATAATGATCTGCTCAAGCCCAAAGCCAGTAAAACAGTCCGTATAAGCGCATACAGTACTATTGTTGACATCAAGCAAGTTAATATTTATATGACCTAGAATTAGGACAGGCCTGTTTTCACTAGTAATTGTTTGAAGAACTAAGCTAAGATGACGAAGGAATTCAGGTATCGAAGAAGATGGAGAACGGTAAATACAGCCAATAATAATTCCGCCACAATAATTGGGAAAAGACAAGGCATCGGTTTCGATCCAAACAGTTTCGCAGTGAAATAGATCTAGGTAAAGGACCAGTCTACGTTTATATTTAATGTGGGGTGCGACAAAATCGCGCTACCACCATGTTGGTCTGCAGCACGGTGAACATACTCAGCCTGATAGGCATGGAACCCGTATGAATTGCTATCAGCCGGGCCAAGCCATGTCTCCGTTATGCAGATGAATAAAACACTTTGGGAAAGAGATTCGATGAATGAGGATATGTTATCATGATTCTTACGCAAACTTCGCGCATTGAAGTGAAACAACGAACAACTAGCAGTTTTAAGCAGTGATGTAGCTTCAGATGGTGAAAACAAAGACACGTTTGAAGGAATGAGTCAACGACTAAAACACACACTAATTGCAAATAATCAGGTTGTGATGACGCTGAGGTCAGAATCAGAGCTTATGAAGAACACTTTGCTATTTTCAGTCTTGCGTGCTTTAATCTGACAGTTGTCTGTCCAGAGGAACTGCCACTTATGCTGCTTCTTTAGAGCAAGAGCTCGGCTGAACAGACGTTTGTTCCCAAATGTGAGGTGTTCATTGACATAAATAGGGCTATCATTATTACCAGAGAGCCCAATCATTGAGTTTCTTAGGCGTGCCTTTCCAGCCTTGCGGAGGAAGTCATTCTTCTTGATACGGGAGCAAAATCGAACGTTTAAATTTTCATGTCGTGATTTGATAGCGACTCGATGAACTGTATCGATGTCCACCACATCAATTTTACAGTCAATTGCATCAACGACAGTACTCAAAATGGCAGAGCAATCCTCTCCTTGCCTTGAAGGGACGCCTTTAATTTCAGTATTGTTCAGCCTGCCGTACTGTTCCATTGATGCAATTCTTTTTGTCAGGGATTCATTTTGTGCTGTCAAAGCCTTGTTTGTAGCGGACAGTCCATCAAACGTCGCTCGCATTTCTTCATACTGCTGACTGATAAAACGTACACTATCAGCAAGTGCAGAAATATTGCCAGGGCTTTGCTCTTCAAGCTTTTGTACAATCCTAGCAGCAAGCTCTTCAACAACAGAATCCAGTTTTCCCTTAAGCAAGGACTCGAGCCGTTCAATATTTTTGCATAGCTCAGCATTAGTACGCATCTCAGAGCAGAAGAAGTAGCACCAGCCAAAAACCAAAAACCAGTGAGCAGCAGTCGCAAAGAGGACCGTGACATAGGAAAGTCCCACGAAGAAGGAAAACCTACCTGCAGGCAATAGAAGTAGCAGGAGTTAGTGTTCTTTCCCAGCAGGCAAGTACCCAGAATTTTTTTTTCGAGGAGGGGGGGGGGGCTTTTCTATGCAATAGAGGGGAGGGAGGTACCTTTACAATTGTGAATAATGCCCACCGTTCGCCATAAAGACGCGTAAACCGGCAAAATCGAAATGAAATGAGGTGTATCTCACAGATACGCCTGCGAGAAATAGCTCTCGCCCCCCCGCCCCCCCTCCAAATTTAAGTGGCATAACCTCCCCTCCCCTCGCTCACTCCCAGATAAAAAGTTATACGGGGTAGGATTCTTATTACATAAGGACATTCGCGGGATCGAATCCCGGCCACGGCGGCCGCATTTCGATGGGGGCGAAATGCGAAAACACCCGTGCACTTAGATTTAGGTGCACGTTAAAGAACCCCAGGTGGTCGAAATTCCCGGAGTCCTCCACTACGGCGTGCCTCATAATCAGAAAGTGGTTTTGACACGTAAAACCCCATAATTTTTTACATAAGGACATAGCGGGCCACATTGACGAATTCCACAGCATTAATGAGAGGGTAGCAGTAGTGGCAATAAAACTTAATAAGAGGTATAGATTAAAGGTGATACAAGCCTACAGTCCAACCTCCAGTCATGATGATGATGAAGTAGAAGTTCATGAAGATGTAGAATTAGCCATGAGAAAAGTGCCAACTCAATATACTGTAGTAATGGGCAACTTCAATGCAAAAGTGGGGGAAAAGCAGGCTGGTGAACAAGCAGTTGGCAAGGGCGGCGCCGATTCTAGAAACACTAGAGGAGAGAAGTTGGTAGAAGTCGCGGGAAGGAATAAGCTGCGAATAATGAACACCTTCTTCAAAAAGTGTAGCAACAAAAAATGGACCTGGAAAAGTCCTAATGGTGAAGCAAGGAATAAAATTTATTTCCTACTGTCTGCCGATTCCAGCATAGTGCAGGATGTAGAAGTGTTAGGTAGGGTAAAGTGCAGTGGTCATAGGTGGGTGACGTCTAGGATTCACCTCAATTTGAAGAGAGAAAGAGTAAAAGAGAGAAGAGTAAATAAAAGAGTAAACAGACGAACCTAGACGCAGTAAGGGTAAAAGCGGACCAATTCAGGCTGGTTCTTGCAAACAAATATGCAGCCTTATAACAGAGAGATGAAGATGACATAGACGTAATGAATGAAGCCGTAACTAGGCTAACCAAGGCAACCAGTAATTCGGCTTTCCCAAGCAACGAAGGACCTAATACAGAAACGAAAAAGAATGAAACAGTCCAACTCAAGAGATCAGATAGAATTCGCGGAATTGTCAAAACTCATTAACAAGGAGAAAATAAAGGATATTTGAAATTATAACGCGAGAAAGACTGAGGCAGCAGTAAAAAATGGACGCAGCATGAAATCAGCGAGAAAACAACTTGGCATAGGACATGCCAAGATTTATGCACTGAAAGATAAGCAGGGTAATATCATCAGCGATTTCGAAGATATAGTAAAAGCAGCGTAAGAATTCTATACTGAGCTGTACAATACCCAGAGCAGCCAGGATACCTCCCTTGAAAGTACTAATCAACAGGTTACAGAAGCTCCTTCTATAACTTGCGATGACGTTAGAAGGGCCTTAGAAAACATGAAACGAGGAAAGGCGGCAGGAGAAGATGGAATAACACTCGATTTTATCAAAGAAGGAGGAGACATCATGCTTGAAAACCATCCGGCTCTCTATACGAACTGTCCATCGACTTCAAGCGTCATAGAGAAATGGAATAATGCCAACATTATACTAATCCACAAAAAGGCGGACGTTAAAGAATTGAAAAGTTATAGGCCCATTAGCTGACTTCGAGTATTGTATAAAATATTCAGCAAGATAGGAAAGAAGGAAGGAAAAAGTGGAGAAGGAAAGACAGGGAGCTTAACCAGTGTAGCTTAACCGCTTTGCTACCCTACACGTGGGAGGGGGATGGGGGAATGAAAGATGGGGAGGAGAGAGAGAGAGCACATAACACAGCACACACATCGCCAGTGTGTGTGCTGTCAGCATGTACAGTCCGTCACTCTTGCGCCGTACGTGACATCACTGTCACAGCCGCTTGTCCAAGCCCGTCTCTTTCAAAAACCGAAGTAGTCCCTTCGTCGCCTTCAGCTGTGATGTCTTCTGTCGGCGATATGTGAAAACAGTTGCAACTGACAATGGTCTATTGTCAAGGTGCGCTAGAACGGACGCCAGGGACTGTCTCTGAACATTATATTCAGGACAGTCGCACAGAATGTGTTCCAGCGTCTCCTCGCAAAGACAGGCATTGCAGAGAGCGTTGTTAGCCATTCCAATGCGAAATTAAGATTTCGCGAAGGCTACGCCTAGCCATAAGCGATAAAGTAGAGTAGACTCTCTTCGGCGGAGTCCAGTTGACATACAGAGATGCATCAAAGAGGGCAGGTCGTATTGACGATTGCTCCGGTTGTTAGTCTGGCTGCTTGGTGTGCACCATAGAGAGAGCGAGATCTCCTGTGCAAGTACTCGAAGTTTGCTGGCTGCGTCGGACCGTGAAAATGGTATGGCCTCTTCCTGTGTTTCTTCAAGAGCTGCCCGAGCGGCATTATCGGTGTCTTCGTTTCCTAAGATGACGCAATGACTTGGCAGCCACTGAAACGTCACGTGGTGTCCTTTGTCATGTGATGTATGGAGTATGCATCTAACATCGAATACGAGCTGTACGAATGGCCCGCGGGGCAGAGCTAATAGCACAGATTGAAGGGTTGTCTTTGAGTCACAGTGAAGATTGACCACTGTCGAGGTGGTTCCCGATTGACGAAACAAAGTGCAGCGCGAAGAGCAGCTAGTTCCGCAGATTTCGATGGCGTTGGGTGGTCAGTCCTAAAGCTGATGGTAATAGCTCTTGCTGCGACAACCACAGCACCGGACGAACACTGGATGTTTGTGGAACCATCAGTATAAATATTTACACTGCCCGCGTACCTCTCGTGCAGAAGAAGCAGAGACAGTTGTTTCAGCACAGGCGACGACAGCTCAGACTTTTTCCCGATTCCTGGTACACTGAGATGGACTGTGGGGCTGATAAGACACCAAGGGGGTATCGATGGTTTAGATGCAGTGGTGAAGCCCGAGGGAAGTTTGTCGTTGTACTTGACGATAGTTTTAGAGAATGATGCTTGGTGCCTGTCTGAAGGTAGTGTTGCAAGGTGGTGATAGGGAGAACGTGCAAAATGTCTGATGTGCGTTCTCAGGGCTTCCACCGCAATGTGAGTTTGCATTGGATGGTCGCAAGCAATCTCAATAATTGCCTCTGTTGACGTAAATCTGGGCAAACCAAGGCAAACTCTGAGTGCTTGAGCTTGTGCTCCCTGCGGAACACAAATATTTGTCTTGTAGGTGTTGTTCAGTACAGGTAGACTGTATATTAAAGAACCCAGAAAGAGAGCTCTATAGAGTTTCAGCATTTCGTCTAATGACATCCTCCACGTCTTTCCTGTCAAGTATTTCAACAACTGGGAAGTTGCTGTCAGGCGCCGTTTCATGTAGGCCACGTGCGGGTTCCAACAGAGGTCTCGGTCAATAATTACGACAAGAAATCTGTGGGTTCTGACATAGGAAATGGTTCGCCCATTGATTGAGATGACTTAAGGCGTCATTGGTTTGCGAGTAAGTGCCACTAGTGCGCATTTTTCTGGTGATATGCTGAGGCCTTGTTTACGCAAGTAGATCGCTGTCAAAGTTGCCGCTCTTTGAAGCCGCGCACGTATCTGAGGACGTGTGACTGCCGAAGTCCAGACGCAGATGTCGTCTGCATTTATTGAAATTTTGATGGTAGTTGGCAAGTATTCAGCAAGTCCAACAAGAGCGAGGTTTAATAGCGTCGGGCTGAGAGCACCGCCTTGAGGAACGCCCCTGCTGGTATAGCGTCGCGTAGTTGGGCCATCGTCAGTTAACACATACAATGATCTTGCAGATGGGTAACTTGCAATCCACAAAAACATTCGACCACCTTGGCCAACCGTCGCAAGAGCGTCGAGAATGGCCTCATGTAATACTCTATCGTATGCTCCTTTGACATCGAAGAATAAAGCTGCAGATAAACGCTTACGGGACCTTTCGTGCTGGACATATGAAACGAGATAAACTACATTGTCGATGGAAGAGCGGTCACGTCGGAAACCAGCCATGGAATTCGGATAAATGTTGTAGTGTTCAAAGTACCGTTCCAGGCGGCCAAGGATCATCCGTTCCATTATCTTTCCTACACAGCTGGCCAGCGCAATCCCCACTAGAGGTGAGCACTAGTGGGGATTTGCCCTGCTTCAAGAGTGGCACCAGGCGGCTCACTTTCCATTTGTCAGGAACATTTCCCTCCTGCGATGAGGATTTGTAAAGACTCAACAATTCTATCCTTGCGGATTCTCCGAGATAGCAGAAGGCTCGGTATGATATACCATCTGGACCCGGAGATGATGTGCGCCTGCAGAGAGCTAGTGCCGCCTCGAGCTCCTCCATTGTAAAAGGAAGGTCCATGCGGCAACCACTGGAATGGGGGACGTCAACTCGGGCTGGAGGATCTGGACGAGTCGCTTGGTCTGCGATCCGCGCACAAAAGTCTTCTGCGACATCGATGTCTTGCCGCCCTTGGAACAGCGCGAGCGCCTTGAATGGAAAACGGTGTTCCGGAACGCAACGCAGATATTGCACCGTTTTCCAAATGTGAGACAGTGGCTTGCGGGGGTCGAGTGTCTGGCAAAACGTTGCCCAACGTTCCGATGCTAATCTATCCATGCGACGCTGATTCTTCTTTTGCATCCTCCTGGCTTCCCTAAGGACATACTTGGATTGATTTTGTACGCCGATATCGACGTTCCGCCCGGCGACGAAGTGCTCGAAGTCGCTCTAATTCTATGTCGAAGTTGTTTCGCGTGTAAGAGATTGTCAGCATGCGAGTGGCGTTTGGCCTCGTATTTTTAATTGTTTGTTCTAACACAGAGGGTAGGCCATCGCGGCAGGCTTCCTCCATATCAGATTTGAAGTTGGCCCATTGAACCGTCCGAATGGTATTCCGTGGGCCAGATCTAGACGACAAGCCTTTGATGTTCAGATAGGTGGGAATGTGATCACTCCCATGTGTCTCAATATCTGGAAACAACTTCACACATCTGGAAAGAGAGTTGGAGACGAAAGCAAGGTCGAGGCAGCTGCCGTATGTCACGCCTCAAAGAAAGGTGGGGCTACCATCATTCAGGAGACTAAGGCCATAGTTGTAGGCAATGCTTGCTAATCTTCGTCCTTTTGCATTTGTCTTTGTACTTCCCCATGCTGGATGGTGTGCATTGAAATCTATGATGACCCATGAGGCGGGACAAACACTCAAGATATCCGCTAATATTTTAGTATCGAAATTGCTGGAAGGCGATATATAGACGCCTATGAGAGTAAACAAGAGTTTTTTCGTTTTAACTATGATGCATATATATTGATTGTCATCGTGGGGCGTAATTGGTTGCGAAATATAGGCGACTTCACGACGAACAAAAACGATGATTTCCAATAACGTAAGGGCAAGACTTGACTTCAGTCAACGAAGGGAACAGGCTGGCTTCAGGAAGCGATACTGTACAATGAATCACATCCATGTTATCAATCAGGTAATCGAGAATCTGCAGAGTACTATCAGCCTCTCTACATGGCTTTCATAGATAACGAAAAGGCATTTGATTCAGTAGAGATACCAGCAGTCATAGACGCATTACGTAATCAAGGAATACAGGAGGCTTACATAAATATCTAGGAAAATATCTACAAAGATTGCACAGCTACGCTGATTCTCCACAAGTAGGAAGACACCTATAAAGAAAGCGGTCAGACAAGGAGACACAATCTTTCCAATGCTATTCACTGCATGCTTGGAAAAAGTATTCAAGCTATTAAATTGGGACGACTTAGAAGTAAGAATCAACGGCGAATATCTGAGCAGCCTTCCCTTTGCAGATGACATTGTCCTGTTCAGCAACACTGTGGACGAGTTACGACAAATGATTGAAAACCTTAACAGAGACAGCGTAAGAGTGGAGTGGAAGATTAATATGCAGAAAACAAAGATAATGATCAGTAGCCTGGCAAGGAAACAAGAGTTCAGGATCGTCAGTCATCCTCTAGAGTCTGCGAAGGAATACTTTTACCTATGTCTATTACAGGAGAACCTGATCCTGAGAAAGAATTATACAGAATAATAAAAATGGGCTGGAGCGCATACGGCAGGCAATATCAGATCCTGACTGGACGATTACCATGATCACTAAAAAGAAAGGTATACAATCAGTGCGTTCTACCTGGAGATTGACAAGGAAGCTCGAAAACAAGTTAAGGACCGCAAAAAGAGCGATGGAACGAAGAATGATAGACATAACGTTAAGAGACAGGAAGACAGTGGTGTGGATCACAGAGCAAACGGTGATAGCTGATATTCTAATTGACATTAAGAGAAAGAAATGGAGCTGGGCAGGTCATGTAATGCGTAGGTTAGGTAACCGGTGGGCCAGTAGGGTTACAGAATGGGTGCAAGCGAAGGGAAACGCAGTCGAGGACCGCATAAGGCTAGGTAGGGTGATGAAATTAAGAAATTCGCAGGGGCAAGTTGTAATAGGTTGGCGCAGGACAGGAATTACTGGAGATCGCAGGGAAAGGCATTAGTCCTGCAGTGGGCTTAAAAGATTATGATAATGATGATGATGATGATGATGATGATGATGACGACGACGACGACGACGACGACGAGGATGACGACGATAAGCGCAAGTAGTAAGCAATTATAGAAAAAGTGTTTCATTGAATATAATTGAAGGAATTGAATGTACCAGCTCAGCCAGTGCAGGAGTCGGAATGGTCCAACTCTCCCCATACGAGAAGTTAAAATCAGAGAAATTACAAAGATCTCCACTATCCGGAATGGAGTGGGAATTGAATGGAGATCCCCACTCTGGCAACTCTGCACAAAAAAGTGCAGTTCACCACGTTTAATTCCTTGAACATGTCTTTCTTTCACATCCGTGTAAGCATTGGCTGCGACGGTATGATGGGAAAACGCGTGCTGTTACAGCACAGAGCCTCTAGCTATAGGGTCCCACATCCTAGCCCGACCACGCTGGGCCGCTTCAGCCTGTACGCGTCGTCCGCGCCTTTGGCAAACGCTGTCCGTGACGTCGAGCCAAAAGCTTACGGGGCGCCGGCGTGAGCATCATAACTTACTGCGGCGTCCTTCGTCCCGATTACGACCGCGCCGAGCCGTTCGAACGGCTGGAGGCCGACCTGCTTTTTGCCGTTGCGGCGCTCACCGCTCGTCTCCGGCAGGGTAATGGATCAATGTTTATCTACGCGGCTGCGATTCATGCGCCTGCGCTTGTTGGACGCCCTTGTATAATTAATGAGAGAGCAGGCTTCCTCGAGCCCCCGTTCGACGAGTTTATTATGAAGAACAGTAATCGCCTAAGTGTCGCCTCCGCGCTGTGTCAACACCGTTATCATGCCGAGCACCGCTGGCGAAGAGCGGGAAAGAGGGGCGTGAGAAGGAAAAATCTCGTCCTTCCCTCTAGCCCCGCCCTTTCCCTTTCAACTCCCACCTTTTATCTCCTGTCTCAGCATTGGTCCTGCTAGGCCGGCAATTACTCCGGCTGTGCAGCGCGAACGTTTCTCGCGTGGCATACGTGCCCTCCTTCACGTCAGCCATTGATACGCGCTTCCCACTTGAAATGTTCCTGGTAGCGAGCGAACGTCCTATGCGCACGAGGACCCCACAGTACAAGCGTCCACTTCCCCTCCGGAATAATAGATGCATCTACCGACATGGCATTACACGCGTTTGCATCCGGATAATGGGAACCGCCAGACCTGCCTCCGACGCCACAAATAGTGCATCATGCTTGCTTCGGAGATTTATGCGCGCCCTATGTATCTGCAGATCGTCCGAAGTTTGCGTATCATTTTGTATCCCTAACACGGCTCGAGCAAACGGCACTGGCAACGACGTCAAACATGCAATAGGGGACCGCAATATAACTTCTTTCTCACCCTGTGTCCCATATTCCCAGTCTCCACTCCTTCGACTTCAATACACCTACAGTATATTCCATCATTCATTTTCCTGAATGCTAAGTTATGGTGTTTCAACCCAAAGCGCGAACGGTTAACTGGTAAAGCGTATTCTTTTTTTATTTTCCTAATATGGCCTTCGAAATCATAGCCAACATTTGCTGCCTATGTTTTTCACCACTTTTTCTCTTCCGTTTCGGTCTGGATCATTTATCCGCGAGAGTGCCTCAATAAACTGAGAGGTAACCGCACTCTGTTTTATGCTGTTGCTCTATGTAGCTTTTATCATTCATTTCTTCTCCTTTCGCACTGCATAGCAGTGACGACTTATGACTGAACAAGTTTATGGGGCAGCCACCAGACCAATCAAACGTGCCAGCGACTAACATTAAGAGCTACAGCTTCAAGCAGTTCGGCATTTGTCTACTTTGTGCTGCAATGTACCCGCCTGGCTGCGCCCTCGCAGTGGAAGGCTTTCGCAATTTCCAATCCTTAAGATTGCCGCAGACTGGTGGAGACACCGTCGCTCTCTTGTTTTGATTAGAGGCATTTTTTCGTGGCCTTGAGTTTCTACCTCACAACTAGACATTTACAAACGAAATAAACTGTGCCCTCTAACGCTTTACGTGGCACCGCCCTTGTATTTAAACAGCTGGATCCATGCTGTAGTTTTCAGTATCCGTCAGGTGGGGGACTTTCGAGCTTCGTCGTTTGGGGGACCATTATTATCGGTGCGAAGAATGCGAAGTCCGGCCACATACATACATACATACATACACACACGCGCGTACGTACGTACGTACGTACGTACATACACACACATACATACATACATACATACATACATACATACATACATACATACATACATACATACATACATACATACATACATACATACATACATACATACAAAACGTTAGTATGCAATCCAAGCTCAATATGCAAACCAAATCGTTATTCTGTGCGTGTGCTCAAAAGTTAGAATAGTACAGTAACCATACCGTTTTCGCCGTATTCGTCTTAGTCTATGTTTACGGTGGAATGCCTAGATTGAAGTCACTGAAGTCCACTCTATATACTCCCTTAATTCTAACTTATGTGTTTATGGTGGTTACCAAAGCGTCGTGAAATTTAAAATGAAGTCATTTTCACAAATTTTCACAATGGAATGCGTTTATGTATTTGAGTGCGCAACTATCATAGGTACATTGTACGAATTGATGACATTACTGACTGCTCTAAACATAATTGAAGTCATCTCACGTATTCTCACTGATTGCGATTTGTTATCATTTTTGGTGTGGTATATGTTACCGCGAATACTGACGCCCATGTCAGCAGTGTAAATGCACGGACGTTGGATATTTTTCGCCCGCTATATGGATGATGCTGTCACTTCCAGATTCAGTATTATACTGCTTTTGGCCGAGGTACGAGCCAAGAAGAAGTGATTTTTCGGCATGAGGCTTGGCAGCGAGGCAATCTTCTTGCTCCGTTCCATTATTCACCCTTAATTAGTTGCCGTGTTCCGTTTCTTCACGTGCTATTTCACGATGTGGTTACGTCTCATACTTCAATACGAAGGTATGGCCATGGCCAGAATCAAATGCTTAATATTCGCCTCTAGATTCTTAATAAGTGTTTAAAAAATAGGAACTCATTTGTGGCTCACTTTGGGATTTTACGCACACACTAAGGAACTTCCTGGAGCTATTAATTTGTAATTAGCGCCTGTGATAAAGTGGCGACAAATAAAATTGTTCTGCACATTCGCCGCATCACACGGGCTTTTACTTTTCACTAAAATAATGCACGCGTGTTTCTTTTTTGGCCTGCGGCATCCGTCTTCTACATTATTTATTTATTTATTTATTTACACATACTGCAGCCCTGCTGCGCTATAGTAGGGGGGAGTGGGCAACAAGGGAACACGTACACACATTGAGTAGAAAATAAAAACCAAACATTGTGTCAAGGATAATTTTTAAAATATATGCAAAGCCAGAAAAACCCTTTCGGTGTGAGCGCCATAGGGATAACATGTCTAACTAAACGATTATGCGAGGGCCTTCAGGAATTCTGAGAATGAAAATGACTGAATAGTGCCACGTAATGAATTCCAATGATCAATAGTGCGTTTCAAAAGCTATTTGAATATGTCAGTGCTCGAGTAGAAAGGCTCGAGGTTTAAAGAATGGTGACTTCGAGTAAAAGATGGGTTGGCAATAGTTAGGATACTGTTACTGGAGAGGTAGGGTAATGAATTGAAGAAAGAAAACAATATAGTAACTTTAGTGACTCATTCTTCCGCCGCGCTGAAAGTGATTGAAGGTTAGACGCGTGAATAGCTGATGAAGGTGAGAAATCACGGTCATACTGACGGTAAATATAGCGTATGGCTTTCATTGCACGGCCTCGATCGCATCAATTCCACAATGTTTATGTGGATTTCAGACTGCAGAAGCATATTCTAAAATAGGACGTACTAGTGATGTGTATGTTAGCAGCTTGGATTATTTTGGACCGTTTGTTAACCTCCTGCGTAGTAACCCAATTTTTTAGTGCATTATGACAGATATATTCAGTATCTTCGAACCATGAGATGTTAAAAGTAAAAATGACACCCAAGTATTTGTAATGGCTCGCTCTCATCAGCGAAACATCATCTGAGCAGTAATAAAAAACCGAGGTGGGTTG
Organism: Dermacentor variabilis; assembly: GCF_050947875.1. Lineage (NCBI taxonomy): Eukaryota > Metazoa > Arthropoda > Arachnida > Ixodida > Ixodidae > Dermacentor > Dermacentor variabilis. The sequence continues at coordinate 245,313,223 of NC_134568.1, read as the reverse complement.
TTCTGTAGAAAATTTTATTATCGTGGTTTTTTTCTTTAAGTTAGTGTTGACTTGCCAAATGATGCACCATTTGCGAAAACACGCACATGAATTGTTAAAGCGATCACGATAATCAGGAGAGGTGATTGGTAATTTGTCTTCAGCACACAGACGGACTCTAGACCCTAGGTTACGTGGTAAATAGTTAACAATTAGTAAAAATATTAGCGGACTAAGCATCGACCCTTATGGTACTCCTAACGTTACTTTATACCTGTATCTGAGTTAACAGAGTTAAAGCAGACGAAATGTGTACGTAAGGAAAGAAAACTTGAAATCCATGAAACCAAAAGCGGGTTGCTCACTGTGATATTCTGTTTATGGAGCAGTTTATCGTGAAGTACGCTGTCAAATGATTTGCAAAGCTCAATGAATATGACATCAGTTTTATATCCTAAATCTATATTAAGACAAATGTCGTGAGAAAACACGGTTGAGTTACTGTGCTGTAACGACGCCGAAAGTCATGTTGAAAACAGGTTAGAAGTGTATTGTTCTTCAAACAAAAAATTCCATAATGCGTTTATGACCGATCTGTTCTAGCATCTTGTACGAATGGCTGTTAATGATATGGGTCTGTAATTAAGAAACATTTCTTGTCACCTCACTTATATATAGAGGAAGAATTTTAGCTACCTTCCATGATGACGGGACTTTACCCCTGTTCAATGATGTCTGGAAGATGCTGAAGAGATACCGGGAATTCCAAAAAGAATAACGTACCAGAAATGAATTAGACATTCCGTTGAGGCCAGCACATTTCTTGGAGTCCAGATTCAAGATGAGATTCAGAACTCCCTCTAATGTCAACGTTACTCATTGTATGCGTTGTATCATGAGTGAAGGACGAAATGACTGAGTTATCTCTTGCGAAGACAGAATGAAAGTACGTATTAGAAAGCGTTCGAAATGATAAAGGAGTCAATAATTATGCTATTGTTGATTATAAATGAAGAAGAGAATGTTTCACTGGGTAAGATCGAACTCCACAATTTCCGAGGGTTAGTGTTAAGCAGAGCCGGAAGCTGAATGCCACAGAAGAATTTTTTTGCGGCAGCTGTATTGTGACGAAGTTCTTCTTTTGTTTGTGTGAATAGAGCATGCGATTTTGGGTTACCGGAGCCTTTTTAACGTCTTAACCTTGCAACACGGCGTGATAAGGGCAATCAGTCACGATTAGCCCAAGGTATGTTCTCATAATAATAATAATAATAATAATAATAATAATAATAATAATAATAATAATACTTTATTGCACAAGGTTACACAGAAAACAGCGTACAACAAACAGTTTCTACTTTGTTTTCAATGGCACAGAACCATCGACGCAGGACCTAATGTTGTTCTCAACGGAATCCACCAGTCTGTCAACGTCACATGACGTACTAAGCGCAAGAAAAGAACCAAAGCTGCTTGCCAACTCGTCAATAGTCGAAACATCATCAGCTTTCTGAAAGTCTGGAAACGTAGAAACAGTAAAACGCTGCTTGAAAACTTGACTGTTGGAAGAAACAAGGACAACGTTGTGATCAGATATTCCATGTATAATTTCACAATCATAACCCGGGCCAGCTACATCGGCACTAATAAATACTAAGTCTAGAATGGCGTTCAGTCGCGTTGCATTGTTCATGATTTGTTTCAAGTCAAGAGACGACAAGAGGTTCAAAAGATCTTTATCATTTGTAGTACTTCGATTTGATAAGCACATAGATGGCCAATGAATACCACTCACGTTGAGGTCACCGAGGAGGACAAAATTGGAAGCGGCGAAAACGTGTTGCTGTGTAAGCTGCTCAAAGCTCTCTAGTGATTGATACGAACTATTACAGGGGCAGTAACGTATACATACCGTTAAGTGCCACTTTGCAATGTGTGTAACCTACAACAGACCGATTCGGCTTCGACAGGAGTACGAAAAATAGTGAACTGGAAGTCAGACCGAAATAACAACGCAACGCCGCCTCCTCTTTGCCTTTGACGACCTTGTCTAATAATGGCATAACCTGTTCAAGTTATTTCAGAGTCATAAATTCCTTCGTGTAGCCAAGTTCCTGCGATAGCAATGATATGTGGGCTGCATGATGAAACAAGAGGCAGGAAATGAGTGAATTTATTATTCATTCTTCGGGCATTAATATTTAAAGCAACAAGTTTTTCAGGAAGCTACAAATGTGGTCAACGAGAGGGTGTGGAGTTCGATACAGTAGCGGTTGGTGTGTGATCACGATTGCCAGATGCCTTAACAAGAGATTGCGAAAGATCGTTCTAGTTGTAGCGAACATTATCGATGAAAACATTATCAAAAGGTAACTTTACAGTTGAGCCATTATTCCCATGTACTAAACAGGCTTCCCAGAGTTTATTTCGAATGGCTCGAACTCTAGTCGAAAGATATCGGCGAGCTTAAGGTTATGATCCTTAAACTTAAAAGCGTTTTTGTGCGATACAAATTTGTCTCAGAAATCCAACAATTTCATGGCAACAAGACGAGGTCACTCATCACACACTCTATCAAAGCGGTCGAATCGCTGAATGCGTGGATATCTAACACCAAGTTTCTCCTGTAACATTTCCAAAATTTTAGAAAGCCACGTATCACGGATCTCATGAAGATCCTCCACAAGGCCATGTAGGATGATGTTATTGCGTCGCGAAAGATTTTCCAAATAATCGTTCTTTGCAGTAAGTTTGAAAACTTCTTTTTGTTTGCATGCGACAACTCTGCATGCAGCTCCTTGCGCATATCTGTGGTGGACCCGATTCGACAGCAGCGACACGGGCCTCCAGTGCATCAGAACGGGAGTTCACAGAATCCTTATTTCAGAAATGTCACTGGATATCGGTTTCTCATTGGCTAACAGATCGGTTAGGAGTTGTACAAGCGCCGCATTATCAGTGGCTGCTGAAATAGTCTCGGCCCGAGTCTTATCAGCGGGACTACGATCGTGATGTAAGCTAGGAGGGTGACATAGAGGTGTACGAGTAGGTTTGTATATTTAGAAGCACGGGCGCCTTTAGGAGGGCCCGGGTTCAGCTCGACGCCACCGCTCAAGAAAGGCCGATTAAAATAAGTCAACGAATGTAAGGATTCAACAAAAGCATTGACACAGCGTGGGCAAAACAGCAACAGCCAAAAACGGTTGCCAGATCGAAAACAATCCGCATTCTTGCAGTAGAATACCTGGATGAGCAACAAGCCTTGATTAGATTTCATTCCTTGGCTTTTGCCGCAGTGCCCACTGCAAGGTCGGACTGTGCACAAGGATTTTAAACTGTCGCAGATTGACGTCACAGGATAGAGGCTGTAGTTGATGGGATAATCCGTGGTGACGGTGGCGATATGCAGCGGGACGAAGCACGTACAAGCAGACAAGCCATAGCTATCGCACACGTGAGCGACAGTTATCGTGCCTAAACTAACGTCACGTGTCATGTAGTATGTCAAACATGGTGCCAAACTTCAAATCCGGCGTTGGTTTTCTGGCTTCTAAAATATGTAAAGTTGCCCTGGCTTTGTTACAAAAAAAAAAAACGAAGTTGGAAGGCAATTCAACCTTTAGTTAATGTCGATGCAAGGCTATGTATTCCTGTGCGAAGTGGGGGTGATATTGAGGTATATGGGCCGTATAAATTAATTTGAAAGATGCGCTAGAGCGACAATGTTTGATCGACATCAACTAGACGCTGAACCGCCTTCCAACTTTTTGAGAGTATGTATAGCGACGTCTGCCACCCTCTGCACGTTTATTTTTCCGCTCTTCAAAGTGCACTTCGGTCAGCAATTTCATTGAACGCCATGGCAATACCAAGGCGCAAAGAGAAAGAGAGAGAGAGAGACATGAAGAGCAAAGGCAGGGAGATTAACCAGATATCAGTCTCCGGTTTGCTACCCTACACTAGGGATGGGAGATAGAGGTCACAAAGACGACAGAGAGGAAAACGCATTAAAAAACAAAGAAAAACACACGCACACATGGAGACACACACACACAAAAGGCGTTCCAGTTAAAGACGTTCGCGAAGGCCGGTAGATCGCAGAAAGCCCAATAGCGCTTGCACGGCCTTCTTCTGTGACGTTAGGTCCCTTCGGTGGTGTAGAATTCTTTTTTTCCGATAGCGGTTGGTCGTCCAGTTGGTCAAGTTCGTGGCGAAGGCATTCCCTCTGTGGACTGTACTGCGGGAAAGCGCACAAAATATGTTCAATTGATTCTTCATGGCCGCAGTGGTCACAGGTTGCGGTGTCGGTCATCCCTATGCGGAATGCATAGGCTTTGGTAAAAAAATATATATTCTGGGATTTTACGTGCCAAAAAGCACGATATCATCATGAGGCGCGCCGTACTGGGGGACTCCAGATTAATTTTGACTACTTGGGGTTCTTTAACGTGCACCCAATGCACCATATACAGGCGTTTTTGCATTTTCCCCTCATCGAAATGCATGCGGCCGCTGCGGCCGGGATTCGACTCCGCCTGCTCTGGCTTAGTAGCGCAACACCATAGCCGCTAAGCCGCCACGGCGGGTGTTGCGAGGGCAAGGAGTAAGCGAGGACGCGCCGGACTCATTCCATACCGCTCCACCGATGTACTGAAATTTCCCCGGCGCAAGCTCGGTGTAGCGCTCCTCCACGTGCTGAAGGCAGAGTCATTGCTCACGGCACTCCATCGCGTTACTCCTTGCGTGAGGGGTGTAGGAAGCGCGTCAGACTTTAGACTGCCCTACCTTCGAGATCTGTCTACATTTTATAGCGATAGCAATTATGTGGACACCCCAAGCGCATTTCTGCCGTCGCCGTCGACGTTGCCGTGATATTCCGTATAAAGTGCAAACACGATAACATCGTTGCCGCGCGCCGTACGCTGTATGTGCGAGTGAAGGCTTGCGAGGGTCAGCCGACGATCGCGGTCCAATCCCGCGCGTGCGAGGGAAGAAGGCGGTGCAAAAGCGCGCCGTCTTCTGTCGCGCTCGAGCCACGGGAAGGCGGGAGGCGAGGGAGCGGGGGCGGCGTTTTACTTCGGCGGCTGCTGTTTACAGCACGGCTTAGCGGGCGCCGTATCTTGCAAGTGATCTGCGACGTCGACAAACTGCGCGCCCGCGCAGATCTCATGTTCAAAGCGATCTGCGATGTGGACAAATTAGGTGGAACGCCGGTAGCTTCGTATGCGCTGTGCTTTCGACGTTTAGTTCGCGTTGCAGCGAGAGAGAGCACGAAGGTCAATTCGCTCGCTGCTAGTGCCGCGCTTACACACTCCAGCATTTTGCCCGCGACTTTCCGCGGACATCGAGCGAAGTGTGTTCATGTTTACCTGTGCGTGTGTGACACCTTGCTGGTTAATTTACTTAGTAACCGAATGTTTGCAAGTTTATACAGCCAATAACACTAATATGCTTACTTCGTATAGCTGTCTGCTAATTCGCTATCGCAATCGATGCTTCGCCTTTCGGGCGAAACTGCGACTTTCTTTATTCAATTCAATTCGAGTTTATTTGCATCTATACGTGTACAGATGACAGGAGTACAGACAAAAAGCCAAATGAATTCGACTTGACGGGGTCTGTCATCATCATCACCATCATCAGCCTGGTTACGCCCACTGTAGGGCAAAGGCATCTCATATATTTCTCCAACAACCCCGGTCATGTACTAATTGTGGCCATGTCGTCCCTGCATACTTCTTAATTTCATCCGCCCACCTAACTTTCTGCCGCCCCCTGCTACGCTTCCTTTCCCTTGGAATCCAGTCCGTAACCCTTAATGACCATCGGTTATCTTCCCTCCTCATTGCATGTCCTGCCCATGCCCCCCCCCATTTCTTTTTCTTAATTTCAAATAAGATGTCATTAACTCGCGTTTGTTCTCTCACCCAATCTGCTCTTTTCTTATCCCTTAACGTTACACCCATCATTCTTCTTTCCATAGCTCGTTGCGTCGTCCTCAATTTAAGAACCCTTTTCATAAGCCTCCAGGTTTCTGCCCCGTAGGTGAGTACTGGTAAGACACAGCTATTATACACTTTTCTCTTAAGGGATAATGGCAACCTGCTGTTCATGATCTGAGAATGCCTGCCAAACGCACCCCAGCCCATTCTTATTCTTCTGATTATTTCCGTCTCATGATCCGGATCCGCCGTCACTACCTGCCCTAAGTAGATGTATTCCCTTACGACTTCCAGTGCCTCGCTACCTATTGTAAATTGCTGTTCTCTTCCAAGAATGTTAAACATTACTTTAGGTTTCTGCAGGTTAATTTTTAGACCCACTCTTCTGCTTTGCCTCTCCAGGTCAGTGAGCATGAATTGCAATTGGTCCCCTGAGTTACTGAGCAAGGCAAAATCATCAGCGAATCGCAAGTTACTAAGGTATTCCCCGTTAACTTTTATCCCCAATTCTTCCCAATCCAGGTCTCTGAATACCACCTGTAAACACGCTGTGAACAGAATTGGGGAGATCGCATCTCCCTGCCTGACGCCTTTCTTTATGGTGATTTTGTTGCTTTCTTTATGGAGGACTATGGTGGCTGTGGAGCCGCTATAGATATCTTTCAGTATTTTTACATATGGCTCGTCTACACCCTGATTCCGTAATGCCTCCATGACTGCTGAGGTTTCGACTGAATCAAACGCTTTTTCGTAATCAATGAAAGCTATATATAAGGGTTGGTTATATTCCGCACATTTCTCTATCACCTTAATGATAGTGTGAATATGATATATTGTTGAGTAGCCTTTACGGAATCCTGCTTGGTCTTTTGGTTGACAGAAGTCTAAGATGTTCCTGATTCTTTTCGCGATTACTTTAGTAAATACTTTTTAGGCAACGAACAGTAAGCTGATCGGTCTATAATTTTTCAAGTCTTTTGCGTCTCCTTTCTTATGGATTAGGATTATGTTAGCGTTCTTCCAAGATTCCGGTACGCTCGAGGTCATGAGGCATTGCGTATACAGGGCGGCCAGTTTCTCTAGAACAATCTGTCCACCATCCTTCAACAAATCTGCTGTTACCTGATCCTCCCCAGCTGCCTTCCGCCTTTGCATATCTCCCAAAGCTTTCTTTACTTCTTCCGGCGTTACCTGTGGGATTTCGAATTCCTCTAGACTATTCTCTCTTCCATTATCGTCGTGGGCGCCACTGGTACTGTATAAATCTCTATAGAACTCCTCAGCCACTTGAACTATCTCATCCATATTAGTTATGATATTGCCAGCTTTGTCTCTTAACGCATACACCTGATTCTTGCCAATTCCTAGTTTCTTCTTCACTGCTTTTAGGCTTCATCCGTTCCTGAAAGCATCCGTTCCTAGTTTCTTCCTAGTTCCTATTCCTATACCTAGTTTCCATTCCTAGTTTCCATTCCTAGTTACTTCTTCACTGCTTTTAGGCTTCATTCGTTCCTGAGAGCATCCTTCATCCGTTCCTGTTCAATTCTATCCATATTATACTTCCTTATGTCAGCTGTCTTACGCTTGTTGATTAACTTCGAAAGTTCTGCCAGTTCTATTCTAGCTGTAAGGTTAGAGGCTTTCATACACTGGCGTTTCTTGATCAGGTCTTTCGTCTCCTGCGATAGCTTACTCGTATCCTGTCTAACGGAGTTACCACCGACTTCTATTGCACACTCCTTAATGATGCCCACAAGATTTTCGTTCATTGCTGCAACACTAAGGTCCTCTTCCTGAGTTAAAGCCGAATACCTGTTCTGTAGCTTGATCTGGAATTCCCCTTTTCCCCTCTTACCGCTAACTCATTGATCGGCTTCTTATGTACCAGTTTCTTCCGTTCCCTCCTCAGGTCTAGGCTAATTCGAGTTCTTACCATCCTGTGGTTACTGCAGCGCACCTTGCCGAGCACGTCCACATCTTGTATGATGCCAGGGCTAGCGCAGAGTATGAAGTCTATTTCATTTCTAGTCTCACCGTTCGGGCTCCTCCTCGTCCAATTTCGGCTATCCCGCTTGCGGAAGAAGGTATTTATTATCCGCATATTATTCTGTTTAGCAAACTCTACTAATAACTCTCCCCTGCTATTCCTAGTGTCTATGCCATATTCCCCCACTGCCTTGTCTCCAGCCTGCTTCTTGCCTACCTTGGCATTAAAGTCGCCCATTAGTAAAGTGTATTTTGCTTTCACTCTACCCATCGCCGATTCCACGTCTTCATAGAAGCTTTCGACTTCCTGGTCATCATGACTGGATGTAGGGGCGTACACCTGTACAACCTTCATTTTGTACCTCTTATTAAGTTTCACAACAAGACCTGCCACCCTCTCGTTAATGCTATAGAATTCCTGTATGTTACCAGCTATATTCTTATTAATCAGGAATCCGACTCCTAGTTCTCGTCTCTCCGCTAAGCCCCGGTATCACTGCACGTGCCCGCTTTTTAGCACTGTATATGCTTCTTTTGGCCTCCTAACTTCACTGAGCCCTATTATATCCCATTTACTGCCCTCTAATTCCTCCAATAGCACTGCTAGACTCGCCTCACTAGATAACGTTCTAGCATTAAACGTTGCCAGGTTCAGATTCCAATGGCGGCCTATCCGGTCTGTACCCCCTACAAAAATGGCACTGGGCACAATAAAGAGAACACAAACAAGATTGCACTATCCCTGGGATCGGGCTACGAAAGAGGTTTAGCAACTGACAAACCCCATACGGAAAGAAGGCGCTAAACTCGCCAAAGAATACATTGTAATCTATCTGCTGTTGGTCGGATAGGTCAAGACCAAAAAAACACTACTGCTCTATTATAGGATGAGATATAAGGGAATAGCTTCACATACGAGTTGCGCGAGTAAAACAAGCGAATCGCCACGTACCATAACATCGAGTTTTCTTTATTCGATGCATAGCTTCGGAGCTGGGGAAATAAATTACAAATATGTCCACACTCCTGCAAAAATTGCAGGAGTGTGCACATAGTGAATCAGCACGAGTGAATCAGAGTGTCTCTGATTCACTCGTGCTGGATAGATTATCAAAACAGCGAGCGTAAAATGTTGTCATTGTGCATTGCGCTTCTTTCTAAGTATATACAGTCATCAGTAAATAAAACGTGATAATACGAGCATTTTACATATATACTGTGGTGCCATGAAGCCGGAAATATACGGTTAGCGCACAGGCACCTGAAACTCGCACACTGACCTCGCTGTGATCCCAAAGTCTACCTGGTCGTGCGAGCAGTTCTATGTTCATGGGAAGCTGTTGCTTGACAATGTCAAAACGAGAGGGTTTTCTAGTGCGTGCGCAAAACGACTAGTGCTCCCGGAAGGGCCGCTGATGGTACGCAAGAAGAATTCGCTCCTACTGCTGACATTTTCGCCATAGGATGAACTGATCACATTGTTGCGTGCTTTTGCATACCCTTCAACAGGGTGATTGCGGGCCGTAATTCCAGTCTATATACCCGCATGAAGCAACACCGCGACCGAGTACGTGTAAGACACCGTTTCCGATGATTGCGTGCGATCACTGGGAAAGAAAAACCAAACGAATTTTTTTGCAAAACAATATAATTTTCGTTTATTTCTCGGCGTAGTAATAAATCACCGCTACGCCAGCACTGGCCTATGCGTGATCAACGCTCCTTGCAATGCAAATTTAAATGCGCAAGGAGCGCCTTCCACCCAGAAGTCGCGCTCAGCTCCCAAATAGCTGTACGCCGCTATTTAACGGCGTTGTCCCTTGCGTGCGGTCTTGCCGCGCTCAACGTGTTTGACGGTGCTTCATAGATGAGCACAGGAGTGAATGTCTCTCTCGCACTAAGAAGACACGCTGCAATAGGAATGCTGTCTAACCTTGTGTCTAGCACAAAAGGACGAAGACGTAAGCTGAGTTGTTCGAAAGGAACGGAGTGCAGACACAACGTTTATGGCATGCTTCTCAAACTACAGCACTATGTCAGGTGAAACGGAAAGGCAATGTCTAGACAGAACGCCTGCCTGCGCCGACAACGAACGAGCTGGGAAAGCTACCAGTAGAAGCTTGTAGTGCAGCGAACGGCGTGTCTGAATGAACGATGAAAGGCGTTCTACAGGGCATAGTGGATCGGCCACCGACTTGCTCTTTATTTTCCTTAATGTTTGAGGTTTTGCCTTGTGCAGAGTTAGCGACCTGTTTTACCACAACATAGGGAACACCTAACAACATGTAAATATGTGATACTGAAAGTGCGAATTGTCATGTTTCTGTATCAGATATAGAAGGCAAATTCATAATTCCGGTGATATGTGCGTGGCTAGGCCATCAGTGAGTCTGCACGAACTAGAAATTAATTATTCAACCACTAATATTGAGGGTGCTACACGTGTTTATTGCAGGGCATATATTGCACGTGTTTTTTAAAGTAAACCATTCTTGCTAGTCTGCGCTCGTCCGTGTTTTCTATCTTGTCCCTGTTCGTTTGCGCCATTCTTCTTTGAGTATGTATGTTTGAGTATGTATGATACAGTAATAAGCGGCCTTTGCACAACGCGGCGAATATTTCGGAGCATAAAATCGGGTGAGGAGGTTGTGAATCGCTGCAACACTAAAAACTAACATCTTTACGCGAGGGACAGTGGCTAACATTGTTGTTTAGTTTGCATAAAGGGCAAAGAGTCATAATTTTCTTCAAGAAACACCCTTCATTCTCCCAGTTAGTATTGCATCGAACAACTTCTTCAGCTTGTAGTTTATAGACAGCCGTTTTAAAACCCGCATCGCTATATCTCGCATCTCAAATAAAGATATAGCTACTTCACGAGGTCATGAATGTAATTCAGAAAACGCAACTTATGTGCCATAAGGAAACCGATAACCGTTTTTGTGCGAATTATTTCTCTTGAGATCAATGTTCTTTGTCCGAGCGGGCTATAAGGCACAGCTGGTACAATCCGCGGCGTAAAACGGTTGTTCCTTCCACAGTAACAAACGCAACGATTTTTCTTGTGTCTAGCAAATCCGAAAGCTGAATATAAATAAGGTTCTTGCCTACTCATCTTTCTAAACGAAGAGGCCATTATACTTGTGTGTGTTCCTTCATAGTAGAGTTTACTATGTTATTCAGCCAGAGCTGGTTTTGAAGGTGCTGTTAGATAATGGAGGCAGTTATGAAGCTGAAGGTTAATCTAGAACCTACTAAATAGTATGAACTTAGACTGGGCCTTGACCCGCCGTGGTTGCTCAGTGGCTATGGTGTTGGGCTGCTGAGCACGAGGTCGCGGGATCGAATCGCGGCCACGGCGGCCGTATTTCGATGGGGGCGAAATGCGAAAACACCCGTGTGCTTAGATTTAGGTGCACGTTAAAGAACCCTAGGTGGTCAAAATTTCCGGAGTCCTCCACTACGGCGTGCCTCATAATCAGAAAGTGGTTTTGGCACGTAAAACCCCAAATATTATTATTATTAGACTGGGCCTTCTCATGAAGTAGTGTTCGCAGGTGATTCACCTATTTTGCTCACCGAAGTACAATTTTTCAGGACGAACAAGACGACGCACACATAGTGAGGCGGTACAGGACACAAGCCCGTTGCTTCTAAGCCATGCAGTGCATGATGCCGCGCTGGCCCGCGCACTCACCCGACTCAGTGCCTTGAAAGAAATCCGCGCCTCTGCCTTAAGATGCACTGAACAATATACCTGTGGATTTTACGTTTCTTAGCTCTCCTGGTAGGCGGCGGTCAAGCGGAGATATCAGACAGTTTTAGTTCGGCGTCTGCAGCAGCGTCTGCAGCAGACAGAGCGCATGCGCAGTACATAGGAGCACGCACGGTCTCTTGCGTGCGCCAGCAGCTTTTCAAACGCTGAGTAGCGTACGCTGCGGGCTCTGTTGGCTTTGCGGGACGTTCTTTCGCGTATTCTTGCGTGTCCACGAGAACGCATTTTTCGATATGGCTCTTGCTGAGGATGTGACTCCGGCTTGTGATTTGACGTAGTTGCGGCTGATATTGGCTACACAGCTCCAGAAGCTGGCACATGGCGGCGCTGAGTAGCACACTACCGGCTTATGTGCGTGCAAGTCAGCAATCCCATTGTCAACTTTTGTGTCCGGTCAACTATTGCAGTTTCGTGCGTGCGCGCTTCGCTATGTACGCACGACCTCGCGCGCTGCGTACGTGGTTGGTTGCGGACGCCCAACTGTCTATTGCTGGCATGTCTGGTCCTGCAAGGCTAGATCCGCCTGTAGCCAACATCCTCCTCCAATGTCTTATCTTTTTCTTTACATGCAAAGCAAGGGAAAATAGGTGGAGATATTTATTCCCGAAGTTAGCAAATGTTGTCTGGAAGTGTAGCGAGAGAGTTTGACTGAATTTTGTCGCCGGAATAATGTGAAAATAATCGTAAAGCGCTTCTTGAAGCGTATCGCAGCTCTTTCTATGCCTCATCTAAACATCACGCTCTGAGCGGCAACACATAATTCGCAAAGGGCACATGCAAGTGGAAGCAAGCCGTTTACTCATTGTGTCAAATATGTCTTGCCTGCAGCCACTGTGGGCAGACCCAGAACGCCCACGGCTACTGTATTAGGCAACTGGAATGCCGCTGATGTACTGTTTATAGCGATGTTCGTTGTTGCGATGTTCGTTGCGGCATGCACTTTTTGGCTTCTCGAGAAATGCTGCTCTCTTGGCCATACCACAGAGCAGAGCATAGCGATCGTAAATCAGCGTGCCCCACTCGTACAACTCTGTCGTAATCACCTTTGTCTATTTCGGCTATTGTTCTGCTCTCTATCACGTAGTATGCGCAATATACGGTTATGAAATCACCCAAAGCAGTCGAGGGAGGAAAGAGATGGGGTGGGGGTCGAATTCGGGTGAATGGTGGAGCTGGTAAACCAGATACGGTAAAATCAGCCATCTTTAACTTCTATTAGAGCTTCATGTCTATACTTGGCTTCAAACTTGGTGTGATATACTCCTTATCAAGAGTGAACCAACTGAGCGTGAAAGCGTTTCTTTGAGCAGAGCGCCTAGCACACTGAGTACATATTTCTCTTTTTTGTCTTTGCGCTAGCAAAAATGTCACAAGCTCCCAACATGTATGGGGCAGTTTGCTGCCCTCTAAGTCGGATGATGTGTCATTGTATTCTACGAGACATTTGCTTCAAGTAGAGACGAGGGCAGTTCTTTTCGTACATCTACACGACGCAACCGTGTCCCCGAAATACTATACAGCAGAGGCTGTATTCCATCAGCAGGCGCATTCAAGCTCGCTCAAGGCAGTGTTCCACGCAGTCGGCCGGCAACACAAGGGGGCGAAAAAAAAATAGACGCTCCCCGAGTGCTCGCCTTGCGTCTTGCCTCGACAGGATGAAATCGCCAAGCCTCGGCGACGGCCGCCGCCTGCGACTCGCGCAACGCGAAGGCATCGCTTCAGCGAAACAAGTGTGATGCGCGTCGCGCGCAGCCGTCCAGCCCGCGTTTGAAGCAATTTGCGCTCGATCTCGCGAACGATGCGTCAACGCGGCCGTGTAATTGACTGGAGCTCTGAGTGCACGATCGACGTTTCCGCTGCTGGCCCAGCCGCCTGCGCGCCAAGCCCGCGGAGCCGCAATCCTTCCGCGCGCTGCGTCTGTCTTTTGGGAATCTATCCTGGACGCTGCCCCACTTTTTTTTTTTTTACCCCCGACGTTCGCTCTCGCTTTTCTGCTTTGCTTCAGTTGTAGTGGCCGGGTATATTGTCTTCTGCGCGCTTGCCAACGCAACGGGTGTGTAGCACGTCGCAGTATTCCCCCGAGCAAACGCTACCTTTCTCGATCGCGCTCTCATATCGAATGCGCAGCGTAATTCGATTTGACGAGGAAGCGAGTTGGAAAAGCGTCTTGATTTGCAAGACCTATCCTGCCTGTTCTAGGTGGGCGCCTGTCGTCTCTGACCCCCTTGCTCATCGGAATCGATAAGCGGTTCGCGAAGGGTGGAGAGAATATGCTCGGCGTTGAGAATTGCCGCGTGCTTCGAATGACGATCATTGTTATTTCAGGAGTAAGGGGATAAAGAAAAACAATAATTGAGCAAACAACCCTCGCGAAATGTTTTAAATCGACCTTATCTCTAGCCTCTCCATATGTTCCGAAGTCCAGCCGTTAGGTCTGACCACGTACATTTATTGCGCCGGATTATCTTGCCGTCAGGCATTAATATTACTCACATAAACACGGAAATAAAGACAAAGAGAATGGGGAACAGACAGGCAGACAACGAACTTTATTTAGAGAATGGGGAAGATTTTTTTTTAGAGTGCACAATGTTTAGTAAATACGAAAAAGCCTATTATATATATATATATATATATATATATATATATATATATATATATATATATATATATATAGTCGTATCATGAGAAGCCAACAAACACTGACACCAAGGACAGCATAGGGGAAATTACTTGTGCTTAATAAATAAAATGAAGAAAGGAACAAGTAATGGAAATTAAAGTGGATGAAAAAGCAACTTGCCGCAGGTGGGAACCGAACCCACAACCTTCGCATTCGTGCGATGCTCTACCAATTGAGCTACCGCGGCGTCGTTTTACCATCCACTTTCTTGGGTGCTTATGTGTACTAGTAGAACCCTAGGAGTGTTGGTAGCGCTGGCTAACACTCCCAGGGTTCTACTAGTACACAAAAAAGCGAGTGTAAGAATGACAATGAACCATTCTTGTTGTTCTTGACGTACAGTCAAAAACTTGCAGACTTCCGAGTGACGACATCCGCGAGAGATTTGACAAGGGAGCTCTCCACAGTATACTCTCTTCGGGTTCTTGATGGGGTCGTAAAACACGGAGATGCGAGTTGGGGGGAGGGGGGGGGGCGCTGTACTAGAGCCTTTGGTGCTCCTCAGCGCATCGTTCGGGCGCCTACGGCCTTTCCGCAGAATGGAATTACGCAAGCTTATGGCTCCAGTTTACTAGCTCACGTGAACACTCCCGCCATCTAGCTGCGGGGCCTCAGCCCGCAATTTCTTCCGTACAACGCGCTCGGTTGCATGAAGGCTTAAGCAGAGGAGACACCTGCCTCAGCCATCAAGGTGTGCGAAAGCTTTGCGTGTCAAATAGACCATGGCGTCTTCGTTCTTTGTTAACGTGTTGCACTTCGAACGATGTGTAGTACTTGCTCCAGTTGTGCAGAAATCTGCTGACTCACGGCCTCAAAATAGTTTTCCTTTGTTCTCTTCTTTTGGTGTGAGCAGCAACACTGGTCACACGACAGCTGTGTCGGAGCGGTGAGACGCGAGGATGGCGACTGTGTCGCAGGGTTTCTACTAATAGCGATGCTAGGCGCACGCTCGTTTCTTATGGCAACAGGGGTGGCATGCGCGTCGGACATTTGACAGCTAGCTGGGTATTGACCGCGAGATTCTATGTACCATGCTCCACGTCGTTCTTTAACATTCTGCGAACGCTTTCAGTCAAAAGCAGTCGTTTGAACACTCCGCTAGTTTCGCAAGCCTGACACATATTAGTCGAATGAAGCTAAATCCGCTATCGTACGTCAGTTCCTGTGACAGGCCGTTCATGTCGCGATAAATCGCAGAACCAACCTAAACAAATAAAGAGTAACCAGCGTTCACCGAAAGGACTGGGAGACTAAATTTCGGTACAGGTGGCAGTATTGACCCGCGGCCTAACACGATTTGTCCGCATGCCATTCGCACTGCTAACCGCTCGAGTGACAACGGAACATTTGTCAGGTCGCACGCCAGAAGTGTCTGCTTCTATCTGCAGTCGTTTGGGGCTTGAGGAACTTGTGTCGATGTTCGTCTCTTATCGATTGCATATTAGCTTCAGAGGTCTGCCGTTGCTTTCTTTCCTTTAGTTCCCGATGCGTTGCAGAAAACAAATCAGTGCCTTGTCATTGCTTCAGTTCGCTTCTGGCTGCAACAGTGGCTGCATGAGTCAGTATATATACACCACTATAAATCAGCGCTGCGTCTGAGACGTTTTTAATGATATCACCGCTTCACGGTCGTTGAGAGCTTTCAAGTTCCTCACTATTCACTTCCTTTGTGCGTCAGGCCTCATTTGTAACGCGCCCATTAGGTTTGTTTAGAGAGCACACATGAGTTCTGGCTGGTCGGAGCTTGTGTCCACGCTGAAGGCTCCGCATCATTGTGAACTTAACATAAGAGCGGCTACCGGCGCCAGGCATTCGTAGTAAGCCGGCGTTTTTACGATGTCTGCATCAATGCCTCGGGCTGCCAGCTTACGTAAGGAAATTTCCCGCCACAATCTGTCCCGAACTCCTCCTCGAGAATGGTGCCAAATTAGGCGATGTTTTGAAACTGCGATGGAAAATGGAACCGCTCTATGACGAGCGAAACTTAGCGCCCTCTAGTCGGCTCGTTACACTCCTTCGGGTTTGAGGTATTGTCATGCACACCAATTTTGCCCGGCAGGTAATAGAATCGCCCTTTGCATTATCTAGTTCATGAAATACCTACGTCCGAGCCCACTACATAATGGTCTCCCTTTGTTTTCGGCTGTTTCTCATTTCCCTTCAGCAGTCGCCCACTTCTTCCTCAGTTGATTCGCGTTGAGTCATCTTGAATCCCGTTTGCCACGCTTTCTGGCCTCAGTTGGCTCTCCTTTGTTTATGGACCAACTATCATTACGTTTTTGCCGATGTGTCTTTTTTTCTGTTCTCATCCCGTGAGCATGACGTATAATTATTCTTGAACCTACGCATTGTAACGTGTCATCTGTAACAGTGTACTTACATTTATTTTAATTCAAATTACAGGCCATTCTTGGCACTGCGCCAAAGTGAATGCAAAGAAAACAACGTTACTGTGGACGATCGACGGCTGAGCAATTGAAATTGTTGCTCGCTCGTCGCTGTCTGCCGCCGATGTGAGGCGCTGCACTAAACAAATATCACCAATTGTTGTCCTCTTACTGCTGTTGGACTAAATTTCAAAAGCTGCCCCATTTCATCACTATACGGCCATAATTTAAGAATTTTGCAGGTGAAATAGAAATTTTAACTCCTGGTATTGTGCGCAAATGAGAGTGAATATACGCCAAAGATGAGGATGAGCTTATCGCCGCGTAAGCTTCGTTCGTAGTTCGGCGCGCTTTGCGCATCCCGGGGTGAACTTTCGAAATTATTATTATTATTATTATTATTATTATTATTATTATTATTATTATTATTATTATTATTATTATTATTAACTATGAAATGCCGTATGAAAAGAGATCCACGCTGCTATATACTCGCCCACACTATATACCTCACCTTAGTTCGACTTATTGGGATGTTCGCTGCCATGTCCTTGGATATTTGTTGAGCCTAAAGTATCGAGCGGCAAGTGTTCACGTTCACGTTTGAATACCGTAGCCACATGTGTTCGCTCATTTCTGCATCTCAGCTTACCCTGTCCTACTGCAGCGAAAAGCTGTGCTTACTGCACAATAGTCCTTTAACTAGGCTATCCGCGTTCCTTCTGTTTATTCACATTGGCACTCGGGACGCGCAGAATGATGTCGAAAAAGAAAAGAAGAAAAAAAAAGGAAATGTCTGCGTATGTACCGTCATGGCACTGCGCAAAAAAAAAAAAAAAAAAAAAAGAAACCTGCAACTGCCCATATGACACGTGTATCGGAACAGCGCAGGGGCGCTGAGTGCGAAATGACCGAAAACGGTGACGTTCGCAAGGAAGCTTAATGTGCTTTCAAATCAAAGCATATTTGGTGCTCTTAATGGCGCCGCCAGCACATTGCCATAAAGGCAGGCTTAATGGTCTCTTTAGCACTGTCGTGATCCTGCGCTCACGTGCAGTGATTTTTACGCTTCTTAAGTGCGTCAGCACGCGCGCAATGGCACAAGCTAAAGAACGCATTTTCCGTTTCGTGCCCTCCACCTCCCCCCCCTCCCCTCTCCCTCTGTCTAATCAGCGCGTGTATCGGCCTGCATTACACAGGGGCTGGCTCACTTAGCCGCTTAATTGCCTCTCGAAGATCCCTGTAGGCAAACTTGGCCCGAATATTAGCCCGGCACGCCCTTGTCGTACGTGCAGCGTTGACAGCAAGAGAAAAAGAGGCAGAACACCGCTTTCTTTTTGTACCGGAACAAAGGCCATGACATTTCTTGGATGTCAGAGACTCGTTTTGACTAGCCGTGACATCTGTTTTATTTTGATTTGCTTTTCTTTTCCCGTATTTCTTGTGCTCCTCCTGTCACCTGCCACTTGTTCGCAATCCGGTGCGCCCGCATTTTTCACGTTCATGCGTCATTTACCGATGCTCAACGTGGTTGTGCGTTCTTCTTGAGGGTAAATAAAAAAATAGTATAATTGCGCGCCTAGCTTTTTTTCCGTTGCGCGAAACAGTATTGTCATAGGGAATCGAGTTTAAGCGGCATGCTCTCTGCACATATCAAGTTGTGTTCATTGACAGGCTGCGCGCTATACCGAAATAGGATTTGGCATAGAGAGAATCGATTAAGTTAATACGAGATGTGCGTAATTGGGAGGAGGAGGAGGAAAGAGAAAAGAAGAAGGCAGGGAGGTTAACCAGAATAACCTCCGGTTGGCTACCCTACACCGGGGGAATGGGAAAGGGGAAAGCAAAGATCACAGGGAGAGAGAGGAGGGAAGGAAAGAATGAAATTGTGGCAAGTGCGCTGACGCGTGCGGTTTTACAGAAATTGCCTTAATAGTCACAGGTGGTCGCACAAAGCCGTCGTCCTTAAGAAACACAAAAGTGCCTTCACCGCTTTATGGGCCGACGGGCGATGGGGGCGGTGTTCCAGCAGCACCTGCACAGAAAGCGGCCGATTGTCCAGTTTTTGGAAAGCTTTGGCAAGTTCTTGTCGCTCTAGGGCATATCTTGGACAGTGGCACAGCAGGTGGTCGATGTTTTCTTCGGTGCCACAGACCTCGCATGCTGCACTGTCAGTCACCCCAATTAATGTAGAGTATGCCTTTGTGAAGGCCACTCCTAACCAAAGGCGACAGAGAAGCGTAGCTTCACGTCGAGGATGTCCGGGTGGAGGTCGGAGCTGCAGGGATGGGTTTAGTCGATGTAGTCGTGTAAGTCGTAAGTTTTGCGAGTTCCACTCGGTCACTGTGAGGCTACGTGCCAGGTGTCGAAGCTGCCTTGCAGCGTCAGTCCTCGAAAGCGGAATCGGAATGCAGTGCTCTTCTTGATGAGCTGTGCGAGCAGCGTTATCGGCGGTCTCATTGCCACTGATTCCACAGTGGCCAGGTACCCACTGAAAAACGACTTCGTGGCCTTTTTGTTGGACATCGTGGTGAAGTTTCACGACTTCGTATGTCAATTGGTCATGACATCCGTGTCGGAGAACTGACTGCGTGCACTGTAATGCCAGTTTTGAATCACAGAACACAGCCCATTTTCTGGGTCTTTCCGAATCAATGAATTCCAGTGCTCGACGCAGGGCCGTTAGTTCTGCCGCCGTTGAGGTCGTGACATGCGATGTCCTGAACCGCAGTGTCATTCCTCGCGTTGGTATAACCACGGCACCACCAGAACTGCACGACGTAGTCGATCCGTCGGTATAGATGTGCACGTGGTTGCTGTACCTTTCATGCAGAAGAAGTAAGCTCAGCTGTTTTAGAGCAGGGGCCGGTAGATCTGTCTTCTTCTGTAGTCCTGGAATCGTTATCTCAACTTGTGGACGGCTCAAACACCACGGAGGAAACGCTGGCTTGGCCGCAGGTGCGTACCCTGAGGTAAACGACGCACGATGTGCACTGACAATACCGCTAAATGTCGAGCAGGGCCTTGCAGCAGTGAGGCTCGCCAAGTGGTGGGAAGGGGTCCTAGCATAATGCCTGAGATGCATACGCATTGCCTCAACGGCAATGTGCGTCGTGATCGGGTAATCCTGCGCTAGGGAAATGGTTTCAGCCGTTGATGCACTGCGTGGTAAGCCAAGACATATCTTAAGGGCTTGGGCTTGAATACTCTGAATCGTACGCAAGTTAGTCTTGCAGGTGTTGGATATTGCAGGCAGGCTGTATCGCAGGAATCCAACCAACAACGCCATGTACAACTGTAACATAGCGTGTATAGATGCTCCCCAGCTTTTTCCTGCAAGGAACCTGAACAGGTGACAGATAGCAGTCAGCCGCTTTTTCACGTAATTGACGTGCGGAGTCCAAGACAGGTCTCTGTCAATTACGACTCCCAAGAACCTGTGGCTTCTGCTGTATGGTATAAGTTGTCCGTTAATAGATACGCCGTAACCAGACATTGGCTTCCTCGTGAATGCCACCATTGCGCACTTTCCGCATGAAATTTCAAGTCCTTGTTGACGAAGGTAGCAAGATGTCATTGTGGCTGCCTTCTGAAGCCGAGCACGAAGCTGAAGTCGTGTCACACCTGATGCCCAAATGCAGATGTCGTCCGCATAGATGGAAAGTCGTACGGTGCTTGGCAGGTTGTAAACTAATCCACTGAGGGTGAGATTGAAAAGAGTCGGGCTAAGCACTCCTCCTTGAGGGACTCCTTGGCTACCGTAATGCTCGGACGTCGGGCCATTTTCTGTGTGCATGTAGAATGGTCTCCTCTGTAAGTAGTTGCACACCCACATATACATCTTACCACCAAGTCCGACGGCTTCTAACGTGCTAAGGATGGCTTCATGGGTGACACTATCATAAGCTCCTTTAACGTCTAGAAACAGAGCAGCAGATAGTCGCTTACAGGCCTTTTGGTGTTGCACAAATGTTATCAAGTCAACAACGCTGTCTGTTGACGAACGGCCCCGTCTGAATCCGGCCATAGCTTGTGGATAGATTTCATAGTACTCTAAGTACCATTCCAGACGTGTTAAAACCATTCTTTCCATAGTTTTTCCGACACAGCTGGCAAGTGCGATCGGACGGTATGAGGAAATGTCCAAAGGCGACTTGCCAGCTTTGAGAAGTGGAATGAGGCGAGTTGACTTCCACTCTTGCGGAACCGTACCCGTCTGCCAGGAGTCGTTGTATAGGAGCAAGAGTGCTTTCCGAGCTTGGTCTCCTAGGTTATACAGGGCACGGTATGTAATGCCGTCAGGTCCTGGCGCTGAAGAACGCCTGCACAAAGCCAGCGCAGCTTCCAGTTCTTCCATAGAAAAAGGGCATTCCATGCGGGGATCGCGTGAGAACAGTGGGTCGTCGAGCGTTCCCGTACCCGTTCCATCGGAATTTGCCTCGCCAGCAATCTTTCTGCAGAAAGATTCAGCGACGTCAATATCTCTACATTGTAGATAAAATGCCAAAGATTTAAACGGGTGGCGCTGACCAGAGGTTGTGCGAAGGCCACGAACAGTCCTCCATATAAGCGACAAAGGTTTTCGCGGATCCAGGGACTCGCAAAAGGATGCCCATTGTCGCGAAGCCAGCTTGTTCATGTGACGCTGTATTTTCTTTTGTGTTCGTCTAGCCAATCTCAAATCATGATTTGACTTCGTGCGTCTATATCTTCGCTCCGCACGACGGCGAATGGCGCGAAGTTTTGCTAGTTCAATGTCGAAATCGGTGCGGGAAGAACTCCTCGAAAGCAGATGCGTGGTTGTTTGTATGGCATCCTTTATCGCGCCCTGTAGGTTATAAGAGGTGCCGTCACGACAACAGTCTTCCATTATTATTTTGTATTTAGGCCAATCGGTGCACTTGACGGTTCTGGAAGACTTGGAACTAGTCAAACCTTCGATCTTCAAATAGGTTGGGATGTGGTCACTACCCCGTGTTTCTAAATCGGAAAACCAGTGCACTCTTCTCGAAAGCGACCGTGACACGAAGGTTAGGTCCAAGCAGCTGCTATACGCTGATCCACGCAGATAAGTGGGGCTACCATCATTCGACAAGCAAAATTCCCGTTCAGAAGCAAAGGACACCAACGTTCTGCCTCTAGAGTTAACTTTGGAGCTTCCCCATAGGTAATGGTGGGCGTTAAAGTCACCAGTGAGCACCCACGGCTCTGGAGTCGATGTCAAAATTCCCCGTAGGCGCTCACAATTGGCTCACAATTCTTGGAGCCTATATATCTCCAGCAAGCCGTAATTGGGAGGTTCCAGATGAATTATCGTAGTGGATCATTCTACGCCAACTGTCCACTCCACGCCAAGCAATATCCATTTCTCTAAAAGAATTACAAAACAAATTGAAGGTAAATATACATGCATTACTTGCACAGCATTTTCCAAAAATATTTTGAGCGGAAAAAAGAATTGTTTTGCACCAATGAGGGTTATTTGAATTTCACGAAATGGTGGAAAACCAGGTGCAACAATGAAATTTCTCAGAAATCGACCGTTTCGCGCAATCTTTCCAGCTTTTCGCTTTAGCGTTGGCTGAACATTGAGCTTTCATTATAAAGTAGTTTTATAATATACTTTTGTGTTTTTCGATCCGTAGCACCAAGGTAAGAGAGAGAGATAGCAAAGAGAGGAAAGGCAGGGAGGTCAACCAGACGAGCGTCCAGTTTGCTACCCTACACTGGGGAAGGGAAACGGGGAACAGAAAGAGGAAAGCGGGATAGAGTGAACAAAATGCTCAAATTGTAGCGTCTTGGGGAATTTTTTTCACAATTAACGGTCACAGAAGCAAACCTGCGACTATTTTTATAGAAGTGTCCCTAATATGTACTCTTCTAAAATTTCATTCTCGCCAATGGGCTGTACACATGCTCTAAAGCAGAAGCCGGACTATGGCAAAAACGCTGTTTTGGCGTATGTTTAGAAATTGTTAAGATACTAAGGTGGTATGCGCAAAAAGCGGATATAATTGACAAAAATGACAACTTTGCGCACGGAAATTTTAAGTGAATTTCGTTTTCACAGAGAAAAATTATTTAGAATTTGAGTCCCACCATTGCAATATTTTGGTTCGTACTTCAACTTCACCTCACAGCATGTTGGCGGAAAACACAAACCAACTGAATTTGATGCGTAAATAAAATGGGTGGTGCATCCGCAGCATATGGTTTTCGGTTCTTTTTCTTTCCTACTGTATTCTTTGTACAATGTACTATTTAGGGTGCCCCACGTAACTTGAGCCAAACCTTTAAAAATATGTAAATGCCACATAGCTGTACAGAACCAAAATAATATTGTTTGCCGTCGCTTGGAGATACTCAGATTATTTTTTTCCGTTCCGTCTGATTAGATAATAATTCTTAATTATTTATTAACTTCTCAAATATTATAATTAGATGAAAAGTGTCAAGGAGAACATTGTCGAGCAACATGAAAAACTTCCCACAAAGCCTTCTGTTTCTCAATATGTGCTACATAAAAGAGCTTTCCCAGGCATGGAGGAAGTCCGCGAATACACGCAAAGTGACTCAAACGACGAGTCGCGCAGCAATTTTGCTTGTATTCGGGGATAGGCTAAAAGATACATGGAAATGAGATTTGGCATAGAAAGCGAGAGAGAGAGAGACAGTTAAGATACTGGAGGGTAAGCTTGGAGACTTCAAGGCCGTAGAACAATTGAAATAGTCATAATCAATTTCTAAAAAAGAAGCACACAGAAAGAAAACGTTATATTGGAATCTAAACGATGCTAAGCTTGTTTGAGTTAGCAAAGTAGCAGCAGCAGCGAAAGCTGATGACAGGCACACGGCATCGAAGCCTGTATCTGTTACCTCTCGTGTCACGACAACTAAGGCGCTGCATGAGACTTGTCGAGGGAAGAATGTTGATGGGAGGTGTATGCAAACATAAGTATGGCCTATTTAAGGCTTCTAAACTACTAGTGTCCCTATGGAGCATAACCAAGGGCACGTATCCAATAACACATGCCCAGTGCAGCAGGCTTCGTTAGGGTGTCCCATTAATGCCTCGCATCGCGGACAGGTCGAAGCACCGATGTGACCCCGATGAGCCGAATTAACCAAACAGCTCTTGTACTTTTTTGCCATCGGTTTGATGCGCCGGTGCACGTACAACTCCTGCTATGGACTTGTCCTGCAACCAGCAGCATTATTCGACTCCAAGCCGGGGTCAGCGGTCGAGATGAAAAAAGGCCTGCAAAAATGACTTGATAGTTCATCCTCTCACACACCCATCTCCTACTTACAGGAAGTCAATCTGGACTCCCTGATATGAGACATGCTATGCCTTGCCTCATTCATTCGTAGGTCTCGAGGTCCTCCCTGTAAATAAAGACAATTTCCCTACCGCCAATGACACCAATGGCACATATCCAGTGGCCCAAGAATGTGGCGGACCGAACTTCAGGGGAAAAATTCTGGCAGAACCCATTAACGATGAACGTTGATGCCAATGCAATTACCATTGAAACAATGTAACGACACAACGTGGGTTCGATTTCGCCCGGCAAAGAAGAATTTTTAACGTTTTTTTTTTTGTCATTGAAGAGTTGCACATACCAAGTGGCACATGCCCCGTAACCCAAGTAGGCGTCAAAGAGGTTCCTTGAAGGGCATGCAGCGCATACCCAATGTCACAACCAGTAACCTAAGTTGGATCCAACGGTTGTTTGTGAACCTGGTTCCCTCAGCACTATAGCCCAATGTTCTAGCCATTAGATCATGAACTATCCAGTGGCCCAAGTTCGCAGGGAAACGGCTAGACGGACAGACGGGCGGACGGACGGACGGACACCGGAAAGGGTGGGAAGTATCCTAAGAATGCTAATCGTATTAACATGAGAAAATAAAAGAAGCGACTCAATACCACGTACTATTCCATTAAGTGGTCTGTGCGCTCTTAACCTATGAGCTGACATACGTAGAGGTTTCATGTCGTGATTTACTGTTTCATTACGCAGATCCTAAGTGCGCACTCACTGGCGCTACTTTGTGCTGAATCTTAGTTCAGAAGTCCCAACTGCCATGGCTTCCCGAAGCAACGTCGAGGGACTGCCCGAAGGGGCAACGGGAAGTCCGTTTTCTCCGAAAAATGGCAACGGAGAAATCTTCCCCTAGATAAATTGCTCAATCGGTTCGCCGATACAAGCAACGCTCGTGAAAGAAGCGCCACTCAGTGTAAGAGCTGGTGTCGGGAATGTAAAAAGTTGTAGCTGGCACATGCCGTCATCCGACTCATCCACGCTAAGACGTTGTTTAAGGGAGGAACCTGTTCTCATCGAGAACGAGGCGTACTGGATTTATTTACAACATCTACATGAGGAGTGGAGAACGTTACGGGTCATCAGTATAGCATGACTGAATTTAAGCACCCTGAGGAGCCGAAAAAAATGCTGAAACATCCTCTGTCCTCCCTAGATCCGTACGCCAGGGAAGTATGCCGCCCCACCTTCGTCCAATCGGAGCGTCCAAAGCCGTCAAAGGATCCGCGTTGAGGGCGAGGGTTCACACAATCACTCCCGCACCTTTGTTCACTGAACACACAGAAAGGAGGGGAGCTTCGTAGACAGCGACTGTAACGCTTGACTCAAGCTGGCGCGTCTTGATTGCCTCGATGACGCAGCAGTTGGCTGGAGCGCCTGTCAAACGACCGTGGCGGTTACCGGAGTCATCGAGGAAACGCCGTAGAACACCTTTTTCCGGGAGTTTCTTGCTCCCATTGGTCCATGACGGCGACAGTGAACCAACAAACAACACTCGATCGGCCAACTGTGCCTCGCCTCGGTGACGCAGCAGGTCTGTCCGAGGGGGACGCATTGTTAACTTCACGAAGCGATTCGTTGCGGTGGCGCATGAGAGACTGGAAGGTCACTACCCCCGCTGGCCGATCGTAAGAGTCGCTACTTCAGAACTGCATAGCGGGGCGCAGGAGCCACCTCCACCTGTGTCGGTATCGAGGACGGTAACCGCGCTTACTGCGAATTGAAAGTCGTTGGGAGCACAGAGCAGATATTCGTCGGCACTGGCTGGTACAAACACAGTAGCGTTCCTCTACGTTAAGAAGCGGATGCTAGGGCTAGTAAAACCGGCGTCAATATAGGCAAGCAATGAGCTCAAAATAATGACAACGAAAGCATTGAGAAGATGC
This sequence comes from Dermacentor variabilis, assembly GCF_050947875.1. Lineage (NCBI taxonomy): Eukaryota > Metazoa > Arthropoda > Arachnida > Ixodida > Ixodidae > Dermacentor > Dermacentor variabilis. The sequence goes on along the minus strand of NC_134568.1, from coordinate 245,287,260 downwards.
TGATGTACCTGCTAAAATTAATGCAAGGGATTCTCTGCGGTCTCCAAACTTCAGGCCGCTAAAAGCGCCTTGCAGGACCTCGCCGTACGGGAGCCGCTTATCGCAGCTCTTGACAAACTCTAAAGACTTTTCTTGGCACCGGTGCTGCTCACGCAGTAGAAGCCCGCACACCAGCACTAGTTACCTGAGCCAAGCTCTGGAAGCCGGGTGACATTTCTGAATGACATTTTTCAGCTATCTCGATAATCATCAGCATCATAAACCAGCCCTCACCATTGTGCATCGCGATTTTATATCAACTTCTTCGTCTTCTTCTTCTTCATCATCATCATCCCTCATCACACCTTTACGTCTCCATCACCCTCCAGCTGCAATGCATGCTCACTGACCTGGAGAGGCAAAGCCGAAGGGTGGGTCTAAAAATTAATTTGCAGAAAACTAAAGTAATGTTTAACAGTCTCGGAAGAGAACAGCAGTTTACGATAGGTAGTGAGGCACTGGAAGTGGTAAGGGAATACATCTACTTAGGACAGGTAGTGACTGCGGATCCGGATCATGAGACTGAAATAATCAGAAGAATTAGAATGGGCTGGGGCGCGTTTGGCAGGCATTCTCAGATCATGAACAGCAGGTTGCCATTATTCCTTAAGAGAAAAGTTTATAACAGCTGTGTCTTACCAGTACTCACGTACGGGGCAGAAACCTGGAGGCTTACGAAAAGGGTTCTACTTAAATTGAGGACGACACAGCGAGCTATGGAAAGAAGAATGATAGGTGTAACGTTAAGGAATAAGAAAAGAGCTGATTGGGTGAGGGAACAAACGCGAGTTAATGATATCTTAGTTGAAACCAAGAAAAAGAAATGGGCATGGGCAGGACACGTAATGAGGAGGGAAGATAACCGATGGTCATTAGGAGTTACGGAATGGATTCCAAGGTAAGGGAAGCGTAGCAGAGGGCGGCAGAAAGTTAGGTGGGCGGATGAGATTAAGAAGTTTGCAGGGACAACATGGCCACAATTAGTACATGACCGGGGTAGTTGGAGAATTATGGGAGAGGCCTTTGCCCTGCAGTAGGCGTAACCAGGCTGATGATGATGATGATGATGATGATGATGATGATGATGATGATGATGATGATGATGATGACCCCCCCATGTGTAGAGTGTCAGAGTGCGCTAGGTCAGGCCGACCTTTATGCCTTACTTCAATGATTCTCTCTATATCGCTATTGACGGTCAGCTTTCTGGGCTATATAAGTTGTCTATTCGGCAAGAAACGTTACTTACACACATCTACCGTGCAACAAAACGTGGGGAGGGGGGGGGAGATAAACAAGGACAATTCCGCTTTCAACGACAGACTGCGAGACACATCTGGACAAACTAAACGCAGTTCGTTTGTGAAAGTGTCGTTGTCATCGTCATGGTCATTCATGGCTTTTCATTAGCATGATAAAAATGTGTTGGCGCAAGAAAAGGAGTCATCGCGTGGTTGTCTTTGTTCCGTCGTCGTCGTCGTGGTCGTCGTCTTGCCAGCGTCTTTGCCGTTATCGTCATTGTGGCACTGTCGTCGTCCCGTCTTGCCGTTAAGTTCTAGGCGCAGTAAATGCCTTAAGGATGAAAAAAGCTGTAGGTGTCTGTCGTTTCTTTCTTTTCTCTTTTTTCGTTTTTCGCATGGCTCCTTCAGTTACTCAAGGAGAAATTTTAGCCTTCTCCTGAACCCCATTAATTTGTCATGCCCCATTTGGCAACAGGAATATGCGTGCGAAGGGCGATTGGCCATCAGCGAGGCTTAGGCACCGACACGAATTTTTGCTAACGTTGCAACTCACGACGCTTGACTTTGCATAAGGGAGCAAGCGAACCACCGTAATATTTAGGCCTTTGGACGGCAAGAGGGCCTGGATAGAGGTCCATTATGAATTGAATTCTGGGGTTTTACGTGACAAAACCGTAATTTGACTATGAGGCACGCCACAGTGAGAACTCCTGATTAATTTTGGCCACCAGGGGATCTTTAACGTGCCCCCAGTGCACGGGACACGGGTGTTCCTGCATTTCGCCCTCATCGAAGTGCGGCAGCCTCGGCCTGGATTTGGTCCCGTGACCTCGTGCTTAGCCGCGCCACACCATAGCTGCTAAGCCACCACGGCGTGTACCAAGATGCACAGAGGAGCAAGCATATTTTCTGAGCCCATTCGGATTTTTGGCAGACGTAGATAACAAGGCCCGCTTTTTCGTGTAATTATATATTGAACTCATTAATTCATTGTCTTTCTACATTGGATATAACTGGGGAATATGGATACAGTAGAGCGTTCGAGCTGAGGCGGGATAACACACTTAAAAACAAGTATAACACAGAGTAGTATACATGTCCTTATCTTTCTACATTTACATTGCCACGTGACTTCGGCTCACTACAGGACCTATATACCACCTACGTTGCTTTTCTTGTATAGCTTGAGTGATGAGGTTTGCATAACTGTGGTATAATCGCCTGGAATGCTACAGAACCACGTACAAAAGCGACTCGATTTCAACAGCCCGCCTCAGTTCTCTATATAGTCTTCTCTGCAATTACGCGCGTTAATCCATTGTCGTGGAGCTTCCGAGTTTATTTACATATTTCGCTTTCTCGGCGACTCTCTTGCATTGGATGAGCTCAGACGCCTTACGCTCCTGGGCCCGTAGGAAGACAAATAGTCTGCAGATACCGCGGTTTTAACTAAATCTGTTGCCGAGAATAGCGCACCCCTCTATGTTCTTGGGCATGCATGTCATTACAGAGGTCACGCTTCTATCCTCGTTTCTGGCTCCGCCATGTCCACTGCGCTTAGCCCAGATAAGAGAGAATAAAAAAATAAGTGTTCGGCTGTGTATTTTACTGCAGCGACACACATTTGCGTGACGTACGTCCCGCGGAAACGTGCATTAGCGGTGCACGCTGCCTCGTTTCGCTGACCTCCGTCTTCCCACTCCATGTTTCTGTTTCGTCTAAGCCTCCTTTTCTTTCGTTACCGTTCTCTCAACTACCAAAATATCCTCATAGTGTGGTACCGTCAGTGTAATTAATACGATCTCTTGATAAGGCTGGAGTGGGCCCGGTTGATTGGCCGCACACGAAATTGCCTTCCAGATTTGCCGCTAAATGTATATCGTGGAAAAGTTAAAAGTAGAGAAAGAGACAAGCGGTCAAAAAATCAAATAAATATGCATTTTACTTCTGCGCCACCGTCGTTCACCCTTTTTCTCCCGCATGTTTGTGGTGAATAATAGGAGGTATGGGAGGTGGTACAATGCTGGGTGCCTAATATGTAAATGAAAATAGTGTCAGGAGTCTTAGCTCGTTCGTTCTTGCTCTTTTACTCCAAAATCATTAATATCTGCCACCTTTATGAATAGTGTGCGCATACCATGGTGCTTTTGCTGTCTGGTTTTGTACAAAGAGGTACCGCCGGTAGTAGGGCTTTAAGGAAATCATTAGCTTTTTTTTTTTCTCCTTGTTAGAAACGAAATCGATTGTGCGCGCTGCTGGCCGCTTTGAAACGAAAGAAACGCCGCTTCAAACCCAAACTGGGATTCAGATCAGCAGGGAGCTGAGGAGGTGCATGAAATAACGTAAGGTTTGTTTTCTTTTTCTTTGAGGAGAGAAAGAGAGAAAGCTGAAAGAAAGAATTCAGAAAGGCAGAGGGGTTAACCAGGACAGAAAATGCGGTTTGCTACACCGCGCTGCCGTACGGGGAGGAGGAGAGGGGAGGGATTGCGCGTGTGATTGCAATTATCTGAGGCTTATTTTCTTGCAGTATCTCCTCTTTCATTCTTGTGTGGTGGAAAAAAGAAAAAAGCGGCCAGCAGACGTGTTCAGTGCAAGCGTATGAATGCATCATAAATTGGGTTTCTTAACCGCTGGTTAAACGCTTAATTCTTTAAGAAACAATCGCATCGGCGACTAAGAGAGATAAAAGCATTTCGCCCCTAACTTCTTCGTTATCCGGATGTCTTGCATTTTGTTATTCGTACTTTAATAATAATAATATTTGGGGTTTTACGTGCCAAAACCACTTTCTGATTATGAGGCACGCCGTAGTGGAGGACTCCGGAAATTTTGACCACCTGGGGTTCTTTAACGTGCACCTAAATCTAAGCACACGGGTGTTTTCGCATTTCGCCCCCATCGAAATGCGGCCGCCGTGGCCGGGATTCGATCCCGCGACCTCGTGCTCAGCAGCCCAACACCATAGCCACTGAGCAACCACGGCGGGTTATTCGTATTTTAGGAAGGCCACTTCCTGGCACTGGATAGATAAAGTTTATAAACGTTTTCCATCATGTTAATATACACTCTCAGCCGTTCTGATCTTTACAGGGAACGTCATGGCTAGACTAAGGTTACTGTATTAGTGCTTCTTTTATATACAGTACGATCTCGTTGAACAACACCTCAAGGGACCGAAGAGATACGTTTCGATAAACAGGGGTTTCGTTTACCGAAAAGTATCTGCAGGGTTGCAGCACTATATGTCATACACCCTTCTAATACTGTTGCAAGAAATGATGAGTATTAACAAATGAGTGTATCAGCTAGTTAAAAAAAAAAGAATCAAGACTACGAGGTGCTTAGCCCTTCAGGCTTTATTCTGAAACGAGTACAGTTGCCGACTGATCATTCGGACTGAACAGGGACCGCCCACAAGTCCAAATAAAAGGAAGTCCAAAATAGCGGAGTCGCCAGAAATGACATAACTTCATAATTCTCCAAGTGGCAGTAAAAAGAACAGAATAAGGAACAAAGGTTGTCAAATGCGTTGCTACCCACACATGTGCTTGCGTGCGACCTGGTCAGTCGATCTGCACCTTGTCTGTACTTCGATCATCGTCGTGCTTAACTACAGATAGACGAAAGCAAGGCTATGCACGCACAAACGCGCATCTTCCGTCAACTTGAACGGAAGTCGGCCGCGCTCCGATGGCCGAATAATATCAGGTTGTTTCGCAGGTCATTTTCCAGCACTTCTCTCGCTTCATTGCCGCCTTCGTTGGCGCAAACATCGAGGGTGGAATCGGCACTGTTTGAAGTTGCTTCATTCTGAGCGGCATGAATTGGTAACAGCAGCCAAAGAAATCGCCTGCGGCGGCGTCGCTATTTAACACGTAACGGAAACCGCCTGGATGCTCGGCATATGCCGCGCATCAAGCGGCATGTTTTACGCTACTCAAATACAAAACAAAAGAGCTGAGAGCCTGTTGTTGCGTGTAACCGGCAGTTCCGTTTTAGCGATTTCCGTTTACCAAGATTCTGCTGTATAGTTAAATACAAAAATTCCTTGTTACCTTAAACCAATTTCTGTTGTCCTTTTTCTTTCTCTTACGGCAAGCGTTGATGTGTCATATCCTGCTGCTAGCAAAATGTAATCGACAGGGACTCGTAAAGCTGCGCAAGTGTAGTTTTTATGCGCAGTATTTCCATCTGTATTTCTTAGGTGCTGGTAAATAAACCGAATGGAATAGTCGTGCAATAGATTCTTCCTTCTTCGTCATGCTCGCCCTGGAAGTCATTCAGGCCACCATACCGAATAAAGGAAGCCGCATATCGGTTGAAGTGACTAAATGAAATGAGTTCTTTCTTTATTTATATTCTTTTTGGGATTTTCTTTCTTTCTGTTTTCTTTATTTTTTAGAGAGCTACATCAAAATTATATACGCTCATTTCTAGCGTGCCATACAAATTAACTATAGCCTATTCTTAAATGCTCCGATATACCGTTGGTAATAAACATGTTAGCAGTGGAACCTTCAGAAGACGATGCTTAATCATCTCCATCTTTTTTTTAAAGTGAAGCTTTCTTATCTATCCTTCTGGGTTTCTGCTGCTGCGGCGGCGGCTGCAGGCTGCGGGCGGCGGCTGCAGGCTGCGGTCGGCTACTGTCTCAGTCAGTATATTTCGACACATATATTTTTTGTATGTATGCGCAAAAGCTATATGTGTGCCAAATAATGTACCAGCAAACAGGCTTGCATAATTCTAAAAAAAATTATATTCTGGGGTTTTACGTGCCAAAACCACAATCTGATTATGAGGCACACCGTAGTGGAGGACTTTAACGCATGACTTTAATGCAGTGGGTTTTTTAACGTGCACTTAAATTTAAGTACACAGGTTTATGTAATTCCTGTATGCTGACCGACAAAGTAGTGTCAGTAAGTAAGCGCACACCTGTTCTGCGTAATAAAAAGATGAATTTTTACATAAAACCAGAACATGTTATATTGGCTCACAGGTGTCTGCAATGCCCACCGACACCTTAATGGAATAGTGCATTATCTTAAACAGCTTCTTTGATTTACTTGATTTTCTTTGATTTAACCGTTCAGTATGTGCCACTTTCCCATTCTTTGCTAAACCTCCAGAATGAGCATGTATCTAGTGACATCAGAGGTAAAAAATCCTTTAATGTGGTTACATATACGTGTCGTACTTCTCTGTGCATACACCTGTCGCCTCCATTCTTCCTTCGGCAAGCATCAGACATCGCCATCGTCCTCGTAATGCCCCTGACGTATCCCACTGTGCATCCTCCTGATTCGGTGCTTGCATTTCGGCATAGTTTGTGAATGGTTCAGCGCGTGAACATAAATGTTGCATGTGATTAAAGTTGTGGCTTTTGCGGGGGATAAACATAAACATTTCACGAGGTTTCACGCTGCCTATATGATTAAATTCAACACATCTTATTTTGTTGTAGCGCAAGCTGAACAAGGACAACAGAAAGGCACATCTGACCCACACAGCGCTCAGCCGCGCTGTGTGTGTCAGATATGCCTTTCTGTTGTCCTTGTTCCAGCTTGCACTACAACAAAATAAGATGTGCGGTACCAACAAGCTCCTATAGCGATCCTCATCAAAATTCAACACAATTGTGCGCATCGCTGTTAGTTGTATAGAAATCGTCTACCCAAGAGTGACCTTCGCCACCTAAACAAGGAACGCAGTGCTGCGGCAGACCACTGCGAGCTTTCTGACTACCAGGTTAGCTCAGACGCCGCCGTCATCTCAGAGAAAGAAAAAAAAAACGCCGATAGCTTTTTTTGGAATCCTGGCACATCCAAAAGATATTGGGTAACATCAATCGTTTCTCACTAACACTTCCAGCCGTTAACTCTCAAGGACTACGAAAAGTGTCCTCGTGCCTGTCAGAGCTTTAGAGAAACGCATATAAGCACTTCTCCGCCTCACGCCATCTCACCCCTGAAGAAGACGCCGGTAAGGCTCCGAGACGTCGGCTATATTAAATTAAATTAACTTTGGTTGGAGTTTCTTTTTTCTTTGATTCAGTTGTTCCCAACCAGGCAGATATCTGCCGAGTGTTTACCTGGGATTTAATACACACCGGTTGACTAAAGCTTCACTTTACAGAGATTCGAACATGTGCGTTGGTTCTGAAGAACTTTTTCTTTTATATGGAGACGTTGGCACCAAGTGTTCGCCGGTTACTCCTTTCTCACACGAGAAACATAGAAATACGTGTATCACGTTGGTACCCGACGTAAAGGAGCGGCTTGCGGTGTGATATTATATTTAGGCGTCGTGGCAGCTTGGCATTCTGCAGTTGAGCCCAAGGTAGCGGGTTGGACTTCCGGTAAAGGCGGCCGCGTTCCCGTGGAGCGGAGCGCAAAGGCGCCCGTGCAAGCATTGTACGCCGCAGATGCAATACAGAACCCCAGATGGTAAAAGCGATCCGCTGCTCTCCATTACGACGTGTCTCATTGCCAAGTTGTAGCCTTAAAATTTAAAGCCGTATCAGTTCTTATAAGTGCGTCGTTGTCATTGAACACCTACCAGCAAGCAAAATCTTGCAGTGACCCCACGTCTCGCTTAAGAATTTAGAGCCAAACGGCGAGAAACGCCAATGATATATTGTGAAAGTTTTCTAGACTTTCTCGCTTTTTGGCTGCTTGTCGCTCGCAGCAAGTCGATTGCATTCTCCTCTAAAAAGACCTAGTTTATGTTAAGCCAGTTCATTTTCTCGAGGTAGTTTTTCTGCACGAAACCAGTTCCCCCAAGGCATGGTCAAAATCTTCAGAATATAGTGAATCCCTGTCGCTTGACTTCTACTACATTTTCTTTTTTGACATCATAATGCTCGTGGGAGATTTCTGACACGTTGCCTACATCTTTCTCGTTTTAAGGCGTTAGCATTCTTAGGGCACTTCACGCATTTTCCGGGGCAAACTATCTCTCTGTCTATGTGCGCTTGTATCCAGCCGTTTTCCAGCCTACCTGGGTCACTGGGTACATAAGAGTGGCTTGTTGGGCTAGCTGGTACATGGTTATACTAGGAGAATGCCAGCAAACTTCTAAAAGGGAAAAATCGAGAAACTGACATGTAGACAAAGCGACATACATAGAGAAAGCGGCAGGAACGTGGATGGAAAGTTCATGGCAGTTCATGGTCGAATGGGTAGCGCATGGGACTGTTGTGCTGAGGGAACAGGGTTCGAAACCAATGGTCGGACCAACTTGGGTCAAAGAGTATGTGGCAATGTCTACATAAACGCCGCTCTTCAACGAACCTCTTTTCACGCCGGCATGGGCCAATGTAGATGCGAGACTGGTTAGGCACCGCTGTTCGAAAAAATCATGAGCCATTCCGCTCTGTGAAGGTGGCTGACCAGTGAAGCTGTTTAGCACACGACACGAAGGTGACACACAATTTTGAACAAAAGTACGAACTTATTTATTGTCTTAAGGGGTGGTCATCGTGTCGAAAGGTACGCACACTCATTTATTGTCTTGATCGGTGGTCATTATTTCACTCGCAGCTGCAATCATATTCTTCGATAATGTCAAATCGATGCACGTACGCCGCTGGGTGGTCGGTTGGGCCGAATCGGTGTGGCTACACAAGGGATATGTCTGCAACAGGGAACGCGTAAACCACTCCCTTTTTGGTACGGACACATCCACATTGATATCAGCGACGACGACAACAGGAGTAGTGTCATCGCAGCTAATTCACGCAAAGTGAATAACCATGAACCTCACGGAACTATGAGTCATTGCAGTCCTTGCTTGCTCACGGGGGTATGAGCCATTAATGATGACAGTTTTCGACGTGCTGTTCTGCATGTTCTATGCGTGATTAGAAAAAATTCAAGCACTGTTTGCTTCACTTTGCTCAGTGCTTGTAGCCTCTACCTTACGGGGCCATGAGCCATTGCATATTTTTTTTGCTTGCTTATGGCAGCATGAATGCTTACGAAGGTATCAGCCATTGACGCCAAATTGGATAACTAAGTATAAGCCACTGCGAATGTTCCGTTTTGTAATGACGAAAAATAACCTCTAAGTTTTTCTGATGCTGAGCGGAATCGAACCCGCGAGACAAGTGTTCCTGAAGGACAGCAACCCGACGCATGTGAAGGCTTCGTCACAATTGCACTGGGTATGTTCCGCTTTCAACGAACGCCTTTAATAATATTTGGGGTTTTACGTGCCAAAACCACTTTCTGATTATGAGGCACGCCGTAGTGGAGGACTCCGGAAATTTTCACCATCTGGGGTTCTTTAACGTGCACCTAAATCTAAGCACACGGGTGTTTTCGCATTTCGCCCCCATCGAAATGCGGCCGCCGTGGCCGGGATTCGATCCCGCGACCTCGTGCTCAGCAGCCCAACACCATAGCCACTGAGCAACCACGGCGGGTAACGAACGCCTTTCACTCCAACGCTTTAGCGAGCTGCGACATGAATGCACTGGGTACGTGCCGCTCTTCAATAGACCTCTCCGCAACTTGAGTCACCCAGTATATGTGCCACTGAGTGTGCGGCGAGCGCAGGAACAATCCTCGGCTTTCGCCGGCGCGCCACGCTTCCCGCCTTGGAGGCCACGCACGAACTTCTTGGCAGTGCCACTAGATGGCGCACCGTATCCAGAAAGAAGTGCGAGAGAGGAGCCCAGCTGCCGCATGACGCGTTTTTCAGCGTTCGCGCGTACCGGCGCGCCATGCATTTCAGAGGCCACGCGCAGGCTCCGTGGCGGTGGAGCTCGATTAAAAATAATTAAATTATGGAATTTTACGCGCCAAAACCACGATCTCATTATGAGGCACGTCGTAGTGGGGGACTCTGGAAATTTGGACCAGCTGGGGTTCTTTAACGGGCACCTAAATCTAAGTACGCGAGTGTTTTCGCATTTCGCTCCATCGAAATGCGGCCGCCGTGGCCGGGATTCCATCCCGCGACCTCGCGCTTAGCAGCCCAACGCGATAGCCACTAAGCAACCGTGGCGGCTGGGAGTTTGATGGTGCCGAGTGTTTTTAGGAAAGCACGAAAGAGAAGTCCCGCTGAAGCACATGCCTCCTACATAACTTGTTTCGACAGTGGCAATACGTTGTGCCGCAGTATTGATTCAAACGCATTACCGTCGACAGTCATCGTGAGATGGGTTCTGCCGCAATTCTTTTCTTAAATCATGACTGCCGTTTGAAGGCGCTTTTTTTTTCCCTTCCATTCGGCGTTTTCCTGCCCTAACAACAATGTATTTGTTCGAAATGTGCATCTTGGAACACGGAAAACGGTTTATTTTTTCTCTTTTCATTCTCAGGTTGCAGTATTTTGTTCACTTCTTCGCCGAAATTCCCAAACTATTGAGCAAAACTCCACGATGCACCAGTTTCCTTTTATTTATTCTTCCCACTAGGTGCACGCCATGCTCACGCGTCTCTCCCACGCTTTTTTCTAGACACGCTGCGCCGTTTAGTGGCGCTGCCTACGAGAAATGTGGTGCGCCGGTGCCTGCGAAGGCTGAGAAATCTTCCCTCACTTGCCACATACACAGTGGCATATATTCAGTGACCCAAGTCCGCGAGAGGTTCATAGAAAAGCGGCACATAACTAGTGCATTCACGGCGAAGCTCGCTAAAGCGTCGGGTTGCTGTCCTTGAGGAACCACCCTTGTGTGACAGAAGTTCAGTTTCGCTCAGCATTGGAGTGGCCAAAGTTGGTCCGATGGTTGCTTTTGAACCATGTTCTCTCGGTACAGCAGCTCGATGCGCTACCCATTCTACCACGGACTACCCAGCGACCCAGGTAGGCTGGAAAACGGATGGATACAAACATACATAGAGAGATAGATAGTTGGCCTCCGCTAAGTGCCTCAAGTACCCAAAGAATGCAGCGGATTAATAATGTTTGCAACATTAACGGTAGACGGGAATCAGAGATGAGCGCCCGTGAAAAGCCCGAGCAGTAAAACAGCGGTCTCTTAACCATGCCCGGGATTTTGCCGTACACACGTGCTAGAAGCGAGAGAGAGAGTATCACGGAGTATCAGTTAAGAAGAGGCAATGGGTACTACGCTGCTTTACTTATGCCGTGCTCTGTTTCTTTCTGCATCCTCTTTCCCGCAGGGATTCTGCCGAGTATCAATGAACCTGAATTCGCCACTGCGTGTAAATAAAAAACAAAAAAAAATGAGACAAATAACGCAAGCAAGAGCGGAGGGAAGAGAAGTGTATGAAAACTTTGGTCGTGATCCCGGTGGACGCCGCCGTGTTCTTCACCGGCGAGCGCCTCGCGCGCTGGCCCCACGCGGCCTGCTCGAGGAGCCGCCCCCGCAACCCCGCGACTGTGATGGACTCCGCGTGTGTGCACAAAACAACCGCGGACTGGCGAAAACGGACTGGTCGGCTTCCCCTTGCGGAAGCCGCGAGCGCTCTCGGGACCCCAGCAGCGGCCTCCGCCGAGACTGACGTGACAGACGGTGTCGGCACGCAGCTCGCAAGGCGCCCGTTGCCTTTGGCTTCCGGCGTCCGCCACGTGGCTCCGAGGCCTCAGCCCGCAGCAGATTCAGCAGACGTGCTTCATCACGCTGGAGCTGGCCTCTGGGGCGCACCGCTCGGGTGAGTGAGCACGTGGAATGTTAGTCTGTGTACACACCAACTCGAGGGGTAGACTGCACAAGCGCGCGCTCTTGCGAAACGAAGAGAAATCGAGCAAAGTGGCAAATGGGGAGTGATTCGCTTACTTTGTAACTTTCCACAGGCAGGTTGATGCCAGAAGGACGTTAACTCGCATCCAGGTGTACAGAATGCAGTTTTGACCTTTTCGATGGGACTGAGTGTCACCGAGCCACGCGAAGCTGCATTGCCTAGGATGGCCAGGGAATATCGCCAACGATAAACTTTTAAATAAATTTGTTCCCCTCAGAAATCATTGAGTATTCCCGGCTTTTTCTGCTAGGAGAAACCAGCGTAATTACTTAGAAGCTGTTACTATAATAATTCGAAAGAACTTTAGGAATTCGTGAAGTGAGAAATTAATTGCGCTTTTTAATAACCGTTGGGGCAGCGTAAGAAAGACACGGACAGAGACGAGAGGGATCAGCGCTCGTCCTTGTCGTCTCGTCTCCGTCCGGGTCTTCTTGCGCTGCCGCCTTTTCAAATATGTACCAACGCGCCCAATTCGCCACATTAGGCTGATAGCTCTGATAGGTGAAAAGGATAAACCTCCATTTCAATGATATTCGCAAGCCACAACCCTCTGGCAAAGGTATGTATACGCGTGCGTAAAAGAACATATGAGAGATTTAGTATATCGCACGCAAATCACTTGCGTAGGCTTTAAGATAGCGGGTCGGCAATGCACATGCTCAGGACGATATGAACAGCGCTGCGGATTAAGTACGCATTCTAACTTTTGAATTTAACGTTGCGGGCTTTACGTGGCTTGACTAGCTATAGCCAAACAAAATGGCGACGCCCAGGACGCCCGCTTGGATCTAAATTTCTCCTGGTTACTCGCTCTTCGTCGTCACAGCAAAACATAAATAATTATAAAATCAGCTTTCGCAGTCTCATCTCTCTTTCAGGACAAAATATTGTTGTTTTTTGTCATTATTGTAATCAACTGTCTGTTCCGACGATGTTAGGGCTACAGTTCATTATAACCAGGATTTACAACGACGTCACCGTTGCCACGAAAGTGCTTTCATTTCTATATATACCAAATGGCGCTACAACATTTGGCGTTGTTCATGCGGAACGCTTTACCGACAATCTCATGGTAAACTTGCGTCTAGTGGGGTCGCTACCGCTTTGCACGTGCATCCACGTAAACAGTCGTAACGATATAATAAAACTGTCTATTAACTCTTCTATTGCGGCTGACAAGATATTGGCAAACACAGCACTGCACAATTTCCTGTGACCTCGCGCGTAACGCCATAATTGTATTGACGTAGTAGTTCTGCGGAAACCCGCAAGGTGGAGAGAAGTAATGAATAAAGGGAAAATCAGACATCCACCCGTTCGTAGCAATTGCTACAAAGGAAACCCATACGGGTTCCTCGAAAGAAAAGCCTCATAGTTGAAGAAAAATTCGTCCTGGTCCGGGACCAGTCCCGGACCAGGACGAATTTTTCTTCAACTATGAGGCTTTTCTTTCGAGGAACCCGTATGGGTTTCCTTTGTAGCAATTGCTACGAACGGGTGGATGTCTGATTTTCCCTTTATTCGCCATAATTGTAGAGCGCCCGAAACGCCAGTGTCGCGCCACGGCCTCCGAGATCACACGGCGCGCGCTCCTACAATGTGCGCGCCGCCCGACTGACGCGTCATGTGAGCGATCTCACACCCTGCAGTGCTGAGTCATATAAGCAACCAGATTTCAGTTTTGCTTTTTGTATTATTATTACAACTTCTGAGTAAATTCAGAGTGAGGAGGGTTCCTCGTGGAGGACTTGAGTTTAGCCTAGCGCTCAAAACACGTCCTTTTGCACAGCCATGCACAAATGAGCGCCAAAGTGACGCGCACAGATTTACAATCGGTTGTGCCGCTATAGAAAAAAAAAAAAAACGCAGCGCTCCTCCTGTGTGAAAGAGGGTTTTGACCGTTCTCCATCCGCGTTTTTGAAAAGCTCAGCAAATTGAGCGCAGGCTTCCATTATCGCAGCCTTCGCTGCGGTCGGGCCTGTCTGGCAGTCGCGAGATTTTTAACAGCTGCCGATAAAACCTGGTCTCGAATTTTGTGTTGGTCTTACATCCCAGACCGGAAATTGTAACCGCTCCGGACAGGTTAATTAGAGGAACATTCATTTGGCCGTCGATTCCCACGTCTTTGTGTACGGTTGTTTGCGCACGAACCCAAACCGCCGTTACGGCTGCCCAAGCTGCACACCCAACGTCGCATTTTTTTTTTTACTTTTTTCACCCCGCGCTCCTCGTTTTGTTTTTTTTTACGCCTTCTTATTCTGCTAATGCGTGAAGCGTCTGGATGAGAAAACTTTAAAAATAATCACTCGATTTCTTGTTCGTTCGTTCTTTCTTTTTTCCTCCCCCCCCATTTAAGTTGGCGTGTACCCACAATGGAGTAAACGGCCTCGATCTAGGATGTTGAGTTATTGAATCCTGGTAATTCCATGAAAAAAGTAAATGCGCTATAACAATGAAGGTTTTCTAGATAACTATACGAGAATAAGGCGCTGCGGAGACTAAAAACAGTTTCCTTACAAATTGCGAACGAACTGCGCATTGAGGCATATGTTACTAATTTTTAAAAAAATCTCACATTCACGCATAAAAACTTTTTTTTTTGCGAGAGTTTATACCTCCTAGGGGCTACAAGAAGACCAGCTAAAGAATGAACAGTGCTATTATGTCTTTACTGGAGTGCTGGAGAGCCCAGAACAAAATTTAAAAAGCGAGTAAGGATCGCTTCGCTTTGTCTCGAAAAATAACGCCACACAGAAAAGTGCACGTAGCGGTGGAACACGTACGTAACTAAATGCACGTAATTAATTTCTTGTAATCAATTACAATTTTCGTAGTTTTGTAATTGATCGCTATCTCTTTTACTCGGTAAGGTTCACTGTTGTTCAATCGCTTTTTTTTTCAGTAGCCGATTATATGCAACCAGTTACTTCATTAGCTGTGATAAAGCTGTAACGGGCGACTTAGCTTTGTGCACTTGAATTCGACGGGAAGCGCAGTAGAACGCCCGCGGTCGTGCCACCCAGCAGCCGCCTCGCCTCGCACACGTGCGTGTTCAGACAGGCAAACTCGGGCGCACAGTGGGCTTTGTCGGTTATCAGTCCCTGACGGCGCTGGACTTTTTCGGACGGCAGTGCCACATAAGATTGTGCTCGGACAGCTTCGGAAGCTCCGCCTACCAGTCCGAGAGCCGCCAGAACTTCATTTATTTATTTATTTATTTATTTATACTGCGAACCAACGTACTGGCCCATGCAGGAGGGGCAATACAGTTGACAAGGTAATGACAATGCAAGAAGGATTATATATATATATATATATATATATATATATATATATATATATATATATATATATATATATATATATATATAAACAGTGGATGAAAAGTATGCAGCCCATAGCCACGTTACAAAAGTCAAAATACTTGGCTTAGCACAGTAACTGCAACAAAAAGAACCGCCCATTTGAATTTATATGTGGATGAAAAATGCTGTTCCAAACAACAATCGGGCACTAAACGTGACAAAATACAGGAACTTTCACATAAAAAAACTAGAAAAATAGTTAGAAATACTGCTTCTGGTTGCGTTAATTTATGTGACAAATAGCTTTCCAACTCATTTGTGAAGTTCCCTGATTGTAGTACATCAACAGGGAGGGAATTCCATTCGTTTATAGTACGCGGATAAAAACTATTCATGTGAGATTTTCTTTTAGCAAATAATGGCGTAAGGGAAAAGTTGTGTCTATGTCTTGTTTTTTGTGCATTAAGAGGCGTTACATAATGAGGCATTTGAAGCCCGATTTTTCCATTTATGATGCTATGTAAAAATTGGAGACGACTAACTTTGCGCCTGTGTTCTAGAGAACTGATTTTATTTCTAAGCATTATTAAGGACGGGGAATCCTCTCTGTTATATTTTCCAAACATAAATCTAACTGCCTTTCTTTGTACACGTTCCAAATTCATGATGTCCTCTTTGGTATCAGGATCCCCAACAACTGCCGCGTATTCAAGTTGTAATCGCACGAATGTGTTATATGCTAACACTTTGGCGCTTGCCGGTGCCTTTCTAAGATTCCTTTTCAAGAATCATAATTTGCGCAAAGCTGCTGCACATGTAAGGGAAATATGGTCTGACCAGGAGAATCTGTTAGTGAATGTGACGCCTAAGTATTTGTATTTTTCAACATGAGGTATTATTCTGTCGTTTAGAACATAAGAAAATATACTAGGTTCCTTTTTTCGCGTTACTCGCAGCAAGGCTGTTTTATGTACATTTAATTCTATGCCCCAAAGTTTACACCAATCGGAAATTGCAATAACTGGCTTTTGCAAGCATGCGTGATCGTTTCGTGAAGCTATTTTTTTGAAATATGACACAATCATCCGCAAATAAATTAGCATGCACATCATCGGGGATTTCGTCTATTACATCATTAATATAGATCAAAAATACAAGGGGTCCTAATACGCTGCCTTGCGGTACGCCCGAAGTTACCTGACGTACACTTGAGGAACATTTATTAATTTCTACGAACTGCTGCCTATGTCGGAGATAGGCTTGGATCCATGATATAATATTTGGAGGAAGACCAATGCATTAGAGCTTGTAGATTACTTTTCCGTGGGGTACCTTATCGAACGCTTTACTAAAACCTAAAAAGAGCATGTCAACTTGTCCGGACGAGTCAAGTACTTCAGAGATTTCATGAACTGACACAAGCTGAGTTGAAGTCGATAATCCCTTTCTGAACCCATGCTGCAGTGGAGATAGGACATTGTGATCTGTCAAGTACTGACGAATAAAGCCTGCGACAATGTGCTCTAATAATTTGCTGCATGTGCTTGTAATAGAAACAGGATGATAATTTGACACTGTAAGGTGATCGCCCTTTTTATGAATTGGGAAAACTCTTGCCTTACGCCCGTCTGATGGTATCTCTGCTAAATTTAAGAATAATTTGAAAAAAATCTGTTAAGAATACACATATCTGTTCCGCATGCTTTTGTAAAAACGCATTCGGAAGCTTATCAGGGCCTGCAGATTTCCTAACGTTGATATTAAGGAGCATTTCCAAAACACTTTCTCAGGAAATCGTACTATCGCGTAAGTAAGACCTATTTGTATTGCATCGTTCGAATTCATCTAGGTCATAGAGTACACTCCCGAAGTAATCATTAAAATGCTCAGCAATTATGTGGGCGTCTTCCGTAATTTTAGCATCAAGCTTTATTTTATGTGATATTATTATTATATTATGTGATATTATTAACCTTTATTTTAAGTGATTGCGCTCGTTTTTCGCGGACCGGAAGTCGGGCGACCGTCCGCGGATCTTTGCTCGGACCAGCGCGAGCAGCTAGCAGGTGACGGCTTTCTGAAAAAGATGCGTGCGGCGTTTGCAGCCATGTTATGAAAGATGCCGCGGGGTTCTGCGTACTTCGCGCGTTCCCGACGGCAAATATTGTGCGTTGAGCTATCGCGTCTGTTACATCGGGGCTTTGTATGTCATCATGCGAGCTTTCATGAGCCGTAAAATGATGCAGCTTTAGTCTTCATGTTTCTTCAAGAGACTAGCACAGCGACCAGGCGCACAAGCTTGCTTTTCTTTGCGAGTTTTGCTAAATCTGTCATGCTCATTGCTATGTAGGTGCATATAGTAAAGAGATGGATTTCGCTTTTCAGGTGAGTGAAGCTGGTGGGTGAGGATGCATATATCATACCACATGTGGCTATCTCACGCTGGTAGCTGGGTTGGTACACAATCGGAGCTTCGTTGATTATCCCGTCTGCTGCCAAGTTCGAGCGTTTGCGTTTTGACGCGCAGGATTTGTAGACGGTGCACACGCCCTCTGTCCTAGATACCCGTCGGGTGTTTCATAGACGGTCCCACGAGCTTTGAGGATATCGGCGGGCGCTTTCTGCGTGAAAAGCGACGTGGCAAGCTCATGATGTTGCTTACGTTCATGTGGGAATTCCGCTTAAATTCTGCAGGCATTGAGCTAGCTTAAGTACAACGGTTAAGCGGCACGAAGAGAGAGAGCCCCACGTAAACTACGTTTTGCGGACACATTCTATGCGCTTAGGAAGGAATTCCACTGTGCAAACTTTATGATTGTGTGGGTGACGCGGCCTTCAAGAATGCACCATCTTGGAGGCCACGCTAATGAATTCGCTGGGTAGTGGAGTTAGCTAAGACCAGACCGCGGTAGCCATGAGAGTGTCTTCCGGTCCCGGTGCATTCGAGCGAACTTCCAACAGTCCTCGACAGCTGGAGCACCTGACTGTGACGTGTCCTTCTGTCAGGGCTAGCCAGAACGGAAGCCGGCGACGGTTTGCGGACAGTCCGGGACAAGATAATCGAAGAGTATTCGTGTACTACGCTTAACATTTCACCAGACGTTGGACGATGAATTGAGCCGGCGCTGCTACGGCTCTAAAGCGGTAGCAACCTCGGACATTGATGCCAGGAAATCACCTATATATGCGGACGACTTCTTTAAAAATAGAGAGAGACAGAGGAAAGGGGAAAGGTGGGGAGGTTAACCAGAAGGGAAGATCCGGTTTGCTAAGCTTTTCATTAGCTCTACCGGAAGCGCCTTCTCCGAGACCCAGCAACAATGAAGTTCTGCGTTTCATAAAGAACCCAGACGCGAGTATCAGGCCCTAAACAACCACAATATTGAGTGCAAAGTGTTCGTAAGTCCCTACAGCGCCATTCTCTCCAGCGTGCACATCGAGCGAGTTTCAGGGTCCCTGCTGGTGTCTTCACAAGAAAACAAAAGATGATGACCGACGGCAATTTTGAAAAGCAATTGTAAGTGAAGATAAACAACATGTGAAGGGCTGCAAAAGAAGCGCTTAAATAGCCAGGTCAGCTCGTTCTATTACTGTATTTGTGCAATGTTAATTTTTGCTGAGAGGTAGGTAAGGGCTAAGCAATGGATTTATTTTTAGTGATTCCTCAATTACGTTCGTTGCTCGGTAATTGGTCACAGCAATCATTTACATTTTTAATGAAGTAATTGTAATTGTAGTCGATTGCTTTCTTTTTTTTGGTACGTTCCCAGGTATGATAGCGGTTATCGTATTGTGAGAGAAAGACATGTAACAAAAGCATCGGGACACCAAGTGTTCCATAGCACTAGAACCGGTCCCAGTGCTAAGAAAAAGTGCATGCGTGCGTGCGTGCGTGCGTGCGTGCGTGCGTGCGTGCGTGTGTGTGCGTGTGTGTGTGTGTGTGTGGGTGTGTGTGTGTGTGTGTGTGTGTGTGTGTGTGTGTGTGTGTGTGTGTGTGTGTGTGTGTGTGTGTGTGTGTGTGTGTGTGTGTGTGTGTGTGTGCGTGCGTGTGTGTGTGTGTGTGTGTGCGCGCGCGTGTGTGTGTGTGCGCGCGTGTGTGTGTGTGTGTGCGTGTGTGTGTGTGCGTGTGTGTGTGTTTGAGACAGAGAGACAGGAGCATCATCATGCTGGTTCAGCACCTTAGCGACAATTGACCAGCGCACGGGGGTAACCAAATCACGGAATATTTCTACGTGCGAACTAATTCATAAATTTGAACGGAGATTAAGGCCTACCAAGGACAAAAATGCCACTTAACTCGCTCCTTCATCTAGGTACAGCACAACATACTAATACGAACCATTAATTCCGTCTGTTTCCGGAATAACCATTGCTTTTAATAATGCTATCGGATGCAGAAGCTACGCTAGAGCTGTTGCAGGCACCCTTCTGAAAAATTTCGACAAATTTATATCTACAGCAGTTTTCTTTGCACCCAAATTTCACCGCGTGGGCGATTGCAAGTTTCTCTTCCGTGGAAGTGCAGTTGCTGCAGTTGGGAGTCCAACTAGTGACACCCACCTGAGCCGCTAGGGCACCGCGGCCGCTGAAGCGCAACCCGGGCGTTTTTTATTATTATTATTATATCACGCAATTTGGAATCCCTGTTACTCCGTGTCAACACACCCACGCACATCAACCGCTTCTTTCTGAGCAGTCTAACAGATTTGTACGTATTTCCTGACAAGTGACAAATAAAGAGCGGAGCCACAAAGAGCTGCGGTCAAGAAAAGTGTTCAAGTCAGTTAACGTCTCTCATTACAAGCATCTGGCAGCCTGCGATGACAAAAAGAAAGTCGCACAAGAGACAAGACATTCACGCACCTCCCACACATCCCTGTAGGATCCTACAATGGCACACAACACTTTCCAGTACACTCAAGGCATTTCGCCCATACCCCTTCTTTGTATCACTCTCTTGTCTGGGTAAGACCAGCGGTGAGACCTGGTAAGCTATGATATTCTGGAAACAAAAGCTCCTGACTAGGGGCTAAATACTTCTCTCAACGCTCCAAAGGACTGCTATTCGACCCTGAGAACACGCGAGAGAGAGAGAAGTGGTTCTTGTGGGAAAGGAGAAAAGGCTAGCGCTATTATCTGCAACCCATGCGGGAGCACGGCTCAGTGCCAGCAGGGTGGAGGGGATGGGGTTAAAATAGAGAGAGGGTAGGAGGGAGAAAGGTAGAGGGTCGTAGAGATGGAAGCGAAGTAGTGGCTGATCAGGAAGCCCGAGGTGGTGGGATGGCCGTTAGGCCATGCGTCTTTGTAGAAATGTCCTATAGTCTCGCCGAGAGCCCCGACGGGTCGAGGTACTCGACGACACTTAGGAAGGCTGGTAGCTGATTACTACAGGGGAAGAGGATATCTTCCTGTCGTGAACATGGGAGCCCCAGGCGGTGGAACTCTTGTAGAAGTCAACCGTGGTGCTGCAGGTGAGCAGGGCAGGCCAGCAGGAGGTGCTTCAGAGTTTCTGGTTCACCACAGGAGGCACAGGCTGGCGAGGTGGCTTTCCCAAGGCGGTGCCGGCGGGCTGCCGTCCAGTAGCAGCCAACTCGCAGTCGGAGCAGCAACGAGGCATCCCTTCGTAGGAGGCCGTGCTGTGGAAGAGGCCGTGGAGGCCGGCCCAGGGATACCCGTTTGTCCAGGTGGCAGGCGATGATGTGCCGGCGCAGCCTGTGTCTCGAGAAGTCTGCGGCCGCTACAGCAGGGCTGAAGGGGACGCTTGAGTGGTTGGCACTTTTTGCCAGAGTGTCCGCCTCTTCATTGCCCGGGATCCCCACTTGTGCCGGTAGCCAATGCAGAGATACTCAGCATCCTGCGTCCTGAAGGTCCGTCAGTCTTGAAGAGAGCAGCGCTACTCCAAGGCTAGCCCTGTCAGGGTTCTGCAGGCAGAACATCGCCGCCTTGGAGTCGCAGAAGATGGCTGCCGGGGTCACTGGTAGCTCCTATGCAAGTAGGTCCACAGCAAGGTGGAGTCCTGCTAACTCTGCTGCAGTAGAACTTGCGTGCCCCGGGAGACGGCACAGCTTGCTCTTTCGTAGGGCCGGTGTAATGCAGGCTGCTGTGGATGAGCCAGTCTCCGGTATCACGGATCCATCGACGAAGATGTGAAGGTGGTCCCCAAGTCTCTCTTGGAGGAGAGAGGCTGCCGTCTGCTGTAGGGCACATGTTGGGGAACGGTTCTTCGAGACATCTGGCAGCTCCGTCGAGATAGAGATTGGTGGTCGATGTGGTGGACGAGGCTGTACAGCGTTTGCAGGCGTGTCCCCTATGACCTCCTTATAGAGGCCACACAGCCGTCCCATGTGTGATGCTGGCCGGGAGCGTAGGCGGGTCAGGAGTGCTTGACCATCTGCGGCATGGTGTAGGCGATCAATGTGTCGTAGCCCCTGTTGTAGGAAGAGTAATGACAGGGGCAAGGCACCGGCCTCAGCCAAAGTGGCGGCCACTTGTGAGGTTCGGGGAACGCCAAGACAGAGCCGTATTGCTGACCGATGCTGCAGCTCCAGTTTCCACAGGCGGGGTGGGGGCAGCGCCACAAGAGGCAGGGCATACAGTAGCCGTGAAGTGACTGCAGCTTCAAATAGCTGCAGGGCCCACCTGGTGGTACAGCCCTGTCCACGGGCAAGGAGCTGTGAGATAGCCTTGCGGACCCGAAGCGCCTGGGCGCACAGGGCCTTGGTAGCCGGCAGCCAGTTCAGCCGATGGTCAATGCGCAGCCCCAGGTAGGTGACTGCCTTGTTCCATGCGATCTGGACGCCCTCCAACCGCAGCCGGCCAGCTGAGCGGTGGGCTGATGCTCTGGGGTGCAGTAGCAAGGCCTCGGTCTTCCTGGCCGAGATGGTAAGGCCGATGCTGCACAAGTAGGCAGCCGCAGTGTCCAGGGCTCTCTATAGGGCCGCACGTGCCTTGCGGACGTGTTGCGGTGGTCCCCACACGCATAGGGCGATGTCGTCCGCGTATATTGAGGACTGCACGGGGAAGTGATGGTCGATTGGCAGGGCAGCAGGCAGCCGTGCCATGGCCAGGTTGAAAAGGAAGGGGCTCACCACTGACCCCTGTGAAACGAGCCACTCCGTTTAAGTTGTTCTCCTCTCAACACGTGTTCGGCATACTTCGCATGTTAATGAGTGAGAAGAAGGCTCGGCTTATTGTTATTTACCACCACACGAAGCTAACCAGCCATGAAGCCAAAGAAATCATAGGGAAATTAAATGTTCCTTTTTAATAATAAAAAAAATGTACATGGAAGTGGACGGAAAGACAACTCGCCGTAGGCGGGAGCTGGGCCCACGTCTTCCTCATTACACGTGTTACAGGCTTGAACGCCACCACCGATTCACAATATAGAACCGGGTTCCTTTCGCTATCTCTTGGAAGTTTGGAGTAGAGGCTTAGCTCTCTTGCAGCAATCTGAGTTAATGTGAATGATACCCTCCTTTTTTTCTTTCTTGAAGTTAATTAATTCCATGAGAAAGGGGGGGGGGGGTGCATCGCAGTTTTGTCAGCAAGACACAACAACATACGGTGACTAGCCGACCCGCCTCTCTCATGGATGAACACCTACCGGCAGCCTAGGACCTGGTAGTAAGCACCGGTGGTCGATCCGACCATCGGTGCTTCCTGCATTAACAGACAAGAAGAGGGAATAAGGTGGAAGGGGAACGGGGTGAACTTAGAGAAGCGGTTTTCTGAGTGAACCTTCAAAATCTATTTATTTTCCCCGTTCGCCTTTTTTTAAAGCCAGTCGTTGCTACTACTTGCTTTAAAAAAAAATTCTCCGATTTCACGTGCTTGACAGTGCACCGTGTTCCGTGCACTCACGCGTGGCGCCACACATGGTTCTAGGCGAGACGAGAACTTTGTGATGAAACAAGCTGAAGGCATGGCTTGAAGGAGAGCGCACTCGAAAAAAGAAAAGAGCCAAATGAAAAACGGAAGGTCACATCACGTGTGGGTGGGAAGAATGCCTGGGCCGGATATATAGAGTGGGCCATAGATAAAATGAGAAGGCTTGAGGTCTTCGGAGAGAGGTCTCGGAGATCGCTGCGGCGCCGGAGTGCGCTTAAAAGAAGGCAGCTGAACAAAACTCACCTGAAGCTTGACAGAGATTGATTAAGCCTGCGTCCCCGCTAAAGCGGTGCAAGGCAGCCAACCTAACCTTCCTGTATATTTTTTTTTCTTTATGGCCCGGCGAGCAGCGACGCGGCAATTTTGCACGGATCCCAGAGCATGCGCGGATAATCGGCTGTTTGTCCGGAGGTGGTGGAAGCACCCGCGACAAAGGGTGAACGGCTGGGTGGCTGAGTGTGCGCAGGCGTATACGTGCATCCGGCGTTTGCGGCATTAAACTGCGCCAGGGTCAGATAACCGGCATGCCGCGGCCACCGGTGCAACCCCCTTCGCGCCGGGCTTGCAGCGGCGCTCTCTAGGCGCCAGAAGCCACGGCACCGTGTGTGTACGCACTGCTGGATTTCCACCGTTTTCGCGCGCCGACTCCTTTTTTTCCCGCGTGTAATGGGGATGCCTGGCTTCTGAGACTGGCCGAAAATTGCGGGTTTCCTCGGCGGCCACGGTCGTCCAGGAGAGGCCTCAGAAAATTTCCCGATAATTCAATGAAATCTGCGATGGCTGCCGCACTGCGACGTCGCTCGAGGCGGGGCGCGCTATAGCATTATGTGACGCGGAGTGAAACGAGACCAGATAGACAGAGAAGGGGAATAAGAAGACTCGTCTGAACGTAAGAGAAACTGAAATCGCGCTTGCCTTGCGCAAGTATATGCGCGCGAGAAGCACCGGCCACGTTCGCGTTTCTGAAGAATTAGAAATCATGAAAGATGAGGACCTTCGAGCGCATATTATTTTTATACCTCCGTAGCGGAAGAACAGGAAGCATAACGGCACCTTTAACTGTAATGTGTATATACCATGGTATACTGCAAACAGGTAGTACGCATACTCTCCTAAAAGCTACTGATATACTATAACTGTAGCCTTCCTGGTTGTGCGGAAGAGGCCGCCCGATCAGCCCACAATAATATAAACTATATACCAATACCACTGTCGAAAACAGTTGCATCCACAAGGCTTTGCTCGCTCGGGCGTGTGCTTACACTGGCACACTGGAGCTCAAACCAAGTTATCAATGCACATCTCCGCAGCTTAGATGCACATCTGCAACTCCATCTTGCACACCGGGGATAGCGCGAGCTGGATACAGTTCTGTGCCGCCTGTATTTCAGCATGGCGTTGATGAATGCCTTTTTATTCTGCATTGGAGTGGCTGACAGCCCTTCTTGCGACAACTGCAGCTGCGAGGTGACGATCACGCATCTTCTTTGGGGCTGCCCTCGTTACAGTGTGGCTACAAAGACACTCTCCGCTGCGTTTGGAAAACTGTATGATCACCCTTTGATGAAGAAGAAAATCCCAGGACACAATGGCACAGACCGAGTTACACAGAAGGCTTAAAATGTGTTGCTCCGCTACTTGAGGCTATGCGGACTGTGTGACAGACTGTAAGAGTTCTGGGGCATTGCACCACGTTTGTGTGCGCACCTTTCTTTTTTAAACATTTGTTTTTCTTATTCTATCACCTTTAGTTCTGTTTACTCCTTTCCCCAGCCCATGGTGGCCAGGTGGCATTTACCCTGGCTAACCTCCATGCATGTTCCTCTCTTTCTTCCTCGACTTCCTCCCTGGTCATGTTCCATGTAAAGTTACTGTAAAGAGATATGTCCTTCCATAAATCAAAAGAAGCACGGTGTATGAGACAACTGAAGCCTTGCATCTCACGCAAGATAAACGTGGCCCCGTAATTTCTGCCCTTGACGCGGCCTGCATTACGACAGAGGAGAATGGGATGCATGAAGCCAAGGAAAGCAAGCGCACGCAGTGCACACACACGTGCCGAGGAAAAAGACAGCATGCGCATCTTCCGCATCCTCGTAACCGAGGCGCCGCTCGCAATGAACAGAAGGCTCGAAAGCAGGCGCTAACAAAAGTCAGGTTCCAGGCGGCTGCAAACAGGAGCACCGCTGACTGGACTTAATAAAAGTAAAACTAAACAGAAGGCCAGCGAATGGCGAGAGCAAATCAGACTGGGTCACTAGGATTGCAACGAACTGCAGGAACCGCGGGAAAGAAAAGAAATACAAAGAGTTAGGAATGGACAGAGATAAAAGGCGCCTGCTTCCTGTGCATCGCGGGTCGGGGTAATTCGTTGCTTTCCCTTTCATCGGCGGCGGTGGGCACGCGCTTGGCCCCCGGACCGTTCGTCTTGGGCACCAACGAGCGCCGGGGCCTGCTGTCATCGGAGCGGCTGGCATGCGCGCGTATGCAACGCACTGGCGTTGAAGGGCGCCCGTGACGAGGCAACTGCGCCGACCGCGCGCCCGGAACCTCCTGAGGGAAATTTTGCTCACGACGACACGCGCTGCTTGTGGAGCTTCAATATCGCGCCGGCCGGGCATTCACACGGCTTGGCGCAATCTCTGGATCCACGCCATGCTCTCGCCAGGGCAAAGCCCACGTTGAAAGGAGGGGAATCTTGACATTCCAATTGGATGTTGGATATTGGAACGGGGGTCGCAGGCCTCTTTCTCTGGGCGCATTCTTTTCGTTCTCTGCGTCTACAACAGTTCGCCGGCTTCTTTCAGCATTCCGATATAGTTTTTCGTTATTCCGTTGCAGGCCTCGCCGATGTCATGCGGCTAAAACTTCCGTAAATGTGTGATGATATTATTGCTCAAACTGCGGACGCCTACTTAAAACTGAATAAAGCGTTTTATTCGACGAACGGTGAGACATGATAGCGCGATTATTTGCATCCATTCTCGTATGTTTTTGTCCCCGCAATTCTGCTACCGCTACTTTGCCTGAATGGAGGGTAGAATGCAGGCAGGCTGCGTGCCCTATCGTTCTCACCTTGCATCGCAGTTTGGAACAAGCTGCGTGGCGTGCGGGCTGCTGCGCACACCACTTCGCTGCCTCCTTTAGCGTCGACCACTCACTGTGGCATGCGCCGACGTCGCTGCCAGCCAACGCGGTTTGCACCGCGATTTCTCCTCACGCTCGTCTTTATCGCTACTGACGCCAGTTAAGCAAGGAAGACTCTCGCTTCTCGTCGCACCGAGCCGTTCACGCGCGCTTTCACAACCGGGTCACTTCCATGGCCCAAGAATGCCAGTCCTATTAACTTCACTTGGCCGTCGCCGCGTCCATCGTGCGCAGAGTCCCAAAGCTACCGAGAGGGGAAATGGAGAGAGAGAGATAGTAGTACTTCGTGTTTAATTTCCTTCACGCAGAAGGAAGTGTGAATGGAAGACGCGCTCGGGCCTTGAGGGACTTCGTCGAGAGGCGGACCATGACGGCTTCCTCAGCATGTCGAGGCTTTTGTTCTTTTTCCAGAATCCGCGATCGAGAACTCTGGCTCGCTCCTCCTCGTTCTCATCGGTCGTTCGCAGTTCTTGTTGCTCCCATCACGTCGCTCTGACCCCGAAGAGAAAGAGCGAGCATGGCCGCCACCTTTCTCCCTCAGCGCGTACGTTGGAAGGTGCCTGCGAGCTCGCCCTCCCGACGAAGAGCCCCGCGCAGGCTCTCCGGTGTATAAGCGCCGCGGGGGACGGCGTCCAATCCTTTGCCTAATGAACCTGACTGCCGCCATTGTCCTCTCCGGGCCACTGATTCTTCGTCTTCGTTGCATTTCGGTTGACTCCCAGTGTTGGTCTGTGTGGTTTCGCGAAGATTAGCTGCTACTCCCCGCCGTGGTGAGAACGCGCCTTTCGCTCGTAAGTGACGCGAGAAGCAGTTCGCTACTGCCGTCTAATATACTTATCGGATGTTCGGTGTGTTAACGGCCCTCTCTTTTTGGGAGCTTGTTTTCCACACGCCCAGAATTATGACAGCGAATGACTTTCGAGCACAATATGTCACCAAGGGCGCGTTTCTTCCTGCACTTTCATCAAATTGTGTCGTCATTTCAGTCTTCTATTTGTAATATTACTCCGATCCCCTGTGCACTCCTTGTCAACTGTCGGCCTTCGGCATAGTTGATAAGTTGAAAAAGAGGCCGCAGTTGTGATTACTTCTATCGAGTATAGTAGTCATTTTAAATGCACTGAAATTATTTAGGAAATACCAAGGCGTAAACGTCTTCCCGATAGCTGCGGCGTCATCAACTTAACAGTTTTATTTTCAGTTTTATGAAAATCGTATAGTATTGGAAAAAAAATCTGGGGTTTTAGGTGCCAAAACCACTTTCTGATAATGAGGCACGCCGTAGTGGAGGACTCCGGAAATTTCGACCACCTGGGGTTCTTTAACGTGCACCTAAATCTAAGTACCACGGGTATTTTCGCATTTCGCCCCCATCATAGTATTGAAGCGAAACTTAACTTTCTTTCTCCGGATATTGCTACACATCGAGCCATCAACACGCCAGAATATTGTATCGATTTCAAGGGCACTATTGACTTCAATATTTTACCCTCTTGCTCTGTAAGTCAGCAAATACATGGCTGCCTGCATGTAACACGTGCCTCAACGTCAAACCTGGTGGCTGACACGAGCAAATAGAACATGGCCAGCTTGTTGGAACATTGAATAGGAGATGCTGACAAGTCGTGGGCACTCGCCTAGAAATGTCAACTGTTTTACTCGGCACACATGCTCACAGTTTCTGTGGGCGAAGGTGATGTAATGCCTGAGCACACTATATTCGCGGGTTACATTTCGTAAGCGGCAGAACCACGCAAACCGAGCGCATTGCTATAAGTAAATATAACGCAGATGTATTTTTTCTGCTATAGAATTGTGAATATTTTGCTCATAAGCTTAATGTTGTAGGTCCGTCATTTGTCTTTCTACATTCTTACTCGTGTGCATGCTGTGATGTGGGAAGACATTTTTTTTCGTTGGGGAGGAGTGTACAGGTATATCCCCTCTCTATGGTTTTCTCTCTTTAAAGAGAAAGGAAAAAAAATACGGCTTATTAGTAAATAGGCGCGACCGGACACCTTCTATGCAACCTACAGCCTGGAGGTTCAGTACTTTGGCATCACCTTCATTAACCGAGTTAGAAAGCGCGCATTGACGATTACATTAACGTAACAAACGGTGGTTGTCACTAATTGTCACCGCTGGAGGCGGCTCCGTTAGAGTGTATGGTCTGTAGACTACTGTTGCGGCGTTACAATTTCGGTTATGTAAGCCTTGTGGCCATCCTGTAGCGACTAGAGGGTGTGTGGGAATGGGGATGTGCAGAAGAGTCAGGTATTTGATTATAAGAAAGATAGAGCTCTCAAGCGCTCCCTTTGCCGCATCCTCTATTTTGAACGTCTCTGTGTATATGCCATCATGTGATCACAGGATCTTGACTCCTCTTGGCAAGTGAATATGCATAACTCATGCTCGGAACGCATGATAAGTGTGACGAAAGAAACTCTCGACCGTCAGCAGAGTCCGAAATACTAGCCTTCAATGCAATATTTGTTACCACAGCTGGTGCAAAAAATAAATAAATAAATAAATAAATAAATAAATAAATAAACTCTGATCACATGATGATTGCCCTATGATGTAAAAATGTGTATCCCAGAGGAAGTGCATGGTGTGTTTTAGATGCAACATTCTTTCGAATCGCTCCGGTACTATTAGCGCGTTTGTTTCCGAAGCATTCCAAATGAGCCTAAGTCGCCAAAAAAGGCAAAATGATGTGAAAGAAAGAGGAAAAGAGAAGGAAGAAGATATTCTTTTTTTTTCTCCATGGCACTGTCATTTGTTTCAAAAGCTTCATAACAATGCCACGCAGCCTTATGTGTGCTGGGGGGTACAGCAGCGAAACATCAAACTAAGAGTACTTTATTCTCGCAGTGTCATATGTAAACATGCTAAAATGGGCCATCGCATCAAAGATTTGTTTCAACGAACAGAAAACAAACGAAGCTTTTTGTCGCACTAGCCTACGCACCTTCAAGTTTCACTTGCAAGCGAACTGGCTTTTAAAGGTCAACTCCGGCGACTTTTCCATGTCCACTTACCTTGATAAAATTTTAAATATAGGTTCAGTTTTTTACACTCTCATTGTCTATGCCAAACGACATAACTGCAAGTCACTCAGTTTTCCTGAACATGAATTTTAAATATTGGTTGCGTGTTCCCGACTCATGCCCACGAATGTATGTCATTTTACTGCCCACCCTGGGTTTATGACGTCAGGGACTACACCGCCAATTCACCCAGAAACGACGAATCTGGCTGATTTTTCTATACGAGACAACGGCCGACAATCATCGTTTTGATAGACGTGATAACCGGTGCTTCTCTTCGTCTTGCCACAGCACAATGCGTTCAGCTTGGGCATGTCAGCTGCCTCGCGCGGCGACAGCGGGTCGAAAGCAAACGGCGATCCTTCAGCGTTCATATAGTCGCTGAAATCGCAGCTGTCCAGCTCGAAAGGGCTGGAAAAGCTCCGTCGTCAGATGGCATCAGCCGCTTCGCATTTTTGGCGCTAGCGCCAAGTGTACTGCGTGTTTAGCACGCGTTCTGCGCGTTTACATTACAGTAGTGTAGGATCTGACATCATCGACTCACCGTGACATCACACGAAGCAGCTACCCATTCCGGTACCTTGTTTATCGGTTACTTAAAATTATTGATGAGTTTCTAAGCAAATTGAACCACGCTATCGGTGACAGGACTGTCAATGCCATTTGAAAATGACAATATACTAATATAGTTTTTAAAAAACGCCGGAGTTGTCCTTTAAGTTGAAAATAGTATTCAAGCTCTGTGTGACATTATAATGAGGGCTTTACGATTAATTACAAATTTCATTACATACAAATATTTTTAATGTAACCAAGTACAAGTAAGTCTGCCCTTTCGTGCATCACCTTCATCTCCTAATTTGCCCGCAGCGGTACGTCTTGAGTTTACCTACCATATGCCTGATTGTGCTACATGTGCTGTAAAGGTAGCACCAGTGCCCGTCGTGTAATCCTATTCGTCTCTCTTTCTTTTAAGAAAAGTGGCATTTGTAAACATAAATCTCGTTTAATTCTCGAAAAAACTTCAGGAAGGTCCTAAATAGCAGAAAAGAAAATGCGGGACACTAATGTGTCTTGCTTAGTAGTGTTACCATGAGCCAATGCGAACAGGCGACCTCAACGATGAAAGGTACGAAATATAGCACTACGCCTCAGATACGCGCGCGCAAAGAGTACAGTAATAGTAAACTGGCCCTTGTGTTAAAATAATACCTTCTAACGCTGTATACTATGCACAAAATGATCAAGCTCAAGCATTTATGAGATGGAACGGATATCTCGACAGGGC
The DNA here is from genome assembly GCF_050947875.1 of Dermacentor variabilis. Classification (NCBI taxonomy): domain Eukaryota; kingdom Metazoa; phylum Arthropoda; class Arachnida; order Ixodida; family Ixodidae; genus Dermacentor; species Dermacentor variabilis. Next base: position 245,256,585 of record NC_134568.1, on the reverse strand, counting down.
AGATACTCCAAGGCAGGAACAGTTGGACAATTTGAAATTTTGCATACAGTCTAACAAAAAAACTCTAAGGGGGGGGGGCTATAGAACGCATAAAATTCCGCATCTGTTTCTTTGAGCATCTTGCATAGATTTAATTGCTTTGAAGAATATTTATTTCTGGTCCTTCACATGCCACAACCACGGTCTGACTGAAAGGCGCGCCGTAGTGGGGGTCTCCGGATTAATTTCGACCACCTGGGGATCTTTAACGTTCACCCAATACTGGGCACAATGGCGCTTTTGCATTGCGCCTCCATCGAATTGCGGTCGCCGCGGTATGATCTCTCGGCTTCGTGCTTAGCAGCGCAACGCCGTAGCCGCTGAGCCACCGCGGTGTGTAAGGATTGCTTGTTTCAACAGCATGATACGACGGCCCGAAAAGAAATAATGCAGCCTCTTTGCACGACCACCGCTTCTGCGGAAGCCGCCTTTTCCCATCCTCCAGGTCCCACGTGCAGCGGCAGTGCCTTTTAGCCAAATGAAGTTATTGCTCGCCCCCAGACGCACGCGGACAGCCGCGCGGACGGGGCTGTCCATCAAAACCGCCGCGTAGCCGGGCCACTCTCTTCTCTCGTTTCGCGCGGCTCATCGGAGCAAGATCGCGCATACATATCGTCCCGAATCCCAAAGCGACAGGCCGAATGGCAGAACGCGCCCACCTGACATGTGTGGCGTGTGAGCGGCGCGCACATGCTCGCTCCGGCGCACGGGGATATCTGCATTCCTAAGCCCGGGCTTCTTTTTTTTTTTTTCGATCGATGACGCAAGATACCGGCAGCACATGCACCGTCGCTCGGGCACGACGGTCACGCGACTGTGCCCCCACCCCCCTGCGAAGAGCTTTCCTGGGATTAGAGCCGCCAGGTGATACCTGAGCGCGATTCTGCTGCTAGGCAAACGCACCGCTCTTCCAAGGAACCACCAAAGGGAACGCGTCGAGCCGAAAGAAAGCGCTGCAAGGTCGCGAGGGACAATGATATGGGGAGAAAGTGAAGAAAAGGCAAGCTGGTAAACCAGCTTTTTGCTACCCTATACAGGGGAACGGCGGTTAGGGGATGAAAAGAAAGACAGAAAGAAAAGAACACACGGACGGAGGGGGGGGGGGGGGGGCGTCGCTTTTTCAGTAGGTTCCCGTTTCATCTACAGTCGCTCACTGAGGGGAGTGAGGTCTATAGACGTCAGCAACTACAGTAACGCACGTATTTCTTCCTGGGGTAGCGCAGCATGTGGTCACGGTCCACGTACTTTTGTCACCGTGCGTGATCTTTAATGCAGATAATCTAACGTGGCGCGGAGTAGAAAGCGCTGGTGTCATCACAGGGGAACATGCAGGGATGTTCGATAGGCTCCTCACATCAGCAGTTGTCTCCGGAAGTTGTTTTACTAGCCCCAATTAGGAAGAAACAGCGCTTTGTGAATGTCATACCCAGTCACAAGCGACACAACAATGTTACGTCGAAGTGGGAGAGGCCTTCTCGTAGTTGGAGCTTCATGGTAGGACGGGTGAAAACTTCGTTGCGAAATTTCTAGAGACGGGGGAAGTTTGTAAGCTAGGGTGGTGTTACGAACCAGGGATCCGAGTTTTCTTGCCGCGTTCATTCTAAACAGAGCGACAATGAGGCTCCCTGGGGCTTACAATGTTTCCTCCCCCTGCATCGAGCTGTTGCGTCGTGAAATCAGCAATTTCAAACAGTTTTTTTTATTGATATCAGAAGAAGTAAGAATAGAAAATCTTTTCACATTTTGCAGTCTATCAAAAAAACAAGATTTGATGACATCTGCAATGCTTTGTAAATTAAAGGAATTGTACACTGCGTGGACCACTAGCGCCCAACAGCGCTTCTGTTTCGATAATTTCGAAAACGGCTTGCAGAACATTCTTTCGAATTATTCATTCATTGACAACATCATGAGTGTCGTCATGACCATCGTGATTGTACAACTGCTACTGCATTAGGTCATGTTTTGCACCCTCTTGATTTTCGTCTTAGTAACAACTTTCAGCTAAACGTGAAGGACCATGGTTTTCCAAAACGATGACGTCGATTTAGATCATGTGTCACCCACATCGTCCATTTCACCACAATCACTTTCAATTCTAGTCTCAGAGACGGTCCAGTTCTTTGTGTGTTTCTTCGTAAATTTTCAGAGGATGGTTATTATTTACACATTTTAGAGCGCAGCTCTTAGGCACCCGTTCCTGCGGCGAGCGCCGGCGTCCTCCGTATCCGAGCGAACGAGCACAGCGAAGGATCAAAGAGTGAAAACACGGGGAAAGATGGCGATAGCGAAGAGAGCGCCAGGTCGAAAGCGGAGGAGGAGGGTATGGCGAAAGCGGGAGAAGAAAAACGTAGTGCCGCGCAAGACGGGCTCTGCGGCGACGATGTCTACGAGATGGCGCCAGAGTTGCGCGGGTCGTTTGTATGGAAACAAAGCGCTGCATGAGCGGGGGTCTGTTTGCAGCGGCTGCTGTGAATCGCGCCCACGCGTCACCCACGCGCTGCCTTTCGCGATCTCCTGATCAGCGAGGCAGTCGCGCCACACTTCGCTCCGTTTGCAACGTCCTGCACGGCACAGATTGCCCGCGATAGCCGCCATATTGCGAAATGAAGACACGTATAGAGCTGCGCTCAAATTTCGCATTATGAAATATCCCAAGCGTCGGTGATTATTTTTACACATTTACGAAGCCTTTTAGTCTTTTGACTGAGATTCTCCGCCTAGTTTCTCGCACCCTTTTCACCGGATTGCGACTTTTTCTAAACATATGTAAGCACGCCTAGGGCTTAAGGTGTCTGCACATGCTCCAGTGCTTTCGTATTTGGGGAAAAAATCTTAAGAAAAAATTTGCAATGCTCACGATATCGCTGATTTTATCCCTGTAGCATGTTAGGATTTCTTCAGAGCGCTGAATGTGAGTGAACGGGCGATAAAACCATTTCGTGCTAAATAAAATTCAGATATGTGAAGTAGCAACACCTACACTCTTAATCTACTTCCACTAATTGCAACATATTTCTAACAATGTTCCAATCAGTAGAATTTATGTGGAATGTAGTTAAGAATGTAGAGGTCAATAATTTTGCAAAAACCGAATTTTGTGACAATTTCTGGTCGCTCGCGTATAACGAAAACGGTAACGCTGTTTAGCGTGTGCAACATGACAAGGCATTAGGCCACAAGACTGCATGCTATACACTTCGTCGGGGGGGGGGGGGGAGGGGGGGCTTTCCAGATCCTATAGTCACAAACATCTGTTAGGCTATAACTGTTTGTAAGAGCAAAATCCAACCAATGCTGACACTCGACATATCATTAACGAAAACGGCCAGCTAATGCCTAAGCGCACTTATGAAAGGAGATCTTTGTGAATTCGGCACCACGCCCTTTACATGTTCTTGCCTTTCAGTGTATTGAGGTTGTGACTTCGTACGCCTTTCTGTGTCATTATTTTGTTTTTAACGCAATAGCGTTAAGGACCCCGTGTCGCAGAAAATCTGGTGTCGGCGTCGGCGGAGTTGCCCATGAGCGAAAATTGCCATATAAATTTAGGAGTATGCTATATGGTATATATGCTATATGGTATATATGCTATATATATATATATATATATATATATAGATATATATATGGCATGTGGTACATGTGGGTTATATTGCTACACCATTATATCACTAAAGTTGCTGATAGCTTGTCTTACATTCTTGATTGACGAAGTTATTGTTCCAAATTTTGAGAATAACAGCCCATAAATGTCATCAAACAAAACACCGACAGTGCATGCCCTTTGTGTTAAATCGTCTCAGACTTAAATATGAATGGTGTAACATTTCTGGTGCGGCTGTGCACTACCTCCGGTATCTGCCGAAGCAAGTGGCCGCGTTTCTACTAGAAAGCTCGTCTTCGTGCATATCGTTCGCCACCAGCGTTCCCCGGTAAACATTGCGGTTACATAAGCTGTAGTTGGCGGGAAGTGTAAGAAGCAGTCAGGGATATTTGAATGCTATGTCGTTCTACCCGTAAAGGCGAAGCTTGAGCGTCCTCCAAGTTTGTTCGTTTGTTTGTTTTTTTTACAACATTACGTACCAAGTAACTGACGATAGAAATGTCCGGCTTTATCGTATCCTCTTTCACCCCAACATATGCAAAATGACAAGCACAAAAGCTTGCGATGGAAGTCATGCTCCGGTAGCAAGTCATTCGAGCTAAATCATAATAGAGTCGGTGAGAGCGCTTTCCTCGGCAAACGAATATATTGACAGGTGGGCTTGTCTTCGTCAAAGTTATTCGTCGTCATATTTTGCGTACCCGTCTGAAACATATTTTCAACAGATGTAGGAGGATATGTTTACTGAAAAAAAATGTTTCATCATAGAGCTGGCATTGTCATTTATTCGGTGTAATTGGTTGATAGAAAAATTCTTGGCGGATAGTGTGACCGAGAACGCTCAATGACTGAACTTTATTTTGGAAGATGGCAAAATTGGAAGTGAAAACATATGCGGTAGTCAGTCACAAGGGCATGTTGCAGTTCAGTGAAGACCTTGTACTATTTTTTTCTCTTTTCATCTTTATTTTCTTTTTAAAAAATGAAGATGTTCGTTTTCAGTGCCTGCCGCGCTTCTTTTCTTTTTTTTTTCGCTATTTGAAGGGTTGCATTGTTATCGTGCGTCACTGCCACTTGATGCCTTTACCTGACTCATGCTCCGCCTGTTCACTTTTCTCAGGTTCACATTGTTGTACGCCGCTAGAGTCGCTTTTATTCTGTACTGTGATATTAAACAGTCGTCATCGTTTCTCTGCGGACAAAATGAGACACACTCAATCCCCGTGTTTGGCAACTGTACAGAAATCGCGAACCTGAAATCTTTGGCTCCGTTGCACTTATAAAAATACAAGAAAAGTAGGTTGTGTGTTCAGTCGCAGGTCGGCCGAATGCCGCACGAAGCCGCATTTCTGATTTGCAGTGTTTGTTTATAGCGGGGCATGCGTCCGGGCCAAACATTCTGCGCGTAACTAAATGAGCCGGCTGCAGAAATGCGCCCTTTCTGGCATCTTTAGCTTTACACTAGGCTGCGTCCTCATCGCGCCACACCGCTCGCACGTGGGCGCGCCACGTAGTAAATGTGTCGCTGAAGCGAGTAGGGTGACGTGCCGTGTTTTCACCGGGACGAGACCAGAATACAATTTCATAAACTGGCGCTCTTGAGCTGTGCGCTCGTTTATCTTCATGGTTCCGCGTTTTGACGCGGCGGCCGTTTTGCTGCAGCATTCTGCCGCCGCCAGCCTTCGCGCCTCGCCCACCACTGAGCTGGCTCACGGGCACTCGTGTTTTCTTCGCTGTTTGGCTTCTGTCATATTATTTGCATTCCGGCTGCGCTAATACCATACTGCTTTATCATTCGTCCTCCTGCGCTGTTTTGTTCCTCCTTATCTGGCTGGGTTCGACTAGGTCGTTTAATCTTGGCACCATCCATTTCGCCTATGCAACCGCCCTTTATATTTTTTTCCTGTTTTCGTTCTTCGCTACCCCTTTTTACGGCGTGTGCTTGCCTGTGTCGTTACCGACTTCTATCTCCTTTTTAATCCCACACTACTTCGTTTTACCTTTTCAGTGACAAGTAAATAATGATCCGCCTTCACGTTCGCGGCCGTGTCGTTTTAGCTGCGCCACGGCCTCTTTTTCTCGTCTGTTTCATCCTTCAGTTTCGTCTCCTCGCGCTCTGTGCGTTCTCACTTCATATTATTCTTGGCTCGCTCTTCGTCTCCTCGGAGTGGTGGGCTCTGCTCGCCGACTCGCCATTTCCTGCCGCCTTTTGTTTTCTTTCTCGTCCGTTTGTGCTTAGGTGGGTTCTGTGCCGTGCCAGCGCGGGCCCCGCGATAAGGACGTTATAAAATTAGAAGAATACACAGGGAATGAGTCGTGAGCGCGATTCCCATGGAGCGCGAAAGGGGCGACCCCGGATGGAAGACCGGAACTAGATGAGGGCAAACGCCCTCTGTTTGGATTCATTTGCACAGTCGGCGAGAGGAATGCGAATACTGAGAACCTCAAGAAGCCGCCGAGTCGTCGCCGAGCACTCGTCCCAAGATGCGCTTCTTCCGTTTGTCCCATTCTTCGAACGGAGGCCGACTTCGAATCCCTCCCAGTCGATACGTATCGATCTGGCTTCTGTTTCTCCGCGTGTGTGCGTGCGTTCACTGTCGGGATCGCACTTGTCTCGCCCTTTTCAGCCTCTCTTTTCGTGTCTTTCTTGGAGCGGGCAGACTCTCCCACCCCGCCCATACATTTTTTTTTTTCTTCTTTTGCTCTGGTTCTAGTGCTCCTTAAATCGATATCGCGTCTCGGCTGCTCTTGCTCGTGCGTTCGTCCGTGCATGTACATGTTTTGCTTTTTTCAGCGCCCGAAAGAAGTCCTGCCAAATGCGAGGACACGAAAGACAAATATGGACGCGCTATCAAGCCCACGGAAGGATTCGCCCCGCAGCACCCTCACCCCGGCTCCCTGCTCCTTCTCAACCCCCCCCCCCCCCCCGACCTCGCTGTAGCCGCGGTACGGCGCTCTCTTCTCCCGTCCACGCACGCTCATCTCCTGGACGTCTCTCCAGCAAGGCCTGCTTGATGAAGCGGTTTCATGCGCAGTCACGTGAACTGTCATGTCCCAAACGAGAGCTGAACTTGAGCAGAAAGGCTAAATGATTAACCTGCTCTAGACGACTATACGCACATGCCTTCCTTAACGCTTGCTGCCTGTGCACACGCCATGACTCTGGTGCCGCGCGTCACTCCCGTCTTGGCGGCAGATATCTTCAGCCGCGCGAAGCTATCTTGATAGTTTCTCGGTTCTGCGCCTTTCACGCCCCCCGGTCACTCTTTCGCTGCAAAACGCCGCCGACTCATGATGGGCGTTTCTCGATGGACATTTTCGACCTTATTTCTGTCTGCTATTCTCAAAGAGCCGCGTGTTTTACAGAACTCAAACGAGCAGCGAGGTTAGTGAGCTAAACAAGCAGCTCCAAGAAATACGAATAATTGCTAGTTATTGATGAGGGCTGCAGTGCTACCCATTTTGCCAGCCTGCACACCTGTAAGAAGCGAGCGGTGTCAATACATTGTATATATATATATATATATATATATATATATATATATATATATATATATATATATATATATATATATATATATATTGAACAGTATCATGAAGAAAGTTCGGCATTGTTCTTCTGAATTGCTCCCCCTGTGTGAAGAGAAAACTGATTCTGGAAATGTATAAGTCTTCAGCGACATTAGTTAAAATATGCCACACCCAAATATCCCGCACCCAACTGTGTCCCAGATTTTTTAGTGCATGGCTTTTCGAACGGGGATGACCACCACCCGGTGCGCTGCTGCCGAGGAGCCCGGATCTTTCTCGCGAGCTACCTGGCTCAAGCAAGGGGAGCATGCGGTGCTGTAACTTCGTCGTTGTCAGACTGGCTCTGACAGCTCGCCATAGCGGCCCCATTCTAGCAAAAAAGCCGCATGGTGAACGAGCGATCCCTAGGAACACTGGACAGGCGGCCACTGCGTTGCAGCGAAACTGACGCGCTGGGAGGTCGCGGCACGGTTGACGCCTCAAATGTTGCTGCCAGCGCAGTTCTGCAGCAGTTGGTTAAGGGAGTTTGGCAGATGGTCGCTTTCTTTTCACGGAAGCTCGCACCACCTGAGGGCAGTTACTGCGCCTTCTTTCGCGTGCTGCTGGCGGATTACTTGTCGGTAAAACATTTCGACCGCTTCCTCGAGGTTTGGGAATTTCATATTCTTAACACCCACAAGCCTCTCACGTACTCTTCGACTGCTGCCAACTATACCCAGGCTCCCCCGTGAGATCCACCAGCTCACCTTCATTTCCGAATTTACAAATGACATCTGACACGTCAATGGCAAACTTGGACAGCCTCGTTGCTGAAGCCCGGTGTCGGATAGAAGTCAGTGCGACTGTTGACGAGCATCCACCTGTGGATTTCTCAGCCATGGCTACGGCACAGCAAGACAGCGAACTGCAGGCACTTTAACTTAAGGACAATTCCCTCGCATTCGAGGACGTGCTGCTTCCTGGCTGCGCAATTCTCCTGGTTTGTGACACCTTTACCGGTTTCCGCCGCTCTTATATACGTTCCAGCATTATATTCGCTGGAGCGACTTTAATGCAGTGCAGTCCTTGTCGCAGCCTGGTATCCGTGAAACTCAGGGCCTCGCCACTACACGATATACCTACGGCCAAGCATGAACATTGGTGTCCGCCGTTGGACATGTGCTTGTCTCAAGTGCCAGCAAGAGTCCAGCGAAACACAGTGACTCGCCTCGGTAGCTTCAGGCCTCCTGATTACCGCTTTAGTGACGTACACCTTGACCTAGTCGACCCATTGCTCCCATCCAGGAACAGACGGTATATGCTCACGTGCATTGACCGGTTCGCGTGGTGGCATGAAGCCCTACCACTCAGCGACATCATGGCGGAGCAGGTCACTCGCGGTCTCATTACTGTGGGGATCGGTCGCTACGGGGTTCTAACAACCATCACCACCTATCATGGTCGTCGTTTCAACTCTGTGCTCGATCTTCCGCACGTCATCTCGACTGCTTAGTATAAGCCACATCAAGACGACGGCGTGCCACCTGATGTCGAATGGCATGCTTGAGCGCTGCCACCGCCAGCTCAGAGCTACCCCAATAGCATCTCAGCCATTGATACCCTGCACAGAACGCCTACCACTCACTCTGATCATGAGTTAAACAATCCATGTGCACATCCCTGTGACATGTTTATGCGACAACGAAAGTAGCGCTATAAATGCAGTAAAGGTCACGTATTTATTGTTTTTCTTTTAGGACAAGGGGGTGATTATGGCTGCAAATCTAAAGTTCGGTCAATATACGGAAGACGACGAAAACATTTCTTTCTAACACGACATGATATGGATATCCACCATCTTGGCCCTCATCGTGTGCTGCTTATGCCGCTCGTAAATTCTCGAAAACGACCTCCTTGCACCCATGCAATTTATATATTCTTCTGTCACTTAATTTTGCTACCTTTATTTTAAAGGTGAACGGTGTGTATTCCACAGTAAACAGGTCCGAATGAACCGGGACGCTGCATCCCTTCATGATTATAACTTTAAAACACCTGCACTAAGTTTCAAACATCCCCAGGTTAGCTTTACTAGAATTGCATATTCTCTGTTCGCAATGAACTGAATAAATTTGCGCTCTCATGACGTCTTCGTGAAGATTATATGAAAGAAACAAAATAACAGCTTTTTTTCTCTTTGAACACTTTCCCCATTATTAAATTATGCTAAGTTTTGTACTAAAGCATATGGCCACGCAGAATTACCACTTCATATCTGACTTTATCTTCTTTTCCTTTCAATATTCTTCTGTAGGTTGGGGCAGGTGGAAGGGATAAGCTTTTTTTTTCTCCTGTAGATTTCGCAAAAAATAACAAACGAACAAACATACAAACAAAGCACGCTTTACAGTAAATTACTTATGCCGTAGAATTTAGCAGGGAGCACTGAGTCCTGCTCTGCGGTATGCAGCAACCTTCATTTTACCGGCGGAAGCGCGTTAACCGAATACCAACTGTTCGGCCGCCACATGTAAGGCTGACGGTGTAACACGACATAGCAACACGGCTGAGCGCCGATATCACGTTCAGCACCATGTGACATCGTCGCGCACTTACTGGAGGAAGTGAAACATTTAATGAAATAGTGGGGTTTTACGTGCCGAAACCACGATTTTACCATGAGGCACGACATAGTGGGGTAATCCGGGATAATTTGGACCACCAGGGATACTTTAAAGGGCACCTAACTCTAAGTACGCGGGTGTTCTCGCCCCCCTTGAAATGCGGCCGCCGTGGCCGGGATTTGATCCCCGACTTCGTGCTTAGCAGCCCAAAACCATAGCCACTAAGCAACCGCGGTGGGTCTAGTGGAGAAAGTTAATAGAGGGGAGGCGCCAGGGTGCATCGCAGCAGGGCAGAGCTGGCAATGACAGAATAACTTGATGGAGCTTGTCCTGGTGAACATTATTATGACTGCAAATAATGATTGTTGCAAATGCAATGCAGGTGCTTTGCCACCGAAAAAAAATATTACTTGATCCGCGTCTTCCCTCCTGGAGGTTGCTTTGTTCATATGCAGCTCTGCTATAAACAAAGCACGCTTTACAAATGATTAGTGCTGTGAAAATTGGCACGGATAAAGTCTGCCTATTTAGAGCAACACAGCCGTGGTATTTGTCCCAGCAGCCAGTCGCGGTTCTCTGCAGAGCAAATGACGCGAGAGAATCCTGCCTCAACATGTTTTCAGGCTGTTTTACGGGATTCTGAGTGAGTGCTTCGTGCGGGCATCACTAGTAGGCGTCGGCTGTGCCGAGTCTTTTGGAGGATAAAGCGAGCGCTCGTCCGGATGCTGCGAGCGGTGTGTTCGCACGCGTAGCAGCAGACGAGTATTACTGTGCCGTAGAAGGACAGGGAGGAGAGGGATCTCCGTTTGGCACGTCCGGAACAGAACTGGAGCCTCATTCACGAACATAGGGGAAGAATTCTAAGCATGGAGCGTAGGCACGCAGCTGGCGGCTATTATTTTCTGGCGGAGAAGCTGAATGCCTCTGTGCGGAAATCTCTAGGGTGTAGTAAAACTGGAACCGCCACAGCACGTTCTTGTTGCCTCGCCGCTGCTTGCATTCGCAGCCGCTTCCCGAGCTGCGTTTACGGGAAGTACAGAAAAGAGCAAAAAGAAAAGCCTTTGCGTCTCAGCAAGCTTCGCACCACCCGGAAAGAGAAAGAAATAAAAATCAATGATAGTTCTGCTGCGTGCCGCAGGAGAAGCAATTTTACGGTTCTTTTATCTTTGCCCGAAACATTTCTATTTTCATTTCCTCTCTGCAGCCACCATCCCCGGTGAACTTCTTTGAGAGAGCTACGTACCTGCCCCGTAGCGAAATGTGTGGTGCCCACAAAGGGCAAACCTGCTTGCCGTCAAAAATGCGACCTCCATGAGGAGTGCGCCGCATCCTATGGTTCCTAGAGAGGCCTTATCAGTCATAAAATTCCACGGCTGTCGCAGAATATAAGTTCCCTGAGCATTATCGTCAAAAAAGCGCTGGTTTTTTCCCATACTGGCGAAGCAAAAGCAGAGAGTCGTTTTCAAGTTCAGCTAGTCCTGGCACGGAGATGAAGTATCTTCCGTCAAACAGCAAATCGCCTCGAAAAGCGGAGCTGTGCGTTATAGAAATAGCGAAGCCTATTTTTAGATTTGGATTACGTTTCGAATTATTTATATTTATTTCATGAACGCATGATACGTCAATATTTCCTGTAAGATACCAATAAAAATAGTGGAAATCTCCGCGTATGCCCACCGCAGTGTACAGAAATGCATTTCCTTGACACATATTGATGTGTGCTAGGGCTAGCAATGAACACGTTTGCTTATAACCTAGCCTCCCTTCTCCATGGTATTTATGTCTCCGCGTCTCCATTGTACCGTCTTTATCGAGCATTTGCCTATAGCGTACGTCTCATGGTGCTTGTTCAGTGCGGCGCCACTGTCACGGGCAGCTTGTGCTTCGTTTTGGAGCGGTACTGCAACGTAGGCGCGCTCTGCCGTGTGCACCAGTAGTTGCCAGAGATACCCTCATTTTCAGCCGAACGACAGTCCCTGAGACATAGTGGGACGTTCTTAGTGTTTCCAGTGTTTACTCAGAGTTCGCCGAGCGGTTAACATAGATTTTGAGAAAACACTGAGAAATGATAGGATATATAGACATAGGCACTGTGTGCAGTCTGGCGCTTCCTTTGTGTCGTCTTTTTCGTTCTTTCTTCGCTATTATTGATCTGTAGGACCGAAAGCCTGCAAAACTTGGAGTCAAACTGAAAAAAACTGAGGGCCGCAGCTCACCTTGCCTGAATGCAATGCCCTTTCTGTTTTTACACTAAACGTCATTATTTCTCACCTCCAACTTGCCTCTCAGAATCAATCAGACATTCTACGATGCCAGACTATTCTTGTAGAATGCTGGAGACGCAGATATTACTGCGCTGTGTAGCGAGACGTCAGACGACGCCATTAGCGCGCAATATGTGCGTCAAGCTCATATGTTCTTGCGTTTTTTTTTTAAGGGGAGGAATAGGGGGAGTGATAGGGGGAGGAAAGAGCGCGCAGATTGAGACAGAGAGACAAAAAAAAAGAACAGGGAGGGCGTTTTCATTAGAGATGTTCACACAGGCCGGCGGACCGCAAGAAGTGCAGTAGCGCTTACACGGCCTTCTTATGCGAGGTGTTTGGGATCGCACCGCTGGTACGATCTGTTGGGAACTCGGCGCTGACGCCCGTGGTTGTACCTGGGTCGCAAGCCCCAAGGGTAGCGTTGGCCTGGCGGCCTGGGGTACAACTGGAAGCATCCGAAGGTCCCGGCAAAGCATGAGTCGACTGGTAACAACAAAACAACTGGTTTATTTTAACATCGCAAAGAGTTGGCGGTCAGGTTGACCGAAGTAGAGAGACGGGAGAGCACTTCACTCAACAGAAGAAATCGGAGCCCTCTCTTTGCGTCCGGGGGCAGCTGTTTTTATACTCTCGCAGTTGAGGGCAAGAAGGAACCCCTCAAAAGACGAGCACGTGAATGTACAATGGGCTAATGGTGACGCACACTGTCGTAGCGATGCCGTAGCACCATGACGAGCACGATCTCGTAGCACCCTGTCGAGCACGATCTCGTAGCACCCTGTTGTACGATCTCGTAGCACCCTGTTGTAGCGCTGCCGGTCGGGCACAATGACTGTAATGAGAGGATGGTCCCTGCTTTGGCATCGCCTGTTTCGGGCACAATGACTGGAATGAGAGGATGGTCCCTGCTTTGGCATCGCCTGTTTCGGGCACAATGACTGGAATGAGAGGATGGTCCCTGCTTTGGCATCGCCTGTTTCGGGCACAATGACTGGAATGACAGGATGATCTTTTGCGGTCGCATCGCCGCAGTCGCGCCTGGAAACACCTGCCGATGAGTGTTGCGGCGACGACGATCGGGCCAAAATGTCTGCCGCCCCGCCGCAGTCGCGCCGGCAAAACCACGTGTCGCAGGCGAAACGCAACAGACCGCCCCGCCGGGGGAAGGAGATCCCGATGGACAGGGGACTGCATCCGCTGTCCGGAGGGATGTCGCTCGATGATGCTCATAACCGAAGTCGGGCGTCCCTCGACGTTTCTTGAGCGCAGCGCACAGAGAAGGCCTCGTTCTCTTGTTCAGGTTCGCACGGGACACTGCAAAGTGACTTCGGGAGAGTTCACATTTTTGTTCTCGTTCCCGGTAAGCGTTAGAACTACGCTGAAACTCAACCGCTCAGTCAGCAAGCACGGCACAACCCTCACTAAGCCCTGCCAGGCTCTTTCCCCTTTTTATACCACTGCCTAGTTCCTTACAGTAGTCTAGCATCACTCAGAACGCGTCCACAAATTGAAAACTTGCACTAGAAAGCATATCATCACTTTGAAACACTAAACAAAAGCAATATGTTAAAAAAATCCTGCTTCAGGAAAAAAAACATCAGTAACAAACAATTTTGAGGCTGATTCCTACGTTAGGGGCTTCGACTTAAGCCATCGGCGTTACCGTTGAGACTCCCCTTTTTGTAACGCACCTCAAAGGAATATTGTTGTAAAGCGAGGCTCCAGCGCAGGAGGCGGCCATTTTTGGGAGAGATGGTCTGCAGCCATTGGAGAGGGCAGTGATCCGTCTCAATGATAAACCTCGAGCCGGCTAGATAGCATGACAATTTCTGAACGGCCCACACGAGACACGCACACTCTTTCTCGGTGGCGCTATACGCCTGCTCACGACTGGTCAGCTTACGACTAGCATACAGGACGGGGTGTTCTACTTCTCCATTTTCCCGTTGGCACAGTACAACGCCCATGCCTCGCTCACTAGCATCGCACTGAACAATGAACCCTTTTGTATAGTCTGGCGATCGTAGCACAGGCTGGCTTGTTAGGGCACTCTTTAGGGCGCTAAAAGCTCTTTCCTTTGTCTCGTCCCAGACGACTGTTTGAGGCTCTGTTTTTCTTAGAGCATCCGTCAGGGGAGCCGCGATATCAGAGTACCTAGGGATGTACCTCTGATAGTAGCCGGCGACACCCAAGAACGACCGAATATCGGTCTTGGTGCGCGGTTGCGGAAAGTCTCGCACAGCGGCCACTTTTATTTCAGAGGGGCGGCGACGACCCTGACCAATCACGTGACCGAGGTAGACAACCTCGGCCTGTGCTAACTGGCACTTAGGAGCCTTTACTGTCAAGCCTGCTTCGCGCAGGCGGGTTAGCACTGCCCGCAAGTGTGTCATATGCTCAGACCAGGATGCGGAGAATATCGCTACGTCGTCTAGATACGGTAAAGCGAATTCTTGCTGTCCCCGCAACACTTTATCCATGAGACTTGAAAAACAGTATGGCGCGTTCTTCAAACCAAAACTCAACACTTTAGGACGGAATGTTCCCATTGGTGAAATGAACGCCGCATACCTACTAGCCTCTTCTGTAAGTGGAACCTGCCAATAACCCCTGACAAGATCTAGGGTGGAAATAAACTGAGCGCTACTAACTTTCTCAAGGCGCTCCTCGATGTTAGGGATCGGATAAATTTGATCCTTAGTGATGGAATTAAGCCTGCGGTAGTCGACGCAAGGACGAGGTTCCTTGCCCGGTACCTCAACTAAAATCAAAGGGGAGGTATAATCACTCTCACCTGCCTCAATAACACCGAGCTGTAGCATTTTCTTTACCTCAGCCTCCATAATATCGCTCTGGCGGGGTGACACCCGATACGCCTTGGATCGTACTGGCTCTGGGGAGGTAAGTTCTATATCATGAGTAAGTACCGAAGTCCTACCAGGCCTCTCAGAGAACAGACCTTGAAACTCTTGTAATAGCTGGTGTAGTTCGGTTTTCTGCTCAGGCGACAGCGGTGCTTTACTGATAAGGTCACTAATGACTTGACCGGTGTCTTCCCTGTTCGTCACTGAGCCTAGTCCCGGAAGCTCGACCGGAAGCTCTTCAGGAACGTTTACCATCATGCACACCACTGCTTCCCTTTGTCTATAAGGTTTGAGCAGATTACAGTGGTAAACTTGCTGTGCTTTCCGCTTTCCTGGCAGACTTACCACGTAGTTAACGTCCGACAGTTTCTGAACAATTCGCGCTGGGCCCTCCCACTGCACGTCTAGTTTGTTGTTTAGCGATGTGCGCAATATCATGACCTCATCGCCAACCTCAAAACGACGGGCCCTGGCTGTCCGATCATAATAAACCTTGGCCCTCTGCTGGGCCTTTGTCATTGCTTCACCTGACAACTCCTGTGCCCTTCTTAAGCGTTCGAGGAGCTTAAGCACGTACTCCACCACGACTGGGTCGTCGCCCCTACCTTCCCACGATTCTCGAAGCATGCGAAGCGGAGATCGAAGCGAGCGACCGTACACCAGTTCAGCTGGCGAAAACCCCGTAGCCGTATGCGGCGCGGTCCTTAAAGCAAACATCACCCCAGGCAGACACAGCTCCCAGTCAGTTCGATGTTCAAAACACAACGCTCTCAACACGCGCTTCATGACGGAGTGGAGCTTCTCAACGGAATTCGACTGTGGGTGGTACACTGAGCTGTGTAACAGCTTTACCCCACACCTTTCGAGAAAAGTTGTCGTCAAAGCCCTAGTAAACACTGTGCCCTGATCTGATTGGATTTCCGCAGGAAAACCAACTCGCGCAAATATGGACAGTAGTGCATTAACTATCTCAACTGAGCTGAGTTCTTTAAGCGGCACTGCTTCAGGGAACTTTGTCGCTGGGCAGATCACAGTCAAAATGTGTCTGTACCCCGTGGCTGTTACCGGCAGAGGTCCCACAGTATCAATAACGAGCCGTCTAAAAGGCTCCGTAATGATAGGTACCAATTTCAACGGCGCCCTCGATTTGTCCCCTGGTTTGCCCACCCGCTGACAAGTGTCACATGTCCTCACGAAATGGTCTGCGTCCCGAAAACACCCTGGCCAATAGTACTCTTGCAAGAGACGGTCCTTAGTTTTCTTAACTCCTAGGTGTCCGGACCACGAACCCCCATGCGACAAGCGCAACAGATCCTGACGATAGCATTGAGGCACGATCAGCTGATCGAACTCCACTCCTCTTCGGTCTAGATACTTCCGGTACAGGACTCCACCTCTTTCCACAAAACGCGCAGTTTTCCTGGCGATACGTTCTTTGACATTGCAGCGCACGTTTTCCAGGCTGCCATCCTTTTTTTGCTCGGCTATCAAAGCCGACCGGCTGACTTTTAGCAACCTATCAAGTCCGTCTGACGTAGGCGCGATGAGCAAATCAGTAGATAGCTCTTCTAACTTTCCCGAATCGGGATTTTCCTCTCCAGTATCTGGCGCCTTCAACGCTACAGACTCAATTTTATTCAGTTCGGGCGTGCTCTGAATATCAGCTTGCTGCGCCTCTGACCCTTTTTCGTTGTTTGATAACGTCGGCCCCGCAACTACCGCCTTTGCAGCGAGCTCCCGAACCTTCGATCTGGTTAAGGCCTGAACACTAGCTTCACCAAACAAAAGCCCCTTCTCGCGCAGGAGGTGATCGGACCTGTTTGAAAATAGGTACGGGTACTGGGGGGGCAGCATAGATGACACTGCCGCCTCTGTCTCAAGCGCTCCGAAAGGTCCTTCAATAAGCACTTTTGCTACCGGCAGACACACGCTATGAGCTTCCACGGCTTGCTTGATCCATGCGCACTCGCCCGTGAACATATGGGGTTCTACGTAAGACGGGTGAACTACATCCATCGTAGCTGCGGAATCGCGAAGCACTCGGCACTCTTTCCCGTTCACGAGGAGGTCTCGCATGTAAGGCTCGAGAAGCTTCATGTTCTCGTCAGTGCTGCCTATTGAAAAGAACACAACTTTTGGTGTTGTTTCCGGACACTGCGCCGAAAAGTGACCCGGCTTCTGGCACGTATAACACAAGCGCGCTCGCCTCATCTCGAACCGCTTTCTGCGTTTGGCTGCCGCCGTCTCTTTACGTTTGGTCGGACTGCTTTCGCTCGCATCCGCACTACGCGTGTCCCCCTTTAATCTCATGGGCGTGAACTTCGGCCTCACAAACTTTGAGCCAAATTCACCCTTTTGACCGTCCTTAGCTCCGCGAGCCCGACGCGTCACAAACTCCTCGGCTAGCTCAGCGGCTTTAGCCACCGTACAAACGTCTGGCCTATCCAAGACCCAGTATCGCACGTTCTCCGGTAACCGACTATAAAACTGTTCTAGCCCGAAACACTGCAGAACTTTATCGTGGTCACCAAACGCTTTCTCTTCTTTGAGCCACTCCTGCATGTTCGACATAAGCCTATACGCAAACTCTGTATATGACTCACTTTTGCCTTTCTCATTTTCCCGAAACTTCCGACGGAACGCCTCCGCAGACAGCCGGTACTTTTTTAGCAGACTCGATTTTACTTTGTCGAAATCCTCTGCTTCCTCTCTATCCAAGCGAGCGACTACGTCGGCCGCCTCGCCGGGTAACAAAGTGAGCAAGCGCTGTGGCCACGTTTCCCGAGAGAACCCCTGCTTCTCGCACGTTCGCTCAAAGTTAACCAGGAACAAACCAATGTCCTCTCCAAGCTTAAACGGCCGCATCAGGTCAGTCATTTTGAACAATACTCGTTCTCCTGCACCGTGTGCCTGACTTCCATTACGAGCGCGTTCCATCTCTATCTCGAGACGCTTCATTTCCAAAGCGTGTTGACGGTCACGCTCTTCTTTTTTCTCTTGTTGCTCTCGCTCTTTCTGTTCTTTACGTTCGCGCTCTTCTTTTTCTTTTTGCTCTTTAAGTTCGCGCTCCTGTCTTTTTGCAGTCTCTCTCTCTTCAATGGTCTCAAGGCATTCCGACAGCTCGTCATCCTCAGCCTCTAACTCAAGAATAGCCTTTATCAGTTCTGGTTTTCTTAGTTTGTCTGAGACATCCAGACCCAACTCTCTTGCAAGCTCCAACAATTTCGGTTTGCGCAACGACTTCAAATCCATGGCTGCTCTGAATGCTGCTTTCTCTACTGCTTACTATTGTCTTGCCGCAAACTAACCCGGCAGCAACGACAACCACAATTACCAGCTCTGTTTCTGACACTAACAAAAGCCTGGCAAAGCTCAGAAGAAGAAAGTCCCGCACTCACCAAACCTCGCAGCCAAGAGTCCAGCGCAGTCGTTCCGCTGCAGGCAACCAGTCATCACACAGGGCTCGTTGCACTGCTCCCGGATCGTCGTTGAGCTGCTCAGCATACAGTCAACTGCATCTCTTCGCTGCTGGCCTCCGTTGTCGCGATCCCACCGCTGGCAGACAGTTGTTTGAAGTCGGAGGCGATCTCACCGCTGCCAACCAGATGTTTGGGATCGGACTGCTGGTACGATCTGTTGGGAACTCGGCGCTGACGCCCGTGGTTGTACCTGGGTCGCAAGCCCCAAGGGTAGCGTTGGCCTGGCGGCCTGGGGTACAACTGGAAGCATCCGAAGGTCCCGGCAAAGCATGAGTCGACTGGTAACAACAAAACAACTGGTTTATTTTAACATCGCAAAGAGTTGGCGGTCAGGTTGACCGAAGTAGAGAGACGGGAGAGCACTTCACTCAACAGAAGAAATCGGAGCCCTCTCTTTGCGTCCGGGGGCAGCTGTTTTTATACTCTCGCAGTTGAGGGCAAGAAGGAACCCCTCAAAAGACGAGCACGTGAATGTACAATGGGCTAATGGTGACGCACACTGTCGTAGCGATGCCGTAGCACCATGACGAGCACGATCTCGTAGCACCCTGTCGAGCACGATCTCGTAGCACCCTGTTGTACGATCTCGTAGCACCCTGTTGTAGCGCTGCCGGTCGGGCACAATGACTGGAATGAGAGGATGGTCCCTGCTTTGGCATCGCCTGTTTCGGGCACAATGACTGGAATGAGAGGATGGTCCCTGCTTTGGCATCGCCTGTTTCGGGCACAATGACTGGAATGACAGGATGATCTTTTGCGGTCGCATCGCCGCAGTCGCGCCTGGAAACACCTGCCGATGAGTGTTGCGGCGACGACGATCGGGCCAAAATGTCTGCCGCCCCGCCGCAGTCGCGCCGGCAAAACCACGTGTCGCAGGCGAAACGCAACAGAGGCCAAGCCCCGTCCATGCTGTATAACTCTTACGACCAAAACCGATCGTTCAGCTGGTTTAGCACGACAAAAGCGAAGGTCTCTGTGCATTGTAGTGCGGGTACCGGCACACAACGTGACGTATTATATCTTCGTCGCCGCAGTGGTCACAAGGTGCGATGTCAGCTCTGCCTATGTGGCATTTAATAATGCAACACCCAGCCTGTAGCCTACACAAAAGGGTCGCGTCTCTTTTGGGAAGTCCCGATTTTCAAAACTGTTTTTACATTAGGCACATGCAGGCAGATTGTCAGATCTAATGCAATAGTTCTGTTGATGGAATTGTAGTGTACAGATAAATAGTACGTGTGAAATTTCAATTATGAGCAAGTACGCAATGTGTCACAAGGAAAAGCGGTCGCAGGCAAATGTACTTAGCAATAGCAAAGCAGCATGTGAAGCTGTAAAACATACGATAGTACGGAATTCCACAATTGTTATCCCTAAATAAATTACCTGCAATTAGTAAGTTAAACGGTTTCTTGGTAAATTACGCACAGTAATTCATCGCTCTAATAACGTCTCACTATTCAAGTTGCTTCGCTAAAGTGGCCCAGTTGCCGTACCTGTCACGGCTGATATATATATATATATATATATATATATATATATATATATATATATATATATATATAGTGGGCGTAGAGACGTGGTCGCAGGCAGTCATGCATTTCTGCTTTTCTTCAGCTACGCCGCGCTGCGTAACATCTTCCTCCGGTGCAGACGAAGCTCGCCGAGTGAGTTAGGGAACCACGTGATTGGTAGTGCTTCAGGCGGGCGACATGAACCATGACCACTTGTGTCTTAATTCCGCGACCGGCGATTATTAGAGGTCAATTTTGTTATGGCGCAGTTGACGTTACTTAATCGGTTGAGTATCACGAATGGTCCGCTATACGTTGAAGTAAACTTGCGATACAAGCCTTTCTTCCGTAGAGGTGTCCACAGTAAAACGTGATTGCCTGGAAAGAAAGTGACAGGTATATGCCGGGCGCCATAGCGTGCCTTGGTTGAAACTTGCGAAGAGAGTGTTCTTAGGCGAGCAAGCCGACGCGCTTCTTCGGCACGAGACAATGTCTGTGCAATGGAAGTGTCTTCATTCAGTGGGAACAGCAAAATTGTGTCCAAGAACTTTTGGGAAGTGCGAGCGTACAACAGATAGAAAGGCGCATACCCGGTTACTTCGTTCTTGGCTGCATTGTATGCGTACGTGATGGAGGGCAGCACGTCATCCCAATTCTTATGATCACCTGAGACATACAATGACAACATGTTGGCAACCGTACGATTCGTGCGTTCGGTAAGGCCATTTGTTTGTAGGTGGTATGGCGTTGAATGGTGATAAGCAGAACCGCAAAGGCGCAGCAGTTCTTCAACGACATCGGCGGTGAATTGCCGTCCACGATCACTTACAACAGCACGTGGCGCACCGTGGCGCAGGATGGCAGAATGTAGCAGAAAGCGCGACACATCGGCGGCCGTAGCAGAGGTAAGGGCCGCAGTCTCAATATAGCGCATCAAGTAGTCTACACACACAGTAATCCAGCGATGGCTGGTAGAGCTCTTGGGAAAGGGGCCGAGCAAGCCTATACCAACTTTTCCAAATGGTAAAGAAGTTGGTTTCACTATGCAAAAAGCCTGCAGGAGGTGTCGCTGGCTTCTTATGATATTGGCAGCTTGGACAACTGGCAATGTACTGTCTTGTGCTCTTCCCAAGGACGGTAAAGAAAAACTCCTTAAAGAAAATCTAATAATTTAACATTTCTTTAATTCAATTAGTAAGTATCAGTAATTTCACCTATGTTGTCCTTCGTGTCGTTGTTTGCTGGCTTCTTATGATATTATTAATAAAAATCGGGCCCCTTGGTTAACCCCATTCTTCTCGCTTAAATATATATATATATATATATATATATATATATATATATATATATATATATATATATAAAAGATGCAATTTTCGTAAGTGTGCACCTTCGTTTCTAAACCTACGTATCCACCGGACCTACAGAACTTCTCATTGAATTATATATATATATATATATATATATATATATATATATAGGCCTCGGAAATGAGAAGCATCTGCTTTCTAGGCCTATATGCACAAATCAGTGCGTACGCTATAACGGTCCGTAAGAACATGTGCCGGTCAAATGCGGTACCAAACTCATCACTAGATGCGAGGACCGGCCAATGCCGACGAATAGTTCTCGCGAACGAAAACTTTCGGGTATTCCGGGCCTGATTGAATGCGACCATCGCTTTAGCGTGAGATTGACTTTAATAGAGAGCAAAGGCGGGAGCGCCTGCCACGCACTCTATATGGTGCGCAGCGTGCTAAAGACGCAGAACGGGAGCACTTAATTCTCCAGGCGTATACAATGAAGCCCGCGTCTTGATGCCCGGTGAGTGCAGCGTCGAGTGAGTCGATGCCTGAAGGAAATGAAATTCTCGCTTCGTTCCAGGCATAATTTAATCAGCTCTCAGCTCTCCAGACGATCGGGCTGCTCCGCGGCCGTGTCAATACGCGGCTCTTCTAGCACTCCACCAGGCGCGCCGCCCTCTTAGGCCGCGCACGGCCAGCGTCCGCCGGTGGTCAGTGCGATCGACGAGGGCCTCCTCGCGCGCCTCTGCGCTCCGGACAAGCAAAGTTTTCCGTTTTCCCCTTGCCGTCCGGCTCGTCCCGCGTTTCAGTCAAACTCCTTTTACAGCGTTGACAGTTCCCTTTCAAATTCGTTTACGACATCGAAGGCACCGACTTGGCAGGGTCTTCGAGTGGCTTGCGCGGAGAGTCGCGCGTCGCGGGTCCTGGGAAGCCTCTCAGGCCTGCTTTTGGCGCCATCCTGTTGCTCCGCCAGTACTCCGAGCTCTATTCGTCATGTTTTGCTCCCACTGATGATCTAGCATGCTGGTCGTCATCCTGAAAGCTTCCTTATAATTTGCTTCCACACTGAAGGTGTTGTTTGCAGCCACACAGGAGTAGAACCCATGGCCGCTGCCTAAATATATAATCAATAGGAAATAAAAGGCGAGCTCCGGGATGGCGGTGCTGTTTATCGGTTGTAGCTGTATCCTCTGTTTGCTTCCACCTCGTTTAAAGGTTAGTTGAACCGTACGGTGCTCCAATTTTCTTCATTCTTTCATTTTCCGTTTCTTTGCTGCCCCGCGTGGAGGAGACGAGCCACCGTCTTCGCGCCGGGAGTGCGATATTTCATGTGTCAGCAGGAGAGATAGGGCCAGGCAGATCGTTCGGGCTGGAGGAAGACCATTGCGCACGGCGCTCAACATATGTCACTCTTTGCTCAATACTCGACTACAAAGCGCAATGGCTTTCCCGAATCTGGTGTCTGCCCATTGATGTTCCTATCTTTCTTCGACTTGGAGTGACGCATTTATGAGGCTGCTTTTCTTCGGTCCTGCTTTATTTCTGTGCCGCGCTCTCTCTTCTGCGGACTGATTGCATTTATTTCTCTCCCATTATGAATACCTCGCGCTTCGTAGATTCGAGCTGTGCCTCTTCGAAGTATTGTGAGCCTTACTTTATTTCTTACATTACTGGAAAATCAAATTTTATAATTTGACTCTCACTTCAGGTTCTCGGAGCATGTTTATCTATATTATGATTGCCATTGTTAGCTTAGGTGGCTCATTCAAGTCGCATATATGCATATTTCTTTAATTTAAAATATAAGAACAGGGAACAATAACCCTGACGAAAGAAAGGAAATCCCATCGGAATCTGAATGAAGGACCAGCGCCTTTTAGCTGTGCCCTCTTCGTTTTGCTTTGGAGGAAATAATAAACGGACGTAGAACATTTGAAGGGTAGGTGTATTGGACGCTGTGAATCAAGAGAGCCATGTTTATCCAGATTTAGGGCTGCAGATGGCAGCATCTCCTTGCCTTTAAAGAAATCATACATAAACAGAGGTGCTTGAAATGGATGGAGTTCTAATCCCTTTTGCTATGATTAGCCTTGAAGTTTTTATTGCTTCATGCTCTCTTTTTGACCCATCCTCGCCACGTCCGTTCTTTCAGTATAGTTCTCCTCGATAAAACTTTCTGATGAATGGGGAGCTTTTGTTGTCAGAATAAGGACCGCAATATATATTAAGTACATCAACGTTTATCTGAATTCGTGTTTATCTTCTTTAGCAGAGGTCGCGCCCCTCTTCGTGCAACGAAACAGGGAAAAGCAGTTACTTGCGGTGCCCTTGCATGAAGATTAACCGCGCGAAAGTCAAATTATGGTTTCTCATTAATCTTAAGTGAATAGCTTGCTCAGTAGAAAAAACATCTCCAAAGACGCGTATTTCTGAGCGCCCGAAATTCTGAATATTTCTTATACTTTTGCCCTTGTGCCGAGAGTATTAATATTCGTTTTTGTTTTCTCACTTGCACAGTCTTAAGAAAGAAAACAAGATAAGTGCAGAAATAGGGCGAGTATGTTTTTTCGTTTGCTTAATTATTGGACAAAGAGGAACGCAAATACCTATGACAAAGAAAATGAAAAAAGAAAAAAGAAAGACGGCAGAGTACATTAAGGCATACACGTCAATTCAGGATAATTGAATTTACGCGAACGTCTTAAGGCGTGTCTGCGTTCTAAGGAACACGCCGTTCGCCTTTCCATTCTCGCGGTGACGTTTTGTGCACAGTGTTCTAAGCACGACTTTTTTTTTCTTTTTTAGCAGTTGTGCGTGCCAGCAGTTCCATGTAACAAATATGAATTTCGCCTACTGGCTCCAAACAATTTCATGGAATAGGTAGCCGAAGTTTTAGAGCCATTTGAGTATGCCGACCTCATATATAATTCAATTTTGCATTTTAAAAATATATGCACGTCAATAAGCAGTCTGTATATTTTCTGTGCATGGTGCTTCTGTTTGATCGACTTTTGATGCTCTCTTAATTTACCTATAAGTATGACGCTCATAAATTCCTACTTATACAAAATATTGAAGCTTAGATCGCGTTTTTCTTACTTGGAACACATTCCCTGCCTGTAACGTAAGGCGATGCTCGCGACCTAAATAGCAATCTCAATTCGTACTAAGACCATTCAACGCTTAGGAGTCGTGTTGTTGAGAGGCATTTTCCGTTTGATCGTTCTGTGCGCCCTTTATAATACCCAAATAGAATTTGTTTTCCTTATAGTTTATATTTTGTCCCAACTGAGTGGATTTGCGTTTACAAAGAAACAAGCATGCGTGTTATCGAGCTTGCTCGCACACCCTTGAATTTTTGCGCTTCATGTTACTGCGCATATTAACAGAACCCATGTATTGCAGCAGGCCAGCTGGGACCTATACACTGACATTCATATTGCCAGTCCCGAAACCTCTATAAAACTTCGATCGAAACCTCCTTTGATAAGGACAAATGAAAAGTGTCTCCCATTCTCTGTTGCCTCCATCACCGACGCCAAGATACTCACATATCTACACGAAATCGATCAGATGGGCACCAATCTCTTTCGAGCAGAGGCAAGATACGCTCAGGCGGAGCAATGGCCAGCCATACTACCAGGCTAACTCCGCTTGTTGAAAACACCTCAATCAACGAAAGTACCATCCATGCCTAAAATTGCCTATGATTCTCCAGCATTGCATGCACGCATCACGCACTGTTCTCGCCTTTGTTGGGCTTGAGGCGGACAAGCTAGCACTGCTTGCGAGATCGCCTCATTCAGCACAAATACACGACAGGGATTCAGCGCCCCTCTTTTTATGTAGAAGGTTGCGGGAAGCGCAGCATCTAGAAATCAGTTATAGAAAAGTCATCTAGTTAACACAAAGTCTGAATTTGAGTCCCGGATCTACTGCACAGAGAACCAGTCTTTTGGCGGCATCGTCGAACAATGTTCTCGAAGATAATTGCGTGGAAGGTTTCTTCAACATGAGCTTTGTGTCATGGCTGAACAGAGGAATGATGGAATGTTGGCCTTGTTCATGGGCGTGTGTTGTCATCTCGTATACCTGGTCATCTTAGGAAAATCTAATGTGGCTACTCACTGGGCTACATCATGTTCATGATACACTCTAAGAAAAGTTTACACCCTTTGGAGTGTATATTTGCCACACAACAATAATCATCATCTGTCTTTCCCGCATGCCCTTTCTTGAAAACGCTGCGCTCGTTACGCTCCTGTCGAGAATGCTATGTCATGCTGATAACGCGCATGCCTTTCGTTACTGGAAAGTACCGGGCTCGCCGCGTTAAATAAAGGAAATGCGGACAAGACAGGTGACGATTATTGTTGCGTGGCAAATGTACGCCCCAAAGGGTGCAACTGTTTTTAGAGTGTATGTAACGCAGTGTTTGTGTGCCTCAATTAAACAATAATGTCCATTCATGAGCTCTTGGTCTGAATTATCCACTGAACCTCCAGTCCTGACTTCGAGTGAGAGCATTTAGCCAGTTCTCAGCTCCGACAATGACGTTCCTTGCTTCGAGCTCTGCTGTAGTTGACGTACAGCGAGAAATCATCCTGAATAGACGCTGTTCACTTAAGGCTAAGAGAACAATCTCACGCTGAGCTATTCTGAACGCGCATTCTTTTATCAAGGAAAAGCCCTTTTTTTTGCGCACAATTCACAAGGAAGGACAGAAGGCGACAGGAAAGAGCGCCATAAAATGTCCTTTAAGATTAAATATTGGGGTCTTACATGCCAAAACCACGATCTTATTATGAGGCACGCCGTAGTGGGAAACTCCTGATGGATTTCGACCACCTGGTATTGGTTAAATTATGGGGTTTTACGTGCCAAAACCACTTTCTGATTATGAGGCACGCCGTAGTAGAGGACTCCGAAAATTTCGACCACCTGGGGTTTTTTAACGTGCACCTAAATCTAAGTGCACGGGTGTTTTCGCATTTCTCCTCCACCGAAATGCGGCCGCCGTGGCCGGGATTCGATCCCGCGACCTCTTGCTCAGCAACCATAGCCACTGAGCAACCACGGCGAGTACCTAGTATTGGTTAACGTGCACCCAATGCACGATACACGAGGGTTCTTGCATTCTGTTCCCATCAGACTGCAGCCGTCGTGGCCGGGATCAAACCCGCGACCTAGATCGCAGGAGCGCAGCGCTATACACTGCATGGGCTGCCGCGGTAGGTGCTAAAAGATAACCATCAAACAAACAAACAAAAAAGGCTTTTTTCGCCAATCAGCCCAATCAGCTACTCTCTTGAATACACAACCCACCTTGACGATCTGTTTCGTGGCAGCGTGCTTCTCCTTAAGTTAAAGCTAAATAAGATGTACAGCAATCAACAGAGAATTCCAGATTAACTCTTTGTACGTTTTATGTCTACATACACTTGTAACTGCCGATGAACTCGTGGTGGTCGCAGATCACCGGAAAATGTTTTAACGGGAACGCTTGGATCATTACGCGGGCACTTGAGATCGTGGATGATAACCAGTTGTTAATAAATCGTTGTCAGCAGTAGATAATAGTTATGTTCTGTGACGATGAAGGAAAAGTGGTGATATGCTGACCGAGTTCGCAGCACGATTACAGGTGTCCCTCGCGCCTCGACCACGACCCGCATACTTGATGTCGCCTTCGGTACGCCACGAAAACACTGCGGATTCCAGTCACTGCAAGGTGCAACTGTTCTCCTCTGAATGTCATAATCCTCGTAGCACTGTCAAGTACTATCCAAACTAAGGTCTGTGCCAGAACCACATGGTGGATGAGCAAGGTGTCCGCGGAGAAATTCAGTCGTGCACCGGCCAGATAGAATGGACTCTCGTTAAACCAAGCTTCAAAGCACCAAATAAATAGGTTCCGTTTATCAGTAGCTTCATTTGCCGAGAGATGGAGCTCAAGGGCACACAAGAGGCTCTTTTGAAATAGGCAGATACTTTGTTGGCAATCGCACATAATAGGTGTGGCGGAGCTGACAATAAAGCTTCTCTTTACAAAGGTTCTACTTGCACGCAGTCGCTTCCTAGAGCTAGCAGCACAAGACATAATTACAAAAAAAACGAAGAATGATTTATTTTTAAAAAGAAGGCCGTTTTAGGGAAGCAACCACTTTCGAAGTCATCGATAACTTGGTCTCCAGCGATAACGCATTGTGCGGGCGATTTCTGTGCCACCATAGGAAGCGCTAAGCAAACTCGCAGATCATTGACATTGCCAACACAAACAAACCGCAGCGAGCTACGACCGCGAAACAGCCACAATAACCATGGCATCAAAGAAAGCCAGGAAAAGCCGCCTTGGCAATAACGTAGCGAACTATAGCGAGAAAACCCGAAAAGGAAAGGCGGTAACAGCGATGCCTGTCGCGATGCCGCGAAGATTGGCGCCCTAGTTTTATTTCGGGTAATATTTTTAGTTCCGTTTGACCGGAGCTTGAAAAAAAAATGTGGTTCCGTTTAACGAGCTTTTATTTGCATTGACTTAATGCAAAACCAACCAATCATAAGGCAGTAGCTCCGCTTAAGCGGAGATACCATTTAGGTTATTGCCATTGATCGCAATTCTTATCGGTAAACGCATACCGCACTGTTACTTATGTTCTGCAGCATTCATGTTCTGCAGCTTTAACATTTGATGGAGTACTGCTGCATTCGTTCCCTGATTCCTTTTTTCTTCTTTTTTTTCTTTTTAGCCTTGCGCTCCTATTTCCGATGCCTCCACTCAGAAAATAAAGAAACCGAATTTTACACTCGACTTCAGGTTTATATCTGTCAATAAATTCTTTCAAATCCACAAGCATTCATAAATAAACAAATCTGTGCCATGTTTTGGCGGCGAGGGTTACTCTTTGACTTACGCTTTCATAAAAACAAAAGGAGACAAGAGCAGATAAAATCCTCAAAGCATAAAATAACATGCAACACATCCAAATTGAACAGAAGTGACTCCATCTTCTCTGGAAAAAAGAAAAGAAAGCGCGAATCGCCACCTGCTATAAAATTAACGATGAAATTTATTGAGAGGACTAACTTGAAAATTCGTGAATGAAATTCTCGTGTCCTCCTTTAGCTACACACTAGTACCACATCTCCCGAATATTTCATAGCTTCCCCACAAAAGCTGCTTCTTTTCACTGAGATCTCGACAGAGGAGCGCCGAAATAGTAGCATTAGTCAGAGTGTCGTTACCGCTGTCAAAGAGCTAAATATTCGTCTTCGAGGCGACATCAAAGAAGGTTTCATAGAGACGACAGAACGAGTTACGTTCCAGAAGCACTTCAACGAGAATGGGCCACGGAACGCAAGATGCACAGTTGTCGTTCGCAGTTTCTGCGAAAGTGAAAAGGAGCAAAAGGAAAGTGAAAAGGACAATTTTTTTTACTTTATCCCTCCTACGTCCTTACCTCGCCATGTTTTGCTTTTTTACGCCAACTTTTTTACACGCTGGAATATATTTTTACGCGGTGGAAAAGACCGTGGGACACTTTCCTTTCAGCTAGCCGCAGACGAAGACCATGATTTCGGTTGAAAGCGTGAAACATGGTAACGGATAGCACACGGCGCGACGAGAAATAGAGGCGGCGGGGAGAGCTGCTGACTACTGTATATACAATACGCTGGCGCCAACAGCGGCAGCACATGCGGCGGAACAAACGCGTAGCAACACGCACCGCGGCACGGCACTGGGCCATGCTAAGCTCGCTAAACTCCCTGCGCGTCCTTGCGTGTCAAAGTCTTTTGTTACTGCATTATACGGGGCGATAAAACGCAGCCACGTAAGCGTTAAGAAATGCGCGGCATTTTCAAAGCATGACGCACACAGCGTGGCGTAAGAGGCTGGTGTTAGTTATTCTCTAGTACCATGTAAAATGCGTGCGCCGGTTACGTTGAGTCGATCGTTCGTGGTCCATTATCGCCGAATGTGTCGAAATTAATGTTGGGTAGAGATCATTGAGCTGCTGCTGTTCAAAACGCTTTACGTTGCATGCTTGAGAAAACCCGGGAATTCAGGGGACGGATATTGACTATGGTGACCGCAGAGCCGCACGAAGAGGATACACGTTTTATGGAACAAAGCCATCGTTTTGTAAAGGGAAAGCAAATATCGAAGGCATTTTGGAGCCATGGAACATCCACCAAATTAGCGGAAACATTACCGCCCTTCGAGACGTGTACGTTCACAGTCTTAGCAGGATCGCCGCACGCTTGACGAGCCACAGTCAGCGCGTATGAAACGCTCTTACGCTCTTCTGTGTCGCTTGCTAACTTGCTGAGAGAGGGGATCAGTTCCAAAACTTCGGGTTGTCGTTCTTCTTGGGCTGACTCTTTTTATCTCAAAGCATACCGTGCATTACAGAGAGGTAAGCGATGCAGAACGCTCTCGGTGCTTCTTGCAAGTAGAAGATGCAACAAGAACTCGAGCAGCTGCCCGAACTCGGCGCAGAAATACTAGTTCAGTGTCTATACAGCTAATTCCCCAAGCAAGGTAAAACTTATCTGCCTGCGTCATAG
The DNA here is from genome assembly GCF_050947875.1 of Dermacentor variabilis. Lineage (NCBI taxonomy): Eukaryota > Metazoa > Arthropoda > Arachnida > Ixodida > Ixodidae > Dermacentor > Dermacentor variabilis. Next base: position 245,226,815 of record NC_134568.1, on the reverse strand, counting down.
CACGCGTTTTATACCGGATGATCACAGTGTAATGAGACAATACTGGAGATGGCGAGGAGTTAGTTTTGTAGCGCATTGGTCCTCTTGTTTTCTTTAATGCTACAATACTTGAGACCCTCTGGAACATTCTGTTTGTGCGAGTTTACTGTGGTTGCCTTTAGGTTTACATTTGAGTGTAGAGAACGTTACAAAAGGAGCGATACAATGGAAATATTGAAGTGATCAGCTTGTTATATCTCATACCCAATTTTCTCGATGATGGGGAATATTTACAAATCTAATGACTATGTTATTCCAAAGTTACGGTTAACTTGCCGCATGACTCCATCTCCCGTTTGCCGTGCGACGTCACTTAAGTGACTTGCGATGGGGAATAAAACGTCATAACGACCACAAAAAGGTCCCTTATCTTTTAACGTACTCCACCTTTCTCTTTCCATCGTAACAAGTTTTGAACCTTGTAGATCAAATACATCTACTTTCAGACATACCTTTATATAGTACACTTGCTTGCGAAAGGCGGACTTGCATGCGGTGGCCCCTTTGAGAAGCCCTTTGAAATCTGGCAGTTCACGTGTGGTCTCAGAGGTAATGGCGTGATCAGAAATACTGGCCTGGTTAGCAAACCGAACGTGTGTCTAGTTAATTTCCCTGCCTTCCCTCTCTTCTCTCTCTCTCTCTCTCTCTCTCTCTGGACTTGTTAACGCAAGTTTCGCTTTTGCCGAATATTAATGATGGCATTGCACCTATCTGTTCTTTACACAAGCACTACGACAACCGATGAAAGAATAATTTTTACATCCGCCCGTATTGTATCACGAAGCTACAAAGAAAACCCAGTCGTGTTTCTCAGAAAGAAAACTTCGCAGTTGGAGAAAAATTCGTTCTGCCCGGGAGACAACCAATGTGGGCATTCAGATATTTTTTCTGGGCACAAGTTCAGAGGGCGTACAAGCACAGAGGGCCCTCTTCTGGCTGACCAACTCTGGGCTGTCCAGCAGGCCCACGATGCGGCCGAGAGGCTCGGCCTTCCGTTTCCCACGTGGGAGCGGCCCGCTTCGTGAAGACTCACGATCTGCAGGGCTTCATTAAAGTTTTATTATACCATATACCATACAAGTTCGTAGTTTGCGAATAGTTGGTGCGATGTTAAATGTCTCAGCCAGTGTCGTTAAACGTCATTATTTTCTACCAGGGGTCTGACTGATTTCCCTCTAGGTAGAATTTTTGGGAGCTTGTACCCATCTATATTGCTATTGTGATTTGTTCCTCTCGCTAGCTCGGAGTTCGTAAGTTACGCGGTGATGTGCACGTTAGATTTTTACTCAACGGTGAGACAATAAAACCCCGGCGACGTTCCATCGTTCTTGAAGTGAGCGCATCGCTATTTTTAATCATATCTATGTAAACTTCAGCCACCTCCAAGCCCTTTTCTTTACTTCTACCCTCAAATCACATACACTGACACATGCACAAAGAAAGAAGACAACCATTCCACTCTGTCAAGATGGGATGGCAGCGAAAGCTGACAACAGTCAAAGCTCTCAAACGACAAGCAAAGTGCTTTCGCTGCCATTCCATCTTCACAGAGTGGAATGGTTGTCATTTGTTTGTGCAGCATCGCGGAACGTTCATCATCTGTGGTCATTTCGCGCCGGCGCCGTTTACATTCTCGCTGCTGTTCCCTCCGGCGCTCCTCGTACGCATGTTGTTCTTCGGGTGTAGTACCTATACGTGTCCGCCCCATCGATAACGCAGCTGTTTTTAGCGCCGATGCCTCTCCTGCTTATATACTGCGATAACCTTGACGTCACGCTATTTTTCACGGCGAGCGTTTAATCTGTTCCGCACTTTGTCATCTGCGCCACCGCACTGCACCCATACGTGATCACACACAAAGCAAACAATAAAACTCATTGTGTATGTTTATTTTTCTTTTTTTTAGAAATCGCTAAGTCCGTTTCTGTTGCCGGATGGCGAAAAAAATACGAAAGGTTAGTCATATACAGCTTTCGCTGTAAAAACACCCACAAACACACGTATGTACCCACATAGCATGGTTTGCTGTATTTATGCTTACGTTTGAACTAGCTGGAAATGTGTAGTCGGAATATCAGCACTGCATAATGTTGTACTGGACAGGATGGTGACACTTGTAAATGTTTGGCCTATCGCCGTGCTGTCCATTTTAAATCTACGTAGCTATGCACTTCGATTATTCATGTCGCTAGCTTAGGCTCAATATCAATGGAAGAGACAGATGCTTCCGAGATATGCATAATAGTGTCACAAACGGTCATCTGTTCTCTTATCGGCAGTTTTTACAGCGAAGCTGTTAAGGGCTACTTGCCCCAGGATCGTGTCCGTGTGTCGACACACAACTCGAGCCTTCTCCTCCGGCGTCCGCGTCAGACGTCACTGCGTTCGTTCTGTCGAGTACGCGCCGTGATTGACGCGACCCTACTAGGATAAAACGTCATTACGTGAGCCTATCCCGAAGATAGTGCAATGCCGGGTCGACCTACGGTGGAGGTGACGCAGGCGTTAAGCACTCCCCATACGTGGGCCGATCCCGAAGATAGTGCAATGCCGGGCCGACCCGCGGCGGAGGTGCAGTTCGCCATTAACGCGCCCACATACACAGTTTCACTGGTCATCCTTCTTGACAGAGTGGAAGGGCATTGAGTTTTTTTTTACCTTTGACCAGGGTTTTAAAACCATTCGTGTCTTAAACTCATTTAGTACTTATACGCATCTACCGAACGCCCGAGGCACCGAGGCATATTGTTAATTCTGGATTTCTCGCACTGAATAGCCCAACTTGACTCTCGAGCTGCTTTCAATTCTCGCTTGTACTGAACGATTCATTACGACTAAGAAACTGTTGATGCGTAAAATATAATTTTAAGTTTCTGTGGCACGCAGTTATCAAGTGCGTGCCGCTTGGGCTCTACACGCCCGCCTCGAGTGCTGGCACTGGCCACAGGGCTTGCAGCGCCGGGCCTGACGCGCTTGTCGCAATAAACACGAGTGTGATAAGCCGCGAAACCCTTCCTGTCTAATTAACTTCAACATGTGAAGCAACATCAGCCATGTTTTGTCAGTTACGCGTGGTCTCTGCATGCGTCCAATTTCTCTCTCTCTCTCTCTCTCCACAACGCGCGCCCATCTTTCTAGCTTGTGTGCATGTGTGTGTGTGCATGTGTGCATGTGTGTGTGTGTGTTATTTAGCATGCCACGTCTGTAAGTATCTGTCTTGAATTAGAGGTCATTGCTGTAAATTTTAATTAAGCAAACCCTTCTCTCTCTGTGGCTCTTTTCCCCAACATTTAACGCTCCCGAAACGGCACCAACATTCTGTTTCTTTTCCGGCAGAATCCCTTTTCTTTTTCATTGGTTTGAGGAGCTTCTTTCTCCTTTTATTTATTTTTTCCCTTCTTGCTTCTTCTGCGTCTTTCTGCATAACAGCGCTCGCAATGAGGACCCCTGTGTGCCAAGTCACTGCGTGGCGGCATAAAGTACTCCCTCGAGTCGACTCCTGTTTTGAGCCTGTCTTTGTTCCTTCGGCAGTAATTAAACTTAATCTCTGTGGTGCCTATTAGTGTCCCCCTCATCGTGTCTCAAGGCGAGCTAGTTTGTCAGGATTACCTTTATTATTATAGTCCCCGTTGTGCCGTGGGCCTCGTAGCAGCAAAAACTTGCCTCTCCGCGCAGCCCGCGTGCCCGGCAGCGGTGCGCTTGCGTCTTCGCAACCTCGCGTGGCGCCGTGTGCACTCGTCACAGCGGTCTCACGCAGTGTCCTGGAAATAAAAAATAAAAAATAAATAAATAAAGTGGAAGGCTCCAGGATGCGCTCTCATGTAGTCACCTTCGACTGCGCTCCATGATGCCTTCGTTTTGTTGCACTTTTTCGTGCTATACCCATGCATAGTTGTCTGCGCTGCCTTACAAAGGCGCACGACACGAAGTGTCTGCCACGTGGAATGCACGGGAAATTCTGCGTAAACATTATCGTTAGTTTAAGGAGTTCTGGGTAATATTATCCAGACGGCTGCCCTTCTGCTCTGCTTCGTCTGTCGCAATAGGATGCCCCCCCCCCCTCCAAATTGTGGGAACTTCTTTGCATAAAGCCACGGAGAGGTAAAGAACGAATTCACGTGCTCATAAAGTTGTTGTGCGCCAAGCGGAGCGCTGCTGCCGCGTAAATTAACACTCACCCACCGTTCCTCGTGTTTCGTTGGTTTCATTTCCAAAACTGGGTTTAGTCGACTTAATGTCTTGTTCTCGGGCTAATTATGAGTCTGCGCAAAAGCTGGCCACGCAAAATACTTGACTATACCAAAGAAAGATAGTGCGAGCATACACAGATCGGCGAACTCGTTCATGAGTCGACTCGCACATAGAGCCATCCATGAGTCGGAGTCTTTCTGAGCCAGAGTGAGTCGGAGTGGGTGTGTATTTGACTGTGAGTGAGTCAAAATGAGGACGAGGATGCGTGATTCTGAGCCTGGGTGAGTCGAGATAAAACCGAGTAGCAGATAGTATGAGTGTCAGTTAGCCGAGGTGAGTCGAAGTTGGTGTGAGTCTGACTAAATTAATCGGAGCTTGTGTGAACCTGAATAATTAAATTGACAAATATGAGGTGCCAGGTTATCTAATAAATTGTGCAGGCAAGTTTTGGGCGTCAGAACCGTTCGCCACAGCGATTATAAATATTAATGAAACAATATGTAATTTCACACTATTTAACCTGTGCGCCATTTCTCATACGGCACCACCCCTTCCCCTGCACACATACACAAATTCGTCTCGCCCACAGCAGGTAAACTGAACTCGCTCATTACTATATATATGACACTGTATCAACAATTATCCCCCGCCGTGAGCTAGTTACTGTGAGTAGGGCTCAGTTAGCTTCGCTGTTGTTGTTTTTATGTCTATCGTTGTGTTTTTAAGTCTACTTAGAAGAACAGCTAGCCCGTATTGCTGCCCTAGCTGAGTTATAAGCCTGTATGTCTGAGTCAAGTGAGCCTGAGTCAGCGAGTCTGAATGAGCACAAAATTATTAGTCTGAGTAAGCCTGATCCCATTATTCCGCAATTCAGTTATAGTCCTTGATTTCGTTATTCGCATCAGTATGAGCCCATGATTCCGCGAAACTGAATGAACTTCAGTCAATATAATTTTGCAAGTCTGAGGGAGCTTACCTGGATATGACTCACGTGAGTTTCTGTTCGAGGTCGCGTTAGAGTTCGAGTTTCTTCATTGTCTGATTTCTAGTGAGTTTGAGTCCAGGTGAGCCATGGTTGGTCTGATCTGGGTGAATCGGACTAAATCTGCCTTTGGTGAAATCCAGTCGGAGTGACAAGCTAACTAAATATATTTTGTTATGAGTGACTCTCAGTTTCTATTTTGAGGCGTTTCAAAAAAGTTTATTTCAACCAGAGACGATACGAACACTGAGTCACAATCATGGCACAATTCCACGAGGACGATAACATATACAAAGTACGAAACGTATACACGACACGTTCTCAAAGTAGCGTACGAGTCCTCACTCACTAACAAATAACGACATAGACCCATGGAAACGTACAGTTGCGCGTAAACTAATTGTCACGTATACAAAATGATGTTCAATATTCACAGTGTACACAATGGTTATGTACAATGATGATGGGACAGAGCCACTTTACATAACAATGTATTGATGCCATGAGATGTGTATACAAAAATTATCATGTATACGAGAGCATGCACACACAGAAAAGACGGGCTAGGGTTGTGTCATTATTGTGTTGTATTTGTTATTAGTGTTTCGTTGTTAGCCTGACTGAGTGCTTCTGTTTGTATTGCCATCCTACGAGTTCGAGTTACGTTAGCTAACAAAAATGGCCTACAGGCACTGCTCAGGAAGTATGCGTCGTCATGTTCAGTTTATTCACGTCAGCCTTGCCTGCAGACAATACCTTTACATCCCAAGCAATACACTAGTGGGCACATGACGGAAGCTGCTGCACAAAAGAGGTTAAAGAAACTCAAATTTGTGAGCGTCGTATCTTTGCTTATCGAACTATTTGGTATTTCAGCGACGACGTTTCTCTAATTAATAAATATGGGGTATTCGAGACGCAATAACACTTCTTGCGGGGCGAAATTAGTAAGAAGGGCGGAAAAGAACGAAGCTCTCTGTCGGATCATTTAGCAGCCTAATTAACTAAGATTTGCGAATCAACTTTTTCATTATCAACGTCAGGCCGCCAATGCCAAGTAGGCGTTTGTGGGTAATGGTGAGCTCATAATAAACCGGCTTTTGAAACGGATTAGTTAATTAGGCTGCTAAATGATACGACAAAGTGTTTTCTTTTGTCCGCCTTTGTTGCGGATCTTGTTGCGCAAAAAGTATTTATGTGTCTCGAATCCACTATTTTGAATAATTAGAGACAGTCCGTTGAAACACCCGGTATATCACGCAGCAATCAACGCTAACGAACCATAGATATTGTTTGTACTTCGAGAGAACAGTCTTTGAACTTTTTACATCCCGTACGCGAACATTTCATGCCGTTGTCGTAAAGAACGCCTGTACGCTCACAAAACGGGTAAGGGGTTGCTGGTTACGCGCGCTCAAGATGCCGCGTCAGTTCAAGTTCTTCCAAAAGCGAAAATCTCAGCTAACGGTTAACGTAGCAGCCAATGGCCAATGCGAAATGTTACTAATGCTTCCCAATTTAGCTAATCAAATCTTCCCGCTATTTTCATTGTTTCTACCTCGAGCCACTGCTCGCTGAGCTTTTTTATAAATGGTCACAGCATTACGTCTACTATTCATTGAAATTAAACCTTGATTAAGTACAAGCCAGCCTACATACTCTGAAAAAGGCAGCTATCAATCTAGGGCTGCTTCTGACGCTCAATGCGACGGCTGCCAGAATAGTTATTGAATGCTGCTCTGGCATCTGTCATTTAAAACCCTCAATTTCCAAATTGAGAAACAAGTTTATAATGGTAAGGTCACGGCCGACCGTGATCTTGTAGGTGACCGGTGGTGCAGTCAAACCGATACTTGGAGTGAACAAATTTTCTCTCCGAAATTTCGACTGAAATTTCGGTCGATTCTTGACATGTAGCACCGCATGTGCTTACTTTAAGGTTGCGTAGGTTCAATTGATAGCTCACTGCCTTCAATGGCAAGAAGAATGGGAATATCAGGCAGCTCCGCGAACAAAAGTGAGAGCTCGTGTTCCGCTCATTGACAGCCGCAGAGTTCTGGGGCTTAAGCATGAGACTGAGCCTCCTCCTCCTAGAGGCGACGCCAGCACCTCTGAAGTGTGCAATCTTTTGCAACTCTCGCGTGGCGCTATCCCGCCCTCAGAAGTGAGGCCACGCTCCTTTCTTGCTGCGCGATATCCACACGAAGCCGGCCACGCTTTGTTAACAAGGGGACTGCCATCCGCCTTTCATGGGTTCCAAGCAACCGCAGGGTCAACGGGAACACGCCGACGAGCTCACGACCGGAGCTTACCACATGGCGCCAAGCGCCCAGCGAAGGCGCGATGGCGAACGTAGACATGCGGCTCAGCATGAGAAGGCACCTGTAACAACACCTAGGCCCTTGCATAACGCGATGCGACACCATACCAGCAGGTTTTCTGCATCGCTTCTCGGTGCGCAGAAACAGATGCTTCGGCGGCTTGCGGGGCTGTTGCGGGTGAGCGTCGTATGACCACAGTGGGCGCGAAGCACGTCTTGGCCTGGCGCAAAACAACTACCACAACTGAAGCTAGTCCGAGACACTGGAACACCAGTGCACGAGCTCCCCGAGCACATGGACAGAACTCTCTAGCGCCTACCCCGCGCACGGGCTAGCGGCCGACGGCGTCGAAGTCGGCCGCGTCGGCCTTGGCCGCGCAGCTTCACGCTAGTTTGGCATGGCGATTACAGTGCTCTAAGTGACTTCTTTAGAATAGCTGGGCGCTGCCACTCGGCTGTTTTATATTTACAGAAAATAGGCGACTGAAACGACCACAAAAGCACACGAACACTGTTTTTTTAGCGATAGTTCTACAACAATCGCCTATGCGACAAGAAGCAGGAGTGAGGCAACCTCGATGGTTCGAATAAATGTTTTTGTTCTCTATATATATATATATCCTTTGTTGTATATTATGTAGTCTTCCAGTGTCTCACCCAAATGTTTACCGCCGTTCAGGTGTCAATATTATGTTAGACAGGTATGGCACAGCCAGCGGAAGTTTCCTACTTCCTTTTTGTATATTACAAATTATTTTACACGTACTTGCCTTCGTGCGCCGCAACATTCCGTGATAATGTTCTCCAAGGCAGCGCAAAACGCCTCCAGTGTGTGCCTGTCACATACATTAGCGCACAGTCGTGTTCAGTATACAGTCTCCGAGATTGCCACAAGCACAATGTCTCAAACATGCACTGTGATTCCCTCGCATGTCGGAGCTGCTGGCAAAGCTGCACTGGCTCGCCTGACGTCGTATTTCTTACTTCTCGAGCATCGGTGGGAGTTCATGAAGACACAGCTGTTGAAAAACAGTTCTTGGCACGTAACTTCTCATCGTTCCTACCACCTACTATCCTCCTTTCATAAATGTATACTTAGGGGAGGCTGCATGGCAGAAAAACAGCCTGCATGCATCGTTTACCCAGCAATTTTGCGTATGCCCCAGTGTGGCTTCAGAAAGCTCAGCGCGCACCACTGCCACTGTGCTCAATTTATAATGTCGGTGAAAGTAGACCATATTTCCCACGTCTCGTTTGTATGACTTTGGAGAAAAATAGTCAAGATTTGCTGCGGAACCAGACAAGGTGGAAGTGAGATGTAGCCCTAACGTCGAAAGTGTTGCCTTGTGCCTCACATGATGATCAAGATTTATTTATTTATTTATTTATTTATTTATTTATTTATTTATTTATTTATTATACCCTCAAGGTCCGAAGGCATACAGAGGGGAGTGGGAAAACTGGAAGTCTGTCTGTCTGTCTGTCTGTCTGTCTGTCTGTCTGTCTGTCTGTCTGTCTGTCTGTCTGTCTGTCTGTCTGTCGCAGTGTCTGTCACAGACAGACAGACAGACATTTTTAACGGCTGCGACAGTATGGAAGTTTGCCTACTGAGGAATCCCATACCCCGAAATCTCATATCACTTCCACCAGATTTCACATTGTCGTGACGGCGTAGAATAACACACTGTCCAAAATGTGACTTCAATATGTAAGCTCGTTATCGACCCGCCGTGGTTGCTCAGTGGCTATGGTGTTAGACTGCTGAGCACGAGGTCGAGGGATCGAATCCCGGCCACGGCGGCCGCATTTCGATGGGGGCGAAATGCAAAGGCACCCGTGTACTTAGGTTTAGGTGCACGTTAAAGAACCCCAGGTGGTCGAAATTTCCGGAGTCCTCCACTACGGCGTGCCTCATAATCAGAAAGTGGTTTTGGCACGAAACCCCCATAATTTAATTTTAAGCTCGCTATTGGGCGGGCCTGTGCCCAGCAAAACAAGTGGCATTCAAAGCACGATAGCGGCGAGTACGGTCGGCGATCGTCGAAACGTGATCTGCGAATCAGACGCGTCGGCTATATGTACGTGGCTCAATGAACCTTCCAGCCTAACCGCAGTTGCTCGCGTAAGTTCTATAACGTACACCAACCTTCCCGTCGCGCCAGAACTTTATTACAGAGGCTCGATGACATCATAGACAACAGATAGAACCATCGACAACATTCGAGAAACTTCCGATATAGAAAGGCGCATCTTGCGCTGAGCGATAACCCTTAACATTTGTTAGCTGGTAAAGTGCGGCCACTGCATGGGTAAATAAGTATGCGTGTCAATATTAAAGGAGAGAACAGTGTAGATAGAAAAAAAATAAAACACTTCACAATCGCTTAAGAGTAAAAGAAACTCACCCTACATACTGAGAACCTGGTATTAATGTGGAAAGAAAAGTGAGTATATAGTCTAACGAATGTTCTGCCCGCGCTCGAGGCTTTCTTTTAACTTAGCGCCTTGTCCTTCATCTGTCGTTCCGCAAATCCCCGAGTCTAATTCTTGCGTGTTCCTCGAAGCGCCGCTCGCGCCTCCGTGCTTCACTGGATCCATATGCGCTTTTGAGTGCTATCCTACGTAACTTCTCGTTCCTTGGGTTAATGTCTTGTTTCTTCTTCTTTCTTTTATTTTGCTTCTTCTCCTAGTTAGAAAGTTAGGATTATTCGGGAGCTTTCACAGGGCAGGCGAGTTGTTGGTGAAGCGGGAGGGAGGGGTGCTGGAAATGTAGAGAGGAGAGGAGGAGCGAAACCCAAGCTCAGCTGTCGTTAAAATATTCACTCGCCTTGCCTTTGAGGGAACTTGGCAGGCTTTTTTCATGTCTGCGCCGGAGCCATGCGGTTCTCTGCGCTCGCGGAAGGTCCTCTTCTCCCAAAGACGTAGAACATCCAGCGGCGGAAAACGAGGCACTCTCTTCACTCTCTTTAATGGAAGCTCGTTGGAATTCAGCGTACTAATTTGGGGGAGGCTGTCTGAGTTAATACTCGACCCGTTTTCAACCTTCACAGTGTGCCGGTGAAGAGGCTTGCGAAGCTACGGGCCTGCCTCAGCTCTCTTCGTGTTCCTTCCCTTGTGGCTGCCATTTCCTCCTCCGTGTCTCTCTCTCCTTTCTTTCTTTTCTATCGTTTTTTTTTTCGTGTGCCCCTTGTTTCTTCTTTTACTTGAAATGCCTTATACGTCTGCTTCTCGGTTGCTTAGGCTGGGGCTACCCGCACAACGAAGGTAACAGGAGCGGCTGCGGCAGAACCGAAAAGAAGCGCAGGATCATTTTTGAATGCACAGAGTTCGCACGGACGGATATATAGAAGTCAGTAAGAAAATCATAGCGTAAATTATTATTTCTTTATTTAGTCATAGCATTATTTCATGGATGAAAGTTAAATACGCAATATATTTTATACTCTTCATAAAGAAGCGCGAAGGTTTGGGATAGTTGGTGACTTTCCGTGGCGCTTGAGTCCAACACAACTGAAAGACACAGGACACAGAAAAACGCAGCGAGGACGAAGCGTTGCCCGAAATGAACTGAACAATAAAAGGGAGACGTAAAAAAGCAGAAAAGGTAGGAGCAAGAAGTCACATGATCACTTTCGCTCCGCCCGCATGCCCGCGGTTTCCAAAAGCATCAACCCTTTGTTAGAAAGAGCGATCGATGGTTTGCTGACGCTATACTCTCGTGCTAAACCTGCGGCAGCTATATACGATAAATCATGCGTGTGCGGCCATCAGCGTGTTTTCCCGTGACAGACGCGTGCTCAAACTGAACAGAGCATCCGCAAGATCGAGAGTGAAGTGCCTGAAAATCCCTCTTTTCCGTTGCGCACGTTGTTGCAGTGTCGCAATGACGGTCATTGAGGCATCTGCCAGTTCGACCTGTATAACATGAACCAAAAGAAGAAGTAAACGACTTTCCCACTTGTCCTCGTCGCGTCTTTCTGCGCCCTGTGTCTTTCAATTTACCCGACGTTAATAATTAATAAAGAAAACGGAGACTTAACGAAAAGGTTACTTGCCGCCGGTGGTAGCCGAACCTGTATAGCAACTGCATGACGCGCGCGGTGCTCTACAAATTGGGCTATGCTGACGGCTGTCTTTCTGTCCACTTTCCTGGGTATCTGTATACATGTATTTGTAACCTAGGCCTATATAGTAGTGTTAGCCAGCGCCACTGACCACCGTGGCGGCGGATGGAGAACATCCATTAAACCTCAAACGTCACGTAGTTGGCCAGTTGCCTGCTCGAAAAATCACACGCGACGTGACGTCTGCGGTCTAATGGACGCTCTCCATCCGCCGCCACAGCCTTCAGTGGCGCTGTCTTACGTTCCCAGGGCCTCTAGCTTACAGATACACGTACATAAATGCCCAAAAAGAAGACGGAGGGACACTTGTCGTCGTTGCTCAATTAGATCGTCGCACACGTCATGCAGATGTTAAATGTACAGCTAACACCGGCGGCCATGTTGGCAGTTATATTACATCAATTTTAGTTTAATAAAAATGTGAAGTTTATCTCAAATTCAGCAGTTAAATAGAAAGCAACCATTCGTTCTCATTCCGCGTGCATGTATATATATATATATATATAGTACACGGCGGCGTGTCCTTGTTTTACTCTTCCCAATTCATCGTATGCGGCGCCGCGAGCTGTCATAACCTGTATATTAATCATTACAGAATTATCTATCCTGTGTTCTGTGTAACGAGTGCAAAAAGAAAGATTAAGCTTTATTTGCATATCGCATATACCTGCACGAGTACCCCCATCTCCTTTTTGTCTCTTGTGTACTCGTCGATGGAGGCGTCGGCAACCGCGGAGAGTAATGCGAAGGGCGCAGCTATGTGTGTGTGTGTGTGCGCGCGTGCGTGTGTGCGTGCGTGCGTGTGTGTTAGAAAAGTAATTAATTAAGCAGTTAATTCGTGACCTTTAAATTTGTTGAATATGGGTTTCAATTTCTCATGTTAGTAATGTCTGCCTCTTCAAACAAGTCATCTCAATGACAAGAATTATGCTACCTGCCACAGGCGATTTTTTAAAATTGCATAAAACATATATGATCATTCTGTATATAGGGTGTCCCACGTAACTTGAACCAAACATTAAAGATATGCAAATACCACGCAGCTGGACAGAACCAAGGTAATGTTGTTTGCCGTGGCTTGGAGATACTCAGGTTATTTTTTTTTCATCCCGCCTAATTACATAATTAGTCTTAATTAATTAATCAACTTCTCAAATTATGAGTAGATTAAAAGTGTCGACGAAAACATTGCAGAGCAACATTAAAAACTCCCGATACAGCTTTTTGTTGCTCAATACGTGCTACATAAAAGTGTTTTTCCGAGCGGGAAACAAGCCCGCTAATACTCGCAATATTGCCGTGCGACTGGCCTAAACGCTGTGCGTATATTCGCGGGCTTCTTTCACGCTCGGAAAAACACCTTTATGTAGCATGTATCGAGCATGAGAAAGCTGCATCGGGAGTTTTTCACGTATCTCTACAATGTTCTAATTGACACTTTTCATCTAATTATAGTATTTGAGAAGTTGATTAATTGATTAAGATTATATGATCAGGCGGAATGAAAAAATAATCCTTTGGCTCAGAGTGCCTCTGAGCGAAAGCAAACAACATTACCTTGGTTCGGTCGAGCTACGTGGCATTTGCATATATTTAAAGTTTGGCTCAAATTACGTGGGACACCCTGTATCGCTTTGTGAAGAGGAGAGCCAGAGTTTAAACAGCTGGCAAAGCTTTGTAAGAAAACCGTCTGACCGTTTAATAAGATAAAATCTCTCGGACGGTAAAGGTTCTGTCATTGTGCGTGCGGATTTTGACGGGCTCTTGTCAGCTAGGCTTATAACCTAAATAATCAGTCTATCGTACGTTCTGCACGCTTGTAGAAAGCATGAAAACAACAAGAAAAGGCGTTTGGGAAGAAAAACAAGCGAGTAGTATACGCCGGGTTGGTTCTCACGGGAGCTTAAAAACTGACGCTATTAGGGACTTAAAGCTGCTAGTAAATTGGTTCAATCGTCACTTACAGCGCATACATAGACGGAGGACTAAAAAGAACGACGTAGACAGCGCTTGTCTACGTCGTTCTTTTTTGTCCTCCGTCAATGTATGCGCTGTAAGTGACGCTTGAACCATGGAACACCAACTAGCTCGTACTCAAACCTTGCTTCAGTAAATTGGTAACAGGCCAATATACAATTATGGTTTCTAGTCATTGTTTTGTTGTTGTTATGAGGGTTTTCTTTTGTGTGTGTGTGTGGGCCGGGGGGGGGGGGGGGGTAGATAGGGAGGCAAGATTTGGGTCTATATTTTATCGGAATTGTGCCTCTGATGTTTACACTTGAGATGAGAATCTCTGTAGTGTTCGAGCCTTTTTACGATATTTTGTACCAAATGCATACAACATGACGTTCAAATACATGGGAGATACAAGCGATTCATTTTTCTTTGGTTTCCTTTTCTTTTTTCTTTTTTGCCACTTAAGTTGAATGAATTAATAAATTCTGGGGCTTTACGTACCAAAACCGCGATTTGATTACGAGGCACGTTGTCTCCGGCTTAATTTTGACCCCCAGGGGATCTTTAACGAGCACCAAATGCACGGTACACGGGCGTTCTTGAATTTGGACCCCATCTGAATGCGGCCACTGCGACGGGAATTTGATCCCGCGAACTCGTGCTCGGCAGCGCAACACCATAGCCGCTAAGCCACCGCGGCGGGTGCCGCTAAAGTGTGTGCTCTGCGCTTGACTCATCCTGAAGTACCGACACCTTACTTACTGCAGATTAATGGAATCGCTTATTTAGCAGCCATTTATATAACTAGCGATTTCAGTACTTGTTTGTCTGTTAATGTCATGAGTACACAAGTTTCCTTTTTTTTTACTTAGAAAATCCGTGAAAGCAACCCACAAGTTATATCAAGCACATCGTTACAAGCCAAATTGCTTGCGATATGTTCTACTCCTTCCTTCTATCGTCATCGTCACCCATCATGCACCTCTTCCCTCTTTCTTTCCCTCTTCCCCTTCCCCCAATGCCGAGTAGCTGGCTAGAGGAATATACCTCAGGCCGACCTCTCAGCATTTCATATCATTAAACTTCTCTCTCTCTCTCTCTCTCTCTCGTTACAAGCGCATCATTAAAAACCTCACGTCACGTTTAACGCAATGTCTTATAGCGCTAATCTAGGCGCCCAAAATGTGTCACTCAGCGCAGAGTGCTCATCGTGATGCATGGGAAAGAATATCAGATCTGCCCGTCAGTGCAGCTGACACCGCTATTCCGGAAAGGCCTTCAAAAAGAAAGGGTAAGGGCTTCACCTGACGTCACCTCAACACGGCCGAGGTTATTACCGTATCGCGACGTCTTGCATATTTGAAACTGGAAGGGTGAGATGTGGCAACCGACCACCGCAGAGCAAAGACGCCTTTGTGACGCTCAGGAAAGGCGGCGGTGAAGAAAGAACTTTTCACGCGTGTTACTAGTAAGACGACCCAGCGGCTAACATTATCGTATCAGCTTGCTACGAAAATTTCACTTGCGAAGTCTAGCTCCGATAGTTTAGCTCCCTTCTTAGATTGAACCTTTCTTTCCTTTCATCACGAACAAAAGCAGGCAGCTAAAATTTTGCAAGTTGCTGATGTATGAAAAAAAAATGGTTTAGTATCGAGAGAGAGAGAGAGAGAGAAACGAAAAGGAAAAGGTGGGCAGGTTAACCAAGGACGTGTCCGGTTGGCTACCCTACACTAGGGGAGGGGGTCAGGGGAAGAATAGTTAAGGAGGAGAGAGAAGAAAAATAATAGCCACTCATTCGCAGAGTCAGTCGTTGAAGAATGTCCACTTTCACAAGCGCTCGTACAGTCTAGTAGCCTTCAAGAAGTGCAGAAGGGAAGTTTATGTTACCCGAAAGCGCTCTTCTATCAGAGGACTATACGTACATTTTCTACCTCTGTCCATGCACGACTACACGGGTAATCAGCGTCAAACGCATCAAGTTAGCAATGTCCAATTAGAGTAATACGGTTGCTCGCGAGGAGCTCGATTTGGAGGAAGAGAAGCCGATACCGTGGGCCGCGCAAAGAACAATCTCTTATTGCCCAACCAATGTTAGCCTCCGTTTCTTTCTTTTAAGAGCAAGACCCTAGAGCGTTTTCCCTATCTTTCTATTATTTCCTTAAGTTACAATACCAAACGCAGATTTGGCTCTCGAGCAGAAAAACAGCTCACGCGCAACCTTTAATCTGTATGACAAAGTTTTGAAACCGCGAGCATAATCAAACATTCAGCAAGGCGTTCATTTGGGGGATTGAAATCCCCCGTCTGAGTGCTCCAACCGGCATTTCTTGGGCCCTTACCGCCGCGTCGACTCTGCCAAACCCCCCTTCTCCCCTTAACCCTCCACCTTTTCCCTGCTCTCGATCCACACAAACGGCGAGCCTTTAGCTTGGATGCCCGCTGGCCTCGCTTGTTTGCTTTGTTCCGGCTTGGTAGCGCGCGCCTTTTCTTCCCGCCTATATAGCATGAGGCCGGTAGGAGGTGCTCGCCCTTGTTTTAGACACTCCCTCCCTTGCGTTCTTGATCTCAACCCTGTTTAACCTAATTTGTTGCGTTTCCTGTGCCTTCAACATGCACGTTCCACTTTCTGCGTGGTTTAAAGAGCTCCACTCTCCCTCTCTTCCTCTTACGGAATGTGACGGTAACAACCTGGCCTTCCTCGTTGTACTTTTTTGTGTTGCGTGTGCGATTTGTGCGTGTGGGTGCCTCTTAAGTATTTTTTATGCCCTACCTCTCACCCTTGTGTACGTTCGAATATTTACCCAGCTCGGCGCTGTCTTGAGAGAACGGGAGGCTTTGGGGCGTGCTTGAGCTGAGATAAAAGAAAGCCTCTGGCCAGGATTCAATAAACACACACTGACGTACTGCAAGCGCGCGAGAGGGAAAGCAGCGGCGAGTTCCGCACTGCACCGTCAAAGAGCCTCCTGATGGCTTCTTTTCCCGGAATAAGAGAGAAAAAAGAAACAGAAAAAAAGAACTGAAAAATGGAGAGGAGTGTAAAAGCACGGAAAATGAGCCTCTTGGATATGTCGTGTTTGTTATATCCGCGCCAGAGGCGAATATCCATTTGAAGAGGTCCTCGTTCTCCAGAAGTTATCGCGGCTTTAAGATAAAGTTTGCCTTCATTACGCGTGTTCTCCTGTTTATTTTATACCATTATTTTTTTGTCTTCCTGCTCGTTGCCAGTCCTGGCAGATAATTCTGTGCATCTCATTTGCATGATGTCAGACGAAAGAGAAGGAAGCAAACACCCTCGAGGCAGTCCGGAGCCAGCGAGGGCGGGGGTCTACGCCGAGCAGCTGCATAAGGTACTCCTAGAAAATGGAATATCAAATTGAGGCAAGTTTGTAGGCTTGACAGAATTTGTTTGCCCGTCACATAACCCCGCCGAAGAAAAGGACTGCCCAGTTGAATTGCGCCAGCTCTCTATTAACAGAAATGATTGGGTGAGCTCCTCCCTGGTCTATAGAAAATGTAAATGCTCCAGGTACTAGCCGCGCGAACACGATCAGGAGATTGAGCTGAGTGTGCCTCCGTGTCATCGCTTGCTGCGGCGCGGGCAACAGCTAGGCGGCCGCGATGAGCTCGCGCATCGCCCTCGCACGTCCGGCGCGCGTACAAAATGTCACACAGCCTGTTGACGACAAGCTCGTCGCGTGGAAAAGTTAAATTAGTTTTGCCACCTATGTCACGCCTGCACCACCACATAACGAAACGAAAAGGGCTCTCTCAGTTTACTGTGCGGCTACATATACCTCTGCACGCTCCACAAAAGCCCCGGGCATCACTCCATCGACGCGCTCGAACTTTGCCAGAGTAAATTTGCTTGAAGGGGCGAAAATAGAGCGACAGATTTTACTGTGATATGAATTACAGCGAAGCTGGTAGGCCTCTAGTTGGTCGGGATTTTTCGTGGCATCGTTCACACGAAAAAAAAAAAAGAAGAACCGTCAGCGATTGAAGCGAAAAGTGCATACATTCTCTGGTATCACGCACGCAACACACAGCACAGTATTCGTTTCAATAAAGAACAGGCACAAAACAAGCATCCAAACCACATAATGGATGATAACGCGCTCCCCAAATACGTTTCCCGGTAAAGATTACTGTTGCGCAAGCTTCTGCGGCGATAGCACCTTGCGACGTGGGGTGTAACGTCACTAGCCTTTAATATATAAAAGAACCAGCCTAGCAACGGATTTGTTGTTGTTGCACCGCTAAGGCCAGGCAACACATAGGACTCCTGAGGAGCAACATGAATACAAGGAACTGCAAAGGGAAAAAGAAACGGCAATACCACCAGCCGCGGCGTGCTGCCAAATTGATGAACTTCGTTCCCAAGATGCTCAGCGCTAACGCCAAGCCATGGAGGACCGGAATGTTCTTGCTCAAGAGCCTCAGCGCAAGCGACAAGCCTGCGAAGACGACAAGGAACGCCGGCAAGCAGAAAACGCTGCGAAACGACACAAGCATCAGTGGTTCAGCTGACCAATTTCAATGGGGCCA
Organism: Dermacentor variabilis; assembly: GCF_050947875.1. Taxonomy (NCBI): domain Eukaryota; kingdom Metazoa; phylum Arthropoda; class Arachnida; order Ixodida; family Ixodidae; genus Dermacentor; species Dermacentor variabilis. The sequence continues at coordinate 245,208,658 of NC_134568.1, read as the reverse complement.
ACTCCAAATTCAAACGACCGTTCTTGGACCATCAATTTGGCGTATCATGCAGTGTATGTGACCACCTGTGGTCACACGCTGCATTGCATGACCCTCCTCACCTCCCCCCACCCTCGCCCCTCAGCAGTTGTAGTGGTGGTTTTGTACAGCTTGCTGGACAACCACTTTTGCAGGGCCGGAGTGGCGAGTGAATATTTATTTTTGTGGTTTACCGCTTGTGTTTATCATGCACGCGCTCTTCGATGACGAGAGCTCATTCTTGAAACTAAGTTAGATTAATATTCTCTGTGCGAGTTGGGGGTGCTGTATGACAAAGATATACTCGCATTGCATATGGCGGACGTTACAGACGTCAGATTAAAGTAGTTCAGGGTGAAAGGTTCCCGCGCAGCTACTATATAGCTGAGATAATGCAACAAACTCAAGTGTGTCGAAGTACTAATTTGCTTTACCCTCCAATCTCTATTGGTCCCTTGCGCGACCGATGGCGGCGCGGCGAATGGCACTCTAGTGACGTCTGCTGGGGGACTCGTCTGCTATATGCTCCGGTAGAAATACCTAGCTGCCTTTTTATTCGTTTTCTCCCGTTATAACTACGTGCTGGCATAGCATCTGACACTCTCCGATTACTGTCTACATTTTGAGCGTTAATTTTATAAATGTCGGCATCATGAGGCCAGCAGAGTTATGGTTCTTATGTTCCTTCGATAAAAACCGCATCCGTCACTGTCAGGAACATGATGTCGAGACTCAGTCGGAAAACATTCTTCTCATTGCGTGAACAGTCCATACCCAGCTAGCCAAAACAAAATCTTACGGCTCAATCGCAAAACGGCGCGTCGGCAATAAATCGCATTGTATAGTTGAAAGCAAATTTTGCATTACGTTCATGATTTGAATATTCTCGTGTTACATAGTGAAAGCTGTTGTTGAAGAGCAAGATCTGTTAATTCCGCTGACAAGTGACTACACCATGCTTTATCACCAAGTACACTAAGTACACCATGCTTTATCATATCGACGCTTTATCGTGTTTTTCAATACTCAATCGTTCTTTCACACTTCTGCCTGCAAAGCAATCTCAATCTTAATGTGGGCGATCTTGACGTGACTATTTCTGCTCAATGCAATTTTCAAAATCATGAAACCAGTCGAAAAACACCACTTGTTTATGTAAAAAAATACTTTACTGAATGAAAAAAAAAACGCAGAAACAGCATACGCAGATGTATGTAGCCGTGTGCATCACGGGGCGCTACAACGCAAAGTTATTCCAAACTGTTTCTATTCCATTTCTGCAATCAGTCCTCCGAGATATGGTCAAATATTTTGCGGGCCCCACCCAATTCACCTGTCTATCACGCGACGTTGCGAAAACAGCAGTTATCCCCAACCGATATTACGTGTACACACTGATTATGCATGATTATCCCGATCAAAAGAAAAACATTTCGATTCTATGCCTTTTTCGCCGTTAGCCTTCCGCAATTGGCCAAGATGTATTCGGGCTGCGCCCACATCGCCTACTTTCATGCGACGTCACAAAACCGCGAAAACTCACCGAGTGAAAGTGACGTGCGCGCATTTAAATATGCATCATCGCTGAAGAACCCCGCGAATACACGCAATATTTCCGTACGACTGGCCCCTTGAGGCACTTTGCGTGTATTCGCGGGCTACTTTCACGCTCGCAAAAGCATTTTTATGTAGTACACATTGAGCTACATAAGCTGTATCGGGAGTTTTTCATGTCGCTCTACAATTTTCTCATCGACACTTCTAATCTAATTATCAAATTCGTGAAGTTGACTATTTAATGAATACTAATTATTTAAGTAGGCAGAATGCAAAAAAAAAAAACTGAGTATCTCCAAGCGACGGCAACCAACATTACCTTGGTTCTCTTCAGCCACATCGCATTTGCATATTTTTAAAGTTTGCATGGCTAAAGTTACATGGGGCACCCTGTAGATGGCGGGGCTTCGTTGTGAGTGGGATAATTTTTTTTGGTTTTCAACCAGCTTATTTTAGTGTAATATTAACAATATACCCTCGTACATAACATAAGTGCAACAACCACAAAATGTCATCAATACCTTGGACATGGAACTCACAATCAAAATCTCCCCTCACAATCATCTCCCTTGTGGTGCCTACGAGAGTGTCAAGTGAATTTTGCTATTCCTGGAATTACAAAAAAGTCCGATCATCCATCGCCGGCTCTGAAGCAACTTACGCTCCTATTACTGCACCAGACGTATCATGACCACATACATATATATACCGATGGTTCGACCTCCCGTACCAGCTCAACTGCCGCATTCGTCGTTCCAGCCAAGAAGGTTACCGTTAAATTCAAATTGTCGCATACGACTACATCTACATCGCAAGAGCTTGCAGCTCTCCATGCCGCTATGATGTACGTCAGCGAAGAGCCAACAGAGAAATGGGTCGTATTTTGTGACTCAAATGCAGCCCTTCACAGCATCAAGTCTGCATTACGTCACAGAACTTACGAGAAGATGACATCTGATATCAGGGAAGTGCACCATCATGCTCTGGAAAGAGGGCACACCATCATATTTCAATGGATTCCTGCTCACTGTGGCATCGTCGGCAACAACCTAGCTGACAAGGCTGCCCAGTCTGCCCACGAAGATACCAAGACGCGTTCAATACATTTGGCGAGGTCGGACGCTGCCAGAGAACTTCGCCTACATGCATGCAAAAAGTCGCAAGATCTCTGGAGTTCAAGTGCCTTCAATTGCCGATTATATAAACTGGACTCCACGCTACGGCTACAACTGCCATCTAGCCTTTCCCGCGGTGAAGCAACCTTGCTGTACCGCTTGTGGCTGGGAGTAGCGTTCACGAACTCATACTCCTATCGTTTGGGAATGGCCGAGAGCCCGGTGTGCGATTCCTGTGGGTGCGAGGAGACCATCGAGCACCTACTGTGTACCTGCCCCCGTTGCGATGTACAACGCCTCTCTCTGCGGGAAACTTTACACCGACTGGACTTAAGACCGTTCACCGAGTCAAAGATACTCGACCGTGGCCACACCCGTCACTGGCACGAAAAGCGAATCGTGCATTAGTGCAATACTTGAAGTGCACCGGCTTAAGAGACCGTTGATAGTGTCCCTGTGCATAGTGTCCCTGTGCATAGTGTCCCTGTGCATAGTGTCCCGCCCACATGCACTCAGTGCTCACTTTCTCCCCTTTTCCTCTTTCTATTCCCCTTTCCCCCACCCCCAGTGTAGGGTAGCAAACCGGATGCTCTTCTGGCTGACCTCCCTGCCTTTCCTGTCCTTGCTCTCTCTCTCTCTCTCTCTCTCTCTCTCTCTCTCTCTCTCTCTGTTCACACGTCTTTCGTGTTCACGCGTTCTTCGTGGTTTCTGAGAATGAAGAACGTGTGAATCAACGCGAATCATTCCGGAGCATTTAAAACTGCTTATCTAACGCCAGTTTTTTTGCCGATAATCCCAGATTGCATCAGGATGCCACGTTTTGCTGCAGTGATACATAGAGCACGGCATTAACGCACCGTAGCTATACAACTTCATTTGTTGAGAACGGCATCAAACGCATTCCGTTATCTACCTAAAGCTCTAGGCGGCAATAAAACTGGTATGTCTGTCCCCAAGGGAGTCTGCGACCACCTTTGTAGGGCACGCTGGTCGCAGGCAAAGTGAATTTATCACTGCGGAGACGACAGTGAAAGGCCCAATGCTGCAGTTCATCATTTATAAAGGGCAGTCAATCTATTACAAAAGCACCATAACTACGTAACTAAGTCTTTACGAGATATCGACTTCGTACACGCACGTGTGTACACAATTATGGCAAGCAGACAACTTGACGAGCAATTTACACTCTACTGGATCTCACGCGGCCAGTATAGTGCTCTACACTCGCGAATATTTTGAACACTAGCACACACACTTGTACATTCACGAGGTTTTAAGTACTTGAGCAGAGGAGGTTTACCGACGGCGTCAAGCAGCTTTCACGTAGCCAGCGGTAGCGCTGTCCACCTGCTGGCATCACACGCGATTTGAAACTTCTCGGGGCTAATTGCAAATTCCGTGCGTGGCAGATTGCTTAATTACTTTGTTGTTTTCCTTATGAAAACACTAAATTGGTATCTTCCACTCGTAGCATAGACTTAAAAAGGGCACATTTATTGCTGTTTTAAGGCAATGAATCTCATCCGCCTTGTAATGCCTTAGTGGATCAAGGTCAACATTTATGCTTTCATTTCTCTCTCTCTCTCTCTTTATGAAAAAGTATGTGTAACACTATGTGAAACTAGTGTTTCTGTCTGTTCCTCGTACGATAGCTCACTTTGAGGAAAACTACAGCGTTCCTTGAGCTGGTGGCGCCAGAAATGCCCTGTTCAAAGTTTGTAATGCTTCTACATGTGCAATTTAAGCTTCTGGTTTCAATTTACTTCTGCATCAAGATATCAGCAGCAGGCTACACTTTATTTCCAGATAAGACAAAATGTCTCTAACGTAAAGTGCCCACATAGTTTTATTAACTATGTAGGTACTTCGTGCGCTTTGTCATTTGGGCAAAATCACGGATATTTCACTCGATGCACATCTGTCATCATTTGGTCATGGGGTCAGTGTTCAGCGTGTTTGGACTATAGTAGTCACAAAGAAAAGTACTTACATTAAAACTCTTCTTAGATGCCAGCCAATTTTGTTGGCGGACATAGTATTACTGAAGGTGGCTGGCTAATGGTAAACAGCTCTTACTGATTGGTGAAGTCGGGCCCTAGGTCTGCATTCACAAAAAGTTAAGATAGCATTGTTCGTAAGAGAAAATTTCACTTAATTCTCACGCTAGACACACCATTACCGAAGGTGGGAGGTAAATGGTAGAGGACACTTCGAAACGGAAAGTTTTGTGAATTCGGCCCATAGTTATTTTACCCGGAAAGGCTTTCCTCGGGGCTTTGAATTCTGCTGTCAGGCAAATTTCATTTGGACTCCTGCTTCAGAAGGGGGAGGAAGATGAAGTAATTCTTTGATAGAACGCTTGTAGTTTGGTCTCTGCTTTTTTCACTTCGTTTCCCTGCATTTCTGGGAGCTACCACCCCCTCTTGCGGCCATGGATAAAGAGAACTCCGAGGATCTTCCTCGTGCGCAGCCGTCAGGTCGGATAACGTCCAGGAAAAGTGAAAGCATTTCGAGCGATACATACAGCGAGGCCACTCAGTTATGCTGAGACAGCTGCGACTCCTCGAACGATGACTCCAAAGTCGTGGTGAGTAGAACAGCAAAAAGAAGACTACTGCAGGCACCTTCGTTGGCAAGTGCTTCTACCATAAATAGTGCACCGCAGCGTTGGCCGTGCGCTGTGCTCTTCATGCCCGTGGACCCAACGACCAATTTGCGGCTCCTAACCAGGCAGGTCCTCTCTTCTTTGCTCGTGAAAATGGCACCGAATGAGATTAAAGACGTGAAAATAAAATCGCGAAAAAATGTCCCCGCAGTTGACCCCACTCCTGGCACGCGTCGGAAAGCTTCGGCCCGCGCCGAAGCGTCAAAAGCGTCGGTCGGGAACACGGCGAAGCGTGACGACGCGCAGCGATTATGTCTACTGCCGATGCTAGAAGTTTGCAGACGCGAGGCGAAGCTGCGCCGGCGTGCACCAATGAGACGCTGCGACGCGTCCCAAGCGTCAACCAATCGGAGGCTGCGAATCCTCCGGCTGCTATGCCTATGATGGCCGCCCATGCGAAGGCGCCGGCACCAACGACCGTCCGAGTTCTTTGCACGCACGACGCGCGCGACAGTGTTCCTGAAAGACAGTGTTGTAATAGTAGGCCGACAACGACACGACCGACCGTCCGGGGACCGTGGGTTGTGGCAGTGCGACGTGGATCCGAAGCGACTTCGAACGACGCCGACTAATCCAACCTGCCCACTGGGTTCCGCCGGGCTCGGTACAATCGTCTGCTAAAACAGCCAACCGAATCACGATTGCCGCAACGTCTGTGCTTGTTGTATGTGTATTTTGTTGTACTCAAAACGAATGGAAACATGTTTACGAGCTCCAAAGTCTGGATAATCAGCACTCGCCTATCGCCGATGTTGTTTGCGTTACGCGTAGGCCTAGCGCGTCCATCGAGTTCGTAACTGGCGAGTGAACGAACCCAGCTGAGAAACTCTGTCGAAGGAAATGAATTTTCAGGTCCGTTTGGTGCTGCAGTGATTTAAAATATAGCACTCCTGACTTAGTGTGATGTGTGATGCGGTGAATGAACCGTGTGGAACTTGGGGTGGTCAACCGCGGCGTGTTTCGTGTGGTGTCGGGTGACTCAAGTTTAACGGGCAAGCTCGGCGCTGTTTCCAGTGGCAAAGATAACTTCCGAAAGCGAAAGACACTAGTAGCCGAACTATGGGAAGTACTTACATAATCAGCCGTGCCGCCCGTTTCAGCTGACACTGCGCTCTTCTATTCGGCATGTGAATCCAGTTCAGTACAAGTTCACTGTGCTCCTTCACTCACTTCTTTCAAGTGCATCCGTCTTTTGGGCCAGTTGGAGATAAGTCGCTCGTGTAGCAATCAAGAACACTGACGCACTGAAGCATACGTGACAACGCAGTCATGTTTGAGTCAGTGTGTCCTTATACTTGAGCACTGCAAAAAGAAATTATCTGTTTGCAACGTGTGCCCCGTGTGCAGTGCATAGCAGGACCTGCATCATGCAAGACCTATGCATGTAGCAGCGTATACCATGATTGCTTCGAGGCCTGCTTCAGAAGCAGCAAGTACTGAGTCAATGAAACTGTAATTGATTTTTATCTCACTTTTTGTTTATAGAAAGTGTAGATGGTGTGCTTGCATTGTGGGGAACGTGAAAAGGTGTCATCAGTGTTTTGTGCAGTCGGTATGCTTAAACTGCTCGAATCCCTTCAGCTTCTACTAAAATGTTTCTTGCTGGGATACTATAAATTGTGGTCAGGACAAAGATCTACTCAAAACCAAGTTACTAATGCATCTGCGCAGAATGTGTTTGATTAACAAGTTAACACTTCCACAACAACATGCCGATGCACAGCATATGTTCTTCCAATAAATACATTCCGTAAAGGTGAACGACTGGGCCTACAATAACAAACTTTGTAGTAGCACAGCAAAAAGTGCTGCCATGCGTATCAGCCACAACAAAACTGCTGCACGTCCAACCTACTTCCTTGGAGGCACCTCTATAAAGACGGTTCGGGCCCTTCCCATTCTGGGTGTAACAGTTAGCTCTTCTCTCAACTTTTCCGCATATGTCACCAGCACTCTATCTAAGCATCGGCCCATTCTTGGGTTTGTGTCCCGTGTCTCCCTTCCCTGATGACGTAAGGTTTTCCGAGCACTCTACGCTTCTATCATTCTGTCACGACTTGAGTACTGCTCATCAGTATAGTTCCCGTACCAAACTTGCGACGCTAACAAACGTAAGCTTGTTCAGCGCCGGACAACACGCACCCTCTACTCTCGTCTTTTCGGTTGTCGCGAGCTCATGCTAGCCTACGAAGATTGCCTCAAACCGCTCAAGTAGCACACCCTGCAATATCAGCGCAACATTGCACTAGTCTATACTGCTGGGTGCTTGACGGCTCTCTGAACAGCACTAATCTTTCTTCAGTTCGTCTGAACAAGTGGTCACCACAGCCCGAGCCCTCATCGCACCTCTGTGGCCCGACACCACAACTCCATGACTATATCTGGCATACACAGCTTTCTCTTCATCCCCCTTGGCCATTTGGATTCTCCTTCCTTGGAACCAGACTGAATTGGCACTCCTGTGTGTTGTGCACCCGTCGAATGTGTGCGTGTGTGCCGTGCTGTGTTATTGAGCAAGTGTGTGCGTGTGTGCCGTGCTGTGTTATTGAGCAAGTGTGTGCGTGTGTGCCGTGCTGTGTTATTGATCAAGTGTGTGTGTGTGTGTGTGTGTGTGTGTGTGTGTGTGTGTGTGTGTGTGTGTGTGTGTGTGTGTGTGTGTGTGTGTGTGTGTGTGTGTGTGTGTGTGTGTGTGTGTGTGTGTATGTGTGTGTGTGTGTGTGTGTGTGTGCACGTGGAGGGGAAGGAGGTGTCTTCTGCATCCTGAAAATTCACGCTGTAGATGGCTGGTTATCAGACGCTCTAACATACAGGCAGCAATATTTTTTTTAGTCTAGAGTGCCAAGTTACCACTAAGATTTATTTTAATTATTACTACTACTATTATTATTATTCGAATCATCACTATAACCACATTGATTGTGTTGAAGCCAGCGTGACACCTAATTCAAAATATTTCTGGAGCTTTGTGCGCTCTCACTCTTCTAAAAAGAGTGCCAAAGATGTACGTCTTCTTCATGAAAATAGTGGTGTTGTCTCGAACACTGCTGATGCCTTTGCAAAACATTTCTGTTTGCTACAAGGTGTGAAATATGCCTCAAGTAACCTTCCTTCTCAGTCTGGCACAGTGTGTACGCTATCAGTCAATTAAAACCTTGTCTTCAAGTGTATGAAGTGCCTTAAACCTTCCCTTTCTTGTATTTCTTCCGTAGAGCTTAAGACGTATGGAAGCATACTTGTTCCCTGTTCTCACAAACATCTTCAATAGTTCCCTAAAATCTAGTACCTTTTCTAGCACTTGGAAGGTAGCATGGACATTGCCCATGCACAAATCAGGTGCTAGATGTGCAGTTACTAACTGCCGACCTAAATCTGTCCTCTGCAGTGCGTCAAAAGTGTTTAAATCGATATTGGATTCCTTGCTTTCTGTTAGTGCTAAGAGCATTTTAATAAATGAACAGCATGACTTCGTGTGACAACTTAAAACTATTTGAGACTGTCAACTGTGTTCACCACTGCATCGACTTCCAGTCGATGCAGTAATGAAAAAGACATCCTTTCACTCTCAAACTGGTGCAGAAACAATAAGGACGCTTAAATGCTTCCAATACTGTGGCATTAAGTTATATGCAGAAAATTCACCATGTGAAATTTTGATACACCCTACGTGATGCTCCACTCCTTATGGTCAATGAAATGAAAGATCTTGGTGTGTACTTCGACAAAATGCTAAGCTTCTCTTCGCATAGATAATTACACATGCCCTTCACGCACTTGGAATTGCATGCCGTATATTGCATGATTTTCACTAACCTATTGTGTTTCTGAAATTCTGCTGTGTGCCGCCAACTATTAGAGTATGCCTCTGTAGGAGGGGGTGCAACGAGCAAATCTAATTCTGACCTCATTGAACGCATCCAGAATAAATTGATATCTATCTTAAAGCACCACTTTTGCCATTCTGGCGACCACAGTTGAGCCTTCTCAAATATACTTCAACTTGCACCTCTAGATTCAAGACTTAATTAATCACACCTTTTGTTCCTGTACAAGGTGGTCCATGATATTGTTACGGTTAATGTTAAACCGGCTTTATTCAAGGGACGAGATGGATGGTAAAGTCAAGATGGCGTCCTGAGGCTGCACCAGCTCACTTCTTCGTCCTCTTCTTCTCGCCCGGCTCATGCCGTAGCAATCCCCGGTTGCCAGACGAAGCCCGCTGGGCAAGTCCAAATCACTCGGAAAGCGTAGGGTGAAACCGCTTAAGACGGGCAACATGTACTAACTGGGTCCGGCTAGACCGACGACCAGTCGACGTCAAGCGTGCCACTACGTACGTCAAGTCACTCAAGCGATCTACGATGACGAATGGGCCCGTGTACTGAGGTAAAAACTTTTCGCATAAGCCACGTTTACGTTGAGGAGTCCACAACCACACAAAGTCTCCTTTGGCGTACGAGACAGACTGGTGTCGGCTGTCATAGCGCTCTTTCGATCGGTCTTGCGATGCCACAGTACGAAGACGAGCGATACGCCGGGCTTCTTCGGCAAGACAAAGCGTCTTGGCAACAGAGTACTCGCTGTGAAAGTCAAACGGTAGTATAGTGTCAATGCAGCTTAGCGGTGAACGTGCGTAAAGGAGATAAAAAGGACTGTAATCGGTCGTCTCATGCTTTGCAGTATTATACGCATAGGTGATGAAGGGGAGTACGTCATCCCAGTCCTTGTGATCGGAAGATACGTACATGGCCAGCATGTTAGTTAGAGTTCTGTTCGTACGTTCTACAAGCCCATTTGTCTGAGGGTGATAAGGCGTTGAATGACGGAATTGCGAACTGCAGAGACGAAGCAGTTCTTCTACGGCGTCCGCAACGAACTGACGACCGCGATCGCTAATGATCACACGGGGGGGACCATGTCGAAGAATAATGAATCGAAGCAAAAACGTTGCAACGGACGCAGCTGTTGAAGATGGCACGGCCGCCGTTTCCGCGTAACGGGTCAGATGGTCGACACATACGATCACCCATCGGTTGTCGTTAGATGATCGGGGAAATGGGCCCAGAAGATCGATACCCACTTGTTCAAATGGCAGGCGAGGCGGCGGCAGAGGTTGGAGAAGACCTGGCGGAGCGGTCGTAGGGCGCTTGTAGCGTTGACATTGTTCGCAACTGGCGACGTAGTGCTTGACCGTGTCCCGCATTCTGGGCCAGTAAAAACGCTCCTGTGTCCGGTTCAAAGTTCTTATGAATCCTAGATGGCCAGAGGTCACATCGTTGTGCATGGCTCTCAGTATGTCCGTTCGCAGACTCTGCGGCACCACCAGAAGGAAGCGTGCGCTTTTAACCGAATAATTGGTCTTGTAAAGCAGGCCGTCACGGACACAAAATCGACCGGTGGCTCCAGGACGCGATGCGGCCACAAATAGAGGTTCCAAACCAATATCATTTTCCTGCTCTGCTTTGAAAGTCATCGAGTCTGGGAATGTAGAAGAAATGGGAGCAAAACAGTCATCAAAATTGTCTTCGTCACACTCCGTCGTCGTCAGAGGAAGGCGGGAGAGACAGTCCGCATCTGCGTGGCGACGCCCGGACTTGTAGGAAATAACGAAGTCGTACTCCTGCAGTCGAAGAGCCCAACGTGCCAGTCGTCCACTCGGGTCACGGAGATTCACCAACCAGCACAACGCGTGGTGGTCAGTAATGATAGTGAACGGGCGTCCGTAGATATAAGGTCGAAATTTGTGGACAGCGAAAACAGCTGCCAAGCATTCTTGCTCGGTCACAGTGTAATTGCGTTCCGCCTTAGTCAAAGAGCGACTAGCATAAGCCACAACGTGTTCAGCTCCTTGATGACGTTGCACAAGTACGGCGCCGATGCCGATGCCACTGGCATCAGCGTGCACTTCCGTAGGTGCGCATGCATCGAAGTGACGCAATATGGGCCCTGATGTTAGTAGAAATTTTAGCTGACGGAACGCGTCGTCGCAAGCCGATGTCCAGTTGAAAGGGACGGCTTTTTGGAGAAGACATGTTAGGGGGTACACCACGTCGGCGAATCTTGGGACGAAGCGCCGAAAATACGAGCACAGGCCCAAGAAACTCCTCAACTCCCGCACTGACTTCGGTGCTTCGAAGGAGCTGACTGCCTCAATCTTCCGTGGATCTGGCCTCACACCGTTTTTGTCGACCAGATGCCTAAGTACTAACGTCTCGGTTTCTCCAAAACGACATTTCTTGGAATTTAGGATCAAGCCGGCTTGTTTGACACAATCCAGAACAAGATTGAGACGGCTGTTATGTTCACTCAATGTGCTGCCAAAAGTAACCACATCATCGAGGTAGCACAAACAAATTTCCCATTTAAGTCCTCGGAGGATAGTATCCATGAATCGTTCGAATGTTGCTGGCGCGTTACAAAGGCCGAACGGCATAACGTTAAATTCATAAAGACCGTCTGGTGTCACGAAGGCCGTTTTCTCCTTATCGTCTGGGTGCATGGGTATCTGCCAATACCCCGATCGCAAATCCAGTGATGAAAAGTAGGCAGCGGAATGTAGACAGTCGATGACATCATCAATTCTAGGAAGCGGATACACATCCTTTTTGGTGACCGCATTCAGTTTCCTGTAATCAACGCAAAACCGCCACGATCCATCCTTCTTCTTTACTAAGATTACTGGTGCTGCCCACGGACTAGAAGACTCTTGGACAACACTTTTACGCAGCATGTCTTTCACCTGTTCAGCAATAACTGTCCTCTCTGCTGAAGAAACGCGGTAAGGCTTTTGCCGAATGGGGTGCGCAGATCCGGTGTCAATTCTGTGGCGAGCACGAGAACGCGGGAGTGAAGCCTGCTTGTCGCCTTGTGTGAAATCGAACACAGAAAGATGTGCCCACAAAACTTGTGCGAGAGCGCGGCGCTCATGTGAGGGCAGTGCCTTGTTGATCATTCGTAGGATCTGCTCTTCAGAAATGCTTCTTTGGGGATCGCTAGTATGAGACTGCTCCTCCTCGCTTAGAACTGTAATGGAGCTGTAAGTAATCTCGTCAAATTCAGCAAGCTTCATATCACGCGGGAGAACGGCAGGGACGCAAGAACAATTGAAAGCCCATAAATTGGAGGCGCCATTCACTACTCTCACGACAGAGCGTGGTACAAGTACATCTTTCTTTGCGCAGCTCGACGTAAGTGGCTGGACTTGCGCGTCAAACGATGAAAGGTCGGCAGCAGCGAAATTGACAGGGATACGTGACAGCGACCAAGGCGGTAGCAGCAAATCGTTCGAAACAACACAATAGTTTTTCACTGGTAAGGATGTGTCGGCAAGGGTGGCGAGAAGCGCGCTATTCAAAGTAATTTCGCCTGTGCCACAGTTAACGGATGCACCACAATCCTGAAGAAAGTCAATCCCGAGAATCACATCATGAGTGCATCGCGGTAGTACGAGAAATTCTGTTTTAAGATCTTCTCCTCCGAATAAAACACTTGCAACACAAATACCAAGGGGAACTAGGCACTCTCCGCTGACACCACGAAACGTCACACCATCATTCCACGGGAACATAACTTTCCTACCCAGCCTCTCTTTGAAAGTCACACTCATGACGGAAACGGTAGCACCAGTATCCACTAATGCTGTTGCAGGTATACTATCAATTAACACACGCACTTTGTTCTTCACCATCATAATAGGCAGAGGAGTATTTCGCAGATACACAGACTGTCCGGCGACCTTACCTCCATCGGCCGCGCCGGCTAGTTTCCCGACGGCGGTGGAGACGTAGCACGTCGCCGTGGTGACGGTGAACGGCGTTGGCGTCTGGTTGGGGGCGTCAGGCTGCGGTCAGAAGCTGGCGAGCCACTCCTTCTACTATACTGACGGAAGGTATTCCGAGGTGGCGCGCCTGTGGTGTTTGCAGGGTCTATCGGCCAACGGTCGTCGTAACTATCACGTCCAAAATTAGGCCAAGTTGGTGGTGGGCCATATGTTGTTGTCTGTCGGCGCCGGCGACAAAAACGAGCAATGTGTCCTGAGGCGCCACAGCTGTAACATACAGGAGATGCGCGACCGACGTTGTATGCCTCGGAGTCAACCCTGGGACGCTGCGAATAATAAACGCGATCTTCCGAATTCCGATTCGTGGTGGTAGCTCGACGAGTTCGTTGATCGTGCGTCATGTCGTCGGGAAAGGTACGTCGGTGCTGTCGCAGCTGATCACCTCGACAGTCTGCAACGCCTGGCATGACAGACAATGCTGACACAGCAGATGCATGTTCTTGAGGTTGGTTGGAAGCGCAACCAAGCTGTTCGACATCCGCCCCTTTGGTGTGTCGTTCAAGTTCTTCGCGGACAATTTGCCTTATAGTTGCCGCAAGGTCAAATTGAAAGCTGTAGTTGTCGTTTTCGTCAACGCTTGCCACCGTTGTGACATTTGCTAGCCTGCCAAACTTTGGCGTGATACGGCGCAGCTTCAAGGCCTCAAATGTGCGGCAATGCTTGATGAGGTCGGCGACCGAGGCGAGACTCTCCTTTCCGATTAAATAATTGTAAACATCCTCGGCTATGCCTTTGAGAAGGTGTCCAACCTTGTCCTCTTCGGACATTCGAGGATTGACAGTCTTGCAAAGCTTCAGGATCGCCTCTATGTACGTAGTACAGGTCTCACCTGGGACTTGAGCGCGCTGAAGCAATGTCTGCTCCGCCCGCTTCCGTTTCGTGGTGGAATCGCCAAAGCACTCTGTGAGGTGAGTAACGAAGCTGTCCCACGTTGTGAACGTATCTTCATGGTTCTCGAACCACACTAGCGCCGTGTCTGTGAGGAACAGAACCACATTGTCGAGCTGAGTCGTGGAGTTCCAGCCGTTGTACTTGCTCACACGCTTGTAGTGGGTGAGCCATTCCTCCACGTCTTCGCCGAATTTTCCAGAGAAAGGGCGGGGCTCCATCTGATGCATCCAGGCGCCGGTTGTTCGCACTGGAGCTGCCAGAGAAGGCTGTTCGTCGCTGCTGTGGGACATCGGGATCTCAAGCGGCGTGGGAGGCAGTCGAGCGAGGCGTCGGCTCCGGCGTGGCACTTGCTGCAGCAGCTCCGTCGTCTTGGTCGAAGTACCCCGGCACCTCCACCACAAAACTGTTACGGTTAATGTTAAACCGGCTTTATTCAAGGGACGAGATGGATGGTAAAGTCAAGATGGCGTCCTGAGGCTGCACCAGCTCACTTCTTCGTCCTCTTCTTCTCGCCCGGCTCATGCCGTAGCAATATTATACATTCCCTAAAGCTTCTTGATCATATGCATTTGTTCGTGCCACAACAGTACACCAGGTAGCATTCCACATTCGTTGTCTGGCCTTGTTGCAAGATTGTGCTGTATAAGACTCGACTCCAAAACATACTTCAGAGTTCATTTCCTGTGTTTTGTGTATCTGTAGATAATCACGTAGGATTAATTCCCTTTTACTTTTCCTCGTTACCTTTTTTCTTTATTTGTTTCTCTATCTTGCATTTTTTTGTCGACCACATTCATGTTTTCTGTACATTTTGTCTAGCATAGTGCTCGTTAAGTGCACCAGTACAAAGGCTCTCTAGCTGTTCCTGGGCACTACAATAAACATTTTAATGATTGATTATTATTGTAGTATAAAATCGTGCTTTTTGAGTATGTACTAGTATACTATTTCAGTGCAGTACCTTTTGTGCAATTAAAGAAAGGGCATGAATTAAGAAAGTGTAATAATAATATGCCATGTGCCTGATCATATGCCA
Organism: Dermacentor variabilis; assembly: GCF_050947875.1. NCBI lineage: Eukaryota > Metazoa > Arthropoda > Arachnida > Ixodida > Ixodidae > Dermacentor > Dermacentor variabilis. Next base: position 245,193,539 of record NC_134568.1, on the reverse strand, counting down.
TTGTGCTATTAATTTATTCTGAGTTTTAATAATGGCTGGCTACTGTATCCAGTGTTGTGCAATAAAATAAGATGACACAGCAATTATTGCGTGCTTCGCAGAACAAATTGAATATATCTTTCTCAGTAAAAACATCATAGCAGGCTGAAAACAATAAACTGCAATTTTTAATTTGTGGTGAAAAAGTGTATTAATTGTGAAAATAACCTGTTTATATATTTCTTATAATACGCAAATGAGCTGCTCCCATACATTCGAATAAGCGCTTCAATAGTACAACTTGGCAAAGGGCAACGAAAGACCCCTATTAAAACCCTCCAATGCTCAAGCTTGTATTATCTGATGGTATGTCATTTCATTAATGTAAAGAAAGACAAACTTGACATGTGGAAACCACTTACAATAGAACATGGCCCTTACACTGTGAAAATGTTTTGTAGCAATACACTCAATGTGAAGGCCTCCGGATGCGGTGTTGATGCATCAAAGCAACCTTGAATAATAGAGGAGCTCCATGGGCTAGATTTGACAGAATCAAGAATCGGGGGCAGACAAGCTACGAATTACATAAATTTTAGCTATTCTAGTTTTTTTCTGTGAGTGCTACAGGTGTTTAAATTCTTCTTTTGCCGATTTTCTCAGAACCCACTTTTTCACGTTTCTTTCATGCACCAACAAGCATAATTATATTGACACGGATGCTTTATCTGTATCTGGTTACCGTATTTCACCGGCTAAAAAATGTTAAACGTCATCGCTCGGTGCAGGATGCACCTGAACGTATCGGAAGTTTCGCGAATGTTATCGATGGTTCTGTCTGTCGTCGACGAACCCTGTTAATCTGATTGCATACGCGACACGAATTGTGTAGTAGTTTCTGGAAGGCGCGCGGGCACCAGCGAATAGGCTGTAACTTTCGACGACAGATGTATACAAACCGACGCGCTTGACCCTCAGATGAGATTTTCGACGATTGCCAACATTGCTCGTCGCTATCGTTGCAATTGAGTCTGCACTATTTATTTACCGTCACTACTACGTGAGAGAGAGAGAGAACTTTATTTGGTCCATTAAGGGTTTAGCGTTCGGTCTTCGTCTTCATCGCTGCAGACGCTTGACCTTCTTAGCAGGGTTGGGCCCCTAGTCCAGGGCTCCACTGAGCCGCGCTGCTTCGCTTGCGTGCTGCACCATTGCCCTTTGGGCGGCGAGCTCGCAGCTGGTGAGCCGGCTCTCCCACTGCTCCGCACTCGGGGTTTTGTGTTGGTGGAATGTGTAGTTACGTTTACACTCTCAGGTTATATGGTAGAGCGTGGGGTTTGCCCCGCACCACGGGCATCTTGCACCACGGGTAGGATACATCTTGCTTAGTATATGTAAGTTAGAGATGGTTCCCGTTTGCAGCCTCCGACAACTAGCTGCTTCTTGCTGTGTTAAGGCTTTGTGTGGCGGGGGGTATCTAATTCTCTTGCCTCTGTGGTAGTTCAGTAACTCTGAATAGCTGATCTCCAGGGTGAAGTGCTGTCCCAGGGCGTGTGGCCGCTCGACACGGTATACGTGATCTCGCGAGCCAAGCTGTCTGCCTTTTCATTTCCTTCTACACCCGTGTGTGCCTAATCTAGATTCCGGCACACTACTACGTGACAATATTTCCAACAAAGATTTTTTTCAGTGATACTTTTTACGCCTAATTCTTACATAGTTGGCTGTGCAATGAGCTACAAAAAAAATGAAATGGTACAACAGTTTTTAATACGATATGGCATCATCGTGCAGGTGTTTGCAAAGCGATCTTGCAGGCAGACGACGCGCGAGTGCTGATGTCGATATTTTGCGCACTATTTTTACTTCAAAAATAAAAGCAAACTGTTACGGCAGGCGCATATTCATTATTTAAACGTGTTTGTTTATATCTAAAAGCGCATACAGATCACTAACTTATTGATTCAAGCTTAGTTTACAGCAGGCTTTTTTAGGCCGGGCTTTGACGGATCAAGACACTATAGTCCAGCAACAGTGCGCCGCAGCCGAGGAGCGAGCTTCGGCGCGCGTTAGAGTTTCTGTCCAGTGGTTGCGTGCCCTCTTCTTCCGACCAACGAGAAGCGAAGCGTTCGCTTGTCGGCGCGCCCCGAAACTTGCCGACGCGTGCCAGTGGTTGGGGCATTACACCGAAGCGCCCTACAAGGCCAACATAATATAACTGAGATCGGCAATGTAAAGGTGCGATAAATGATCCCTACATGTGGCAATGGTACTGTGGGCGTCATTTATGACGTCGACGTTGCCATCCCGAATAGCGACTTGACAACACCGATCAAACCAACGAAAGAAGGCACTTTCATTACGAAGATTTCCATACTGGGAAACACACTCTTTGCGAAGATATTGTTTAAAGGACACAGTCTTCCTTCCCACGTCAAAGTAGGACATGTCCACCATCCAGTACGACCATTCGTGCCGTAGCTCCTCCAGTTCTTCAAGTATTGCAAGATTGGCCACTTAAAGGGTGTCTGCGTGAACAACGTCGTGTGCCCGCGGTGCTCTGAGTCCCATTCAGAAGTCGCTTGCAGCACAGATGTTCTAAAGTGCCCTAACTGAAGTGGTGCTCACAAGGCCTCATCAAACGATTGCCCGCGGGTGCGGAAGGAGTTCGCAATCCTCAAACGAATGGTGCGGGACAATTCAACGCATCGAGAGGCGGCTGCCACTCTTCGGCGACGTCGGCATCGACATCGAAAACATTCACGGAATACCGCAGCTACAGATAGTGACACGCCACCTTCCGTCAGAAGGATTGCCGCATCAACGCAGAGCACCACCAAGACGGATAAAAGGAAAACAAACAAAGCGGAAATACTCGCCCGTCCTGAAGAATGGCCTGAGCTACCGAGGGCACAATGCGCTGCTAAGTTACCTCAAAACGCATCGAGCTCAACGCTTCGGCAACTGTTGAAGCGAAGTTGGCTGACGATCTCCATGTCATCAACATTCTGCGATCTCTCATGAATACCATTCGCGTTATACTTAACATAAGATATTCGTCTGCGCAAAGCGCTTTAAGGTGCTGGACACTTTGATTCCAGTACTTACAGCCCTTGGTGGAAATAATGACTCGCCAGAAGCCGTCTTTTCGTGACGAGGTCCGGAACGCGTCTATATTTCAGTGGAACGCCAGAGGACTTGAGTCATGCATGTCGGACTTTCGACAGTTAGTGTTCCTGAATCAGTTCCCCATCATCGTCATCTGCGAGCCCGTATTAGCTCACATCAGATTGTCCGGGTATGATTGCTTGATGCTCGCCACACAGGGAGAATGTAGCAAGATCATCGTTTTCATACGACGTGACCCTAAGTATGTCCATAGTCCCGATCCACCTGACCCATAAAAACCAGTACGTGTGCCTGGCAGTGAAGAAAGGCAAGCTCACTTTCACAGTAGGTGGAGCCTGCACATCGCCCACAATCAATGCATTCTACCGTTGCTGGCATATGGGGCAGAAACTTGGAGATTGACAAAGAAGCTCGAAAACAAGTTAAGGAAAACAGTTAAGGATTCCATCGCGCAAAGAGCGATGGAACGAGGAATGCTAGGCATAACGTTAAGAGAAAGAAAGAGAGCGGTTTGAATCAGAGAACAAACGGGTACAACCGATATTCTAATTGACATTAAGAGAAAAAATGGAGCTGGGCAGGTCATGTAATCCGTTGGTTAGATAACCGGTGGACCATTAGGTTTACAGAATGAGTGCCAAGAGCAGGGAAGCGCAGTTGAGAACGGCGGAAGACAAGGTGGAGCGATGAAATTAGGAAATTCGCGGGCGCTACTTGGAATCGGTTGGCGCACGACAGGGGTAACTGGAGATCGCAGGGAGAGTCCTTCGTCCTGGAGTGGACATAAAATAGGCCGATGGTGATGATTACGTTCTGCAGGAAAGACCTGGGGAGTGCCAATGCAGTCCATGCTGCAACTGTACAGGGTCCTTTTTATTGGATCCCTGGGGTACAGCCTACCGGTCATCTCCAACATCTGCAGAACTAACCTGAATGCGATCCGAGGCATCCAAGTCCAAGCCCTCAAGATATTTCTTGGTCTACCGCGGAGTGCGTGAACGACTGAAGTTAATAAAGGGACATGAGACATCGACACAATTGCAGCAATTGCTCCAAAAGAAACCCATGCGGGTTCCTCGAAAGAAAAGCCTCTCAGTTGAATAATTCGTTCGGTCTGGGATTTGAGTCCGGTACCACCCCCTTTCCGGGGTAGCCGCTCTATTATCTGAGCTAACCAGGCTGCTAGCAGATGGCAGGGTGAAGTCGAACTTATCAACTAGAAGCAAAGCCAAGAGCAAAAGCAACCAGGACAATTTTTTCTTTAACTGAGAGGCTTTTCTTTCGAGGCACCCGTATGGGTTTCCTTTGTAGCAATTGCTGCGATTGGGTCGATGTCTCATTTTCCCTTTATTGATTACTTCTTTCGACTTTTGGGGTTTCCGGTGGACTATTACGTCAAACGACTGAAGTTATAGCAGTTCCTCAAGATTTTGCTATTAGAACGCACATTACCATTGAAACAATGCATATGCACATAACACCCTTCGCCCGGACCCCTACCCACCAGCTCACAATTCTCCCAGTAGAAAGGCACCACACGACATTCAGTACAACTGTCTTCGTGCATCGTGTCACTCTCGGGTCAGGCTACGCACCTTTGGCAAGACCTTCGAATCTTCCATGGTGCGTGAGCCATACTCAAGTAAACCTTACAATCCCAGGAGTTCAGGAGAGGATGGACTTACCGCCACTCAAGCGACTTAGTTTACTCGTCTTGTATGAGAATACAGCGACTGCACTGACGTCTATACTGATGGCTCAACTACATGAACCAGCTCTGGTGGCGCTATAGTTATACTAACAATGGGAATAAACCAGCTGTTCCAGACTTCCCATATCACTACGTCTACAGCTGCAGAGCTCGCGGCTCTCCGCGACGCGCTTCATGCGATAAATACTGCAAGTCCTCGAAAATGAGCAATCTTCTGCAATTCAAGGCCGACCTTACAGTGTATGCAGTCGTTTCTGCGACATGGAACTCACGATCAGTTGGCGTGTGATATCGTGGAACTTATCCATCACTTGAGAGAAAAAGGACATATCTCTTTTGAATGAATACCAGGCAATTGCGTTATCAATGGAAATGATGACGCAGATAAGGCAGCCCGGGCGTCACACAATGCAGACCGCTGTGTCCCCATTCCTCTCTCAACGACGGACGCTGCGAGACAACTTCCCAGTCTAGCACGCATGCTTTTCTTAGCAGAGTGCAATACCGCACATACAAGGCGCACAAGACTGCATAGACTAAACCCTTCACTGCAACTCAGACTTCCGACCGGACTGCACCGACGCGAAGCGTCTCTTTTGTGTCGGTTGTGGCTGGGAGTTGCCTTCACGAAAGCTTATTCACCCTTAATTGGAATCGCTGACAGTCCTGCATCTGATGTTTGCGGATACGAGGTGAACATTGACCACTTATTGTGTCACTGTCTTCAATTTGAAGCACAAAGACAATCTATGAACATATTCAGGAAACTAGATGATCGTCCTCTGAGTGAGCAGATAGATCTAGAACACCGTCCCCACCGATCATCGGCTCAGAAGGCTGTCAAGGTACTTTTGTGCTTTCTCAAAACGTCTGGTTTGTACAAGCAGCTTTGACTCTAGTACTGTCCGTGCACGTCTATATACCCCCTGTCTCTCTCTCCTCTATCTATTTCCCTTCTCCCTTGCCCCCAGCGTAGGGTAGCCAACCGAACTCCTGACTGGTTAACATTCCTGCCATATATATATATATATATATATATATATATATATATATATATATATATATATATATATATATCTGCTTCATAAGCGGCAAACGGACGCCGAGCTTCTAGCGAAAACTTAAAACAGGCAACCGACAAGGCAACACTAATAAATATTCAAGTAGGGTGGTTTTCATGTGTACAGTGGTTTGAACCAGCGTTCGTCCTGTGTTCTCGTACTACTTGTGCTCGCGTTTTTTCACCTTGCTGGAACCATCATATACCTTCACCAAAAATTCGGCAGAACCCATCTTACGATGACTGTCGACGGCAATGCCTTTAGCATTGAATCAATATAGTGACACAATTTAGTGTCGCCGTCCAAACGAGTTATGTATGAGGCGCGTGCTGCAGCGGGAATTCTCTTTGGAGTTTCCCTACGAATACTCGGCTCCATCTAGCGGTGCCACCGCGAAGCCTGTGTGTGGCCTCCGAAATGAATGGCGCGGCTGTGCGTGAACGCTTAGGAATGCGTCATGCGGCAAGCTGGCTCCTCTATAGCGCTTCTTTGTGGACACGCTGCACCATATAGTGGCGTTGCCGATAAGTGAGCGCGTGGCCTCCGCGACTAGAAGCGTGGCGCGCCGGTGCCTGTGAACGCTGAGAATTGTTCCCTCGCTTGCCGCGGACCCTGTGACATATACTCATTGACCAAAATTGGTGAAAGGTTCATTCAAGGGTGGTACATAACCAGTACATTCATGGTGCAGCTCGCTAAATCGTTGATGCCAAAAACGTTCATTAAAAAGCGGCACATACCCGGTGCTTTTGTGGCGCAGTCTGCTACAGCGTCAGGTTGCTGTCCATGAGCAACCCTGGTAAAGTGTGCAATTCCGCTCTGCGTGGGAGAAATTTACGGGATGTTTTTGGTTATTGTAAAGCGGCACACTCCCAGTTGCACATACCTATAGTTACCGAAGCTGGCGTAAAAGACGTTCATTGAAGAGTGGCACACATTTACTGGCACATGCCCAGTAACGCAAGTTGCCATCAAACACGTTCATTGAAGTCTATCACAGACCGATGCGTACATGAAGTGCTCCAAGTCGGCGTCAAGGATTTTCTTCGAACAGCGATCCCTAAAAAGTCCCGCATCTACTGTGACCCGTGTGGGCATGAAAGTTGTTTAAAGAGCTGCACATATGTACCCATTTCCACATACCCAGTGAGCCAAGTTGGTTCGACAGTTGGTTTGGAATCCAGGGACGGTATTCTGTAAGAGTCAACCTAGTGGACTGTCCATTTTGGCCGCTGCTGATTGGATGCAGCTGTACGAGCGAGGAGGAGACGAGCGGCCCCAGCCAAAATGGACAATCCACTAGGTGGACTCCTACAGAATACCTCCCCTGTTCCCTCAGCACAGCAGCACAATGCGCTACCCGTTCGACCACGAGCTACCCGGTGACTCAGGCGCGGGAAATGGTTAGATATAAACATACATAGATAGCTAGATTGAGTGATACTTGGCCCCCGGAAAGTGCGTGAAGTACCTTAAGAATGCTGACGCATTAATAAATGTGACCGCATCGTACAAATACCTAGACTAGGTCGTTTTCCTTGTGCACAGTTTCACGTTTATGAGTGTCATGACACTTTATGTCTCAATTGGTTACCAGAGGATACACGCGTTCCGCTTAGACTGACGTAGTATTTCTTTCCTGCCAACATGTACAGACATGTCCGCAGTTTATTACAATTACGGTACGTTTTGCCTCGTTCGTTTTGCCCTTTATACCGGTCCTTTCGTTTATTTTCAGTTTCCAGCTTTGCTTTTTCTTTCCGCATTTCTTTACTTAAATCGTATCTTCATCAAGTAGAAAATGCCGCCCTCTATGCAAAATAGAGCTTCTCTTCGTTTACTAAACGGTGACGTAACCATCGACTAACCAAGCCGACCTGACTCACGGCGATGCTCTTCAAAATAACAGCTCCAGAGCTGAGCAAACGTTGGGGCCACTGTGATCATCTCATTAGGCTGCGCGGTCCAATTACGATTGACGGTCGGCCAGCGGGAAACGCTTGAGCCGGACGAGCTCTGATGCGTCCGGCACGGCAAATGATAAACTAATGAAAAGGTTGCGTCCAGTTAGGCGTGGCAGCCAATCGCAGCGAGCTTCCCCGGGTGCAGCTGTCACAGTTCGACAAAATTGGGGGCCCGGCGTGTCGGAGGTCCTTCTCTCCCGGCCGAGACGGCTCAGCGCGCATCGTACGCTCTTTTCTCGCTACGCGGGGCTCCCCCAGGCCACTTGCCTTTGGGGAAATACTTGGGGAAATAAATTCTGTTTCTTTGTTGGGATGTATATATCGATTGTTGGCAGCTTTGGGTCAGGGGCATAAACCTTATTACCGCGAATAAAATGTTCATCTACATTTTGCGCAGCGAGAGAACGCACGCGAGTGCAGTGAGTCATTCAAGCGGACGTACGCATCATTTCCTTTACCGGCAATAACCGCCAGTTTTCTGACTTCGGACTTCCTTTGTTCATGTGCGGCACTGGTTCAAAGCTTTCCCTCGATGGGCACTGCTTCTGGTCCAAATAGGTAGACTGCTGACTAGGGGGCCTGACGAAATGAAACATGCAGAAACGGTTACGTAACCGACTAATTGCGCGTTGTACTTCACAATTGGACATACTTGACCGTATGGTCCTTCTTATTCACTGAACTGCAATGTGCTCGCTCATAAACTGATGTGCGCACACCAACCTTTGTCTATGCCAATAATGAGTAAAAGCACGTTGTATATGTCACACTAGGTATCGTTCTCTTAAAAGACAGATAGATTGTAGGATACGTAACTTTGCTTAAATTTCTCCGTCCAAGGTTATTTTTGGTCAACGCGCTTGCGGTATAAATTTATTGTCGTAGACTCGATCCTATTGGTATCATTAGCTCCTTGGCGCTGCTCATAACATTCTTGAGGACTATTAACGGCTTCAGCCGTCAAAGCTCATGCTTTCTTTACTTAGTCCTCAATAACTTCTTCCTTGATGGCGAAAAGAGCAATTTATTGTGCTGGAAAGTTGTCTTCCTCGACAGCGTGTTAAAAAATGTAGTACTTTCTTGACTCAATGACTTCTCAGCTAGCACAACAGAACAGCTTTCTTTGCTTCCAACATTAGCAAGGCACAGGCACACGAATTTTTAAAGCGAAACTTTCTTTTTTGCGAACCCTCCCGGGACTTTCCTGACCGTGGCTGCCATCTGGATGCTTCTGCAAATGCTGTCTTACCGAATAGCTTACAGTTAAAGAACAATGATGTACGAGTCTGATAATGGGATCGAATCTCGGGAATCGGCCAAGAAGCAGGCGGTACATTTAAAATAAACAAGAAGAAACAAAGAAATACAAATGGATGGATGGATGGATGGATGGATGGATACAACTTTCTTGTCCGTCTGGCAAGGTTTAACGCGACAAAAATTGTCACATTGCGTGTAGCACAGGTGCGCGAAAGCACATGTGTGCTCACCAGTTTTTTCTATGGCAAAGACGCAGGAATTAAATGGACACATTTGTAGCATTTCATTGGCCGCTTCACGAAAGTTTCCCTCCACATGGATCCCATGATGTTCGGTGGATCTACGTAACGTCTTTTTTTTTCTTCTTTTTTCGTTTTCTTTTTAAGAATGGGATTATCACGTCGTGTCAGCCCTTTCCAAGTCATGTGCGCACACTTTATCAAAAGGTATCACCCGACAATGTGAAAAAAAGAAGATTTATCTATGTGAACAAATTAGAAAAATGGGTCTCAGGCTTGGTTTCGACGAACAGGACGGGCCCGTGTTTTGAAATCTGTAAAAATAAAAGCACTATTCCGCACATTCACCACCTATCTCATGGCCTTAAAGAAAGTGGTATCCCGATTTGAACTTCCGAGATATGCAGAAAAAAAAATCTCATTTCAATGCGGAAACTAACCAGAATGAATGCAATAGGAAACACAAACGTCAGTCCACCCTGCGCAAGCGAGTGGTTGTGTTCATATATATGTATACATTCAATACCTGTGACTTGTCGCCACATGTATACAGGTCAAACGGGGCGTTGTCTTAACGTGAGATTAAAGTAGCACCATCAATCTTTTGGCTCAGAAGGCTACTCACATCTGTCACAACACAGTATGAATAGCGACTGCAAACATTTCATTTTTTTTTACAACGCGATAGAGAGAGAAAGCAAATGATAAAGGAAAGGCAGGGAGGTTAACCAGGACTGAGCCCGGTTGGCTACCCTACACAGGGGAAAGCGAAAAGGGGACGGAAAGATTAAAAGAAGCAGAGAAAGTCTACTGGGTATATCGTGCGGTCACTCAGTCCGGATCACAGACGCTGACTCAATCCAGTGGCTTTCAAATATCGCAGCAGAGCTTTTGTGGCCTTTTGTATTTTACAACGCGATAGTTTTAAGCAAGCATAAGGACAAACTAACAGGAGAGTCGATAGCAGCCGTTTTCATCTGGAAAATTGAAGATTTTATTTATGTGCTGTCTCTTACCTTCCGGAATTGGTAATTTTTTTTATTTTCTTCGTGACTGGTGCTGGACAGGCCGCCATTGGAATATGAACCATGCAACGTTTAACGCTAGAACTTTATCGAGTGAGGCGAGTCTGGCAGTGCTATTGCAGGAATTAGAGGGCAGTAAATGGGATATAATAGGGCTCAGTGAAGTTAGGAGGCCAAAAGAAGCCTATACAGTGCTAAAAAGCGGGCACGTCCTGTGCTACCGGGCCTTAGCGGAGAGAAGAGACCTAGGAGTCGGATTCCTGATTAATAAGAATATAGCTGGTAACATACAGGAATTCTATAGCATTAACGAGAGGGTGGCAGGTCTTGTTGTGAAGCTTAATAAGAGGTACAAAATGAAGATTGTGCAGGTCTACGCCCCTACATCCAGTCATGATGACCAGGAAGTCGAAAGCTTCTATGAAGACGTGGAATCGGCGATGGGTAGAGTGAAAACTAAATACACTATACTAATGGGCGACTTTAATGCCAAGGTAGGCAAGAAGCAGGCTGGAGACAAGGCAGTGGGGGAATATGGCATAGGCACTAGGAATAGCAGGGGAGAGTTATTAGTAGAGTTTGCGGAACAGAATAATATGAGGATAATGAATACCTTCTTCCGCAAGCGGGATAGCCGAAAGTGGACGTGGAGGAGCCCGAACGGCGAGACTAGAAATGAAATAGACTTCATACTCTGCGCTAACCCTGGCATCATACAAGATGTGGACGTGCTCGGCAAGGTGCGTTGCAGTGACCACAGGATGGTAAGAACTCGAATTAGCCTAGACCTGAGGAGGGAACGGAAGAAACTGGTACATAAGAAGCCGATTAATGAGTTAGCGGTAAGAGGGAAAAGAGAGGAATTTCAGATCAAGCTACAGAACAGGTATTCGGCTTTAACTCCGGAAGAGGACCTTACTGTTGAAGCAATGAACGACAATCTTGTGCGCATCATTAAGGAGTGTGCAATGGAAGTCGGTGGTAACTCCGTTAGGCAGGATACCAGCATACTATCGCAGGAGACGAAAGATCTGATCAAGAAACGCCAATGTATGAAAGCATCTAACCCTACAGCTAGAATAGAACTGGCAGAACTTTCGAAGTTAATCAACAAGCGTAAGACAGCTGACATAAGGAAGTATAATATGGATAGAATTGAACAGGAACGGATGAAGGATGCTCTCAGGAACGAATGAAGCCTAAAAGCAGTGAAGAAGAAACTAGGAATGGAAACTAGGAATAGGAATAGGAACTAGGAAGAAACTAGGAACGGATGCTCTCAGGAACGGATGAAGCCTAAAAGCAGTGAAGAAGAAACTAGGAATGGGCAAGAAGCAGATGTATGCGTTAAGAGACAAAGCCGGCAATATCATTACTAATAGGGATGAGATAGTTCAAGTGGCTGAGGAGTTCTATAGAGATTTATACAGTACCAGTGGCACCCACGACGATAATGGAAGAGGAAATAGTCTAGAGGAATTCGAAATCCCAAAGGTAACGCCGGAAGAAGTAAAGAAAGCCTTGGGAGATGTGCAAAGGGGGAAGGCAGCTGGGGAGGATCAGGTAACAACAAATTTGCTGAAGGATGGTGGACAGATTGTTCTAGAGAAACTGGCCACCCTGTATACGCAATGCCTCATGACCTCGAGCGTACCGGAATCTTGGAAGAACGCTAACATAATCCTAATCCATAAGAAAGGGGACGCCAAAGACTTGAAAAATTATAGACCGATCAGCTTACTGTCCGTTGCCTACAAACTATTTACTATGGTAATCGCAAATAGAATCAGGAACACCTTAGACTTCTGTCAAGCAAAGGACCAGGCAGGATTCCGTAAAGGCTACTCAACAGTAGATCATATTCACACTATCAATCAGGTGATAGAGAAATGTGCGGAATATAACCAACCCTTATATATAGCTTTCATTGATTACGAGAAAGCGTTTGATTCTGTCGAAACCTCAGCAGTCATGGAGGCATTGCGGAATCAGGGTGTAGACGAGCCGTATGTAACAATACTGAAAGATATCTATAGCGGCTCCACAGCCACCGTAGTCCTCCATAAAGCAAGCAACAAAATCCCAATAAAGAAAGGCGTCAGGCAGGGAGATACGATATCTCCAATGCTATTCACAGCCTGTTTACAGGAGGTATTCAGAGACCTGGATTGGGAAGAATTGGGGATAAAAGTTAATGGAGAATACCTTAGTAACTTGCGATTCGCTGATGATATTGTCTTGCTTAGTAACTCAGGGGACCAATTGCAATGCATGCTCACTGACCTGGAGAGGCAAAGCAGAAGAGTGGGTCTAAAAATTAATCTGCAGAAAACTAAAGTAATGCTTAACAGTCTCGGAAGAGAACAGCAATTTACAATAGGCAGCGAGGCACTGGAAGTCGTAAGGGAATACATCTACTTAGGGCAGGTAGTGACGGCGGATCCGGATCATGAGACGGAAATAATCAGAAGAATAAGAATGGGCTGGGGTGCGTTTGGCAGGCATTCTCAGATCATGAACAGCAGGTTGCCATTATCCCTCAAGAGAAAAGTATATAATAGCTGTGTCTTACCAGTACTCACCTACGGGGCAGAAACCTGGAGGCTTACGAAAAGGGTTCTACTCAAATTGAGGACGACGCAACGAGCTATGGAAAGAAGAATGATAGGTGTAACGTTAAGGGATTAGAAAAGAGCAGATTGGGTGAGGGAACAAACGCGAGTTAATGACATCTTAGTTGAAATCAAAAAAAAAGAAATTGACATGGGCAGGACATGTAATGAGGAGGGAAGATAACCGATGGTCATTAAGGGTTACGGACTGGATCCCAAGGGAAGGGAAGCGTAGCTGGGGGCGGCAGAAAGTTAGGTGGGCGGATGAGATTAAGAAGTTTGCAGGCATGGCATGGCCACAATTAGTACATGACCGGGGTTGTTGGAGAAGTATGGGAGAGGCCTTTGCCCTGCAGTGGGCGTAACCAGGCTGATGATGACTGGTGCTGATAATATTCTTTCATTTTTTTTTACTTTGTACGTTTCTTTTAAAGAAGCCTACAAAATGTACTGGAACCACATCACCAAAGATGAATCATGTGCTCGGACAGGCATTATTTGCAAGAAACTCAATGCAATCAATGGAATAAATAAACTAATTGCAATAATTAAATTCTTAACTACAATATCTATATTGGAAAGTTGAAGACATTCGTGATTGAAGACTAGTTCGGTGTCTCTGCATTTCTAAATGGCAATGTAGACTGAAACACCTGGCATCAAATTATTCGTTCAATTTACCTAATCACGCAGGCGGAACCGCGGATCACGGTGCTATCCCCCTGTGACGTAGAAAGGGGTCAGAAAATAAAGCTTAGCCATACCGCACTGTTCAAGCGGTCTGCCTCGCCTCTGACGCTGAAGTGACTACGCGTTCAGTGGGGAGTCGCGCAAAGCGCCAATCGCAATCAGCTCGTGGCAAATAGGAAGCGCGACGATGGCTTTACTTTACGCCACTCTTTTTTGCGTGACCGAGGGTTTGGACGGAGAGGCGCCCTTTGCGACGCCACGTGCGTAGTAGGGTAAATTGAACGAGTAATTTGATGTCAGTTATTTCGCAAAAGTAGAAACACGAAACTACACATTTATCACGGTTTACTTCCACATCACAATATAAACACGTGCCGTACAATTTATAGTTACGAAGTTAACTGATGCAGTTAGTTTAATTAGTAAACTGATTGCTTTGGTTTTTCTTGCAGATGATGCCCACCTGGGCACATAATTGACCTGTAGTGTCGTGATTCCAGTAAATTTTGTAGAGCTTTTTATAGGTGTTCAAGCTTTAAAAAAAAAGCACACTGTATGCAGTTTGTTGTATGCATTTCCCGCTTTATTTTCATCTTACTTTTTTTTTCACTCTAGAGGTAGTATGCACAGGCGCATGCGATAAACTGCACGTATATTCGCTTCTCCTTGAATGAAAATTGCAGTGGCGGGATCATTGTCCGTCGTTACTTTCTTCCTTTTCTTTTCGTTTCGGCCAACTCTACAACACGAATTCAAATCAACTTGCCCAACTCGCCACCATCCTGTATCATACCAGGTGAACCGCGCACGATTCTGTGGCTCAATAACATTCGCTCGCGGCCTAACGGAAATGTGCTACCACTATGAGCTTATGCAATTGAACACCGTTTTGATGACACCGCACGCGCGGACACCCTGCTTATATTACAGTAATTAATAACTCCCATCGTAATATAACTCTGCTTTATGTGGCAGAAAGGTAGATACAGTAAACAAAGGGGCAGAGACAGTGGTAACTAGCGGCCCTCGACAGTGCTGTTGCAGTCCAGAAACATGTATACTAGCGAAGCGTACGCGGTGCTCAAGTCTATGTTCCAAGCTTTCGGTACGCTCCACGATGCATGGTAGCAGTCTTCAGGGGAATCTTAAGCCCAGCGTCCTTGCTATGGCTACTTCCACAGGTTCTCCCACCAGTAGCAGTAGCTGTTAAGTGTACTAGCTTTGATTACTTAGTATAGCCTATGGTTTAGCTTATTGAACAGGTTTTGAACTCAACATGAAATTCAGCACAAATTCAACATGAATTGGTGCTCAATTTATATCAGAAGATCAAACTGCGTTATTTTTTTCTTCCTATAAACTTACTTCATTTACTCCACTTGACAAAGAGAAAAATGATTATCCACTATTGGACAAATGCTTGCCCATGTAAATTCATACTCGCAAAGAAAAGCATCAAAGTGCTAGAAAATTCATATCCCGAAGTTATCGTAGTTAACTATATTGCAAAGGTCATTTATCCTACCACGCTTCGTTTTTACATGTCATCAATGTTCGGCGATCTTCTGATGGCTCTCCGTAGGTGTGCCAGCAAGTGCGTTGCATACTAAAGTGTAAAAATCAACATAAGCAGCTAAAAGACTTGGACAAGGCGCAGAACAAGGTGCGTTTATCTAGAATACAGTCTACGGATGCTCTCTTTCGCTTCAAGCAAGGCGACACTTGATCGAAAACGACGATCAGCAGGACACCAGCCAAAAAGGAAGTAGTCTTGAAGATCAACTGACTTAAATCATGAACCTTATCAGAAAGGTCACGATTTAAGTCAGTTGATCTTTGAGTAAACATAAACTTCTCACGGAAGTCACACAGGCGAATAACGACATGTGTTTTTTAGAAAACTTTGCATATATCTTAGGCTCACAAGAGATCAGAAAACGGTGGTTGCTGGCCTGTCCCTATATGAAAGCCCACATACGTAAATATAATGAATTTATTAACAAGTTCAGAGGGAACAGAGAGTCACGAACAAAGCAAGGATCAGCTCAATTGTGAAAAATACGATTTCGCGCGTACTCTCTGCTGTTTGTGGTGGTCATCAGAATATCGATGAACGTTTTTCTCGAAATCATTAACTCGAAAAGTACTCGAAATCTTTAACAAAACAAATGTAGTCACCTCTGATGCCGAAGGTCGTACCGTAGCGACATCTACTAAATATCCTCTTCATACCGACCAATTGCGCTGGCAAGTTGCGTTGGCAAGGTAATGGAGCGAATGATTCTCGCCAGACTTGAGTGGTACCTTGAACATTACGAAATCTACCCGGACGCCATGGCTGGTTTTCGACGTCACCGATGTTCTATCGACAACGTTATCGATCTGGTAACATATGTTCAACACCAAAAGACGTGTAAGAGGTTATCTGTCGCAATGTTCTTAGACATAAAGGGAGCCTACGACAACGTTCTTTATGACGCCATACTTGAAGCATTGGAATCGGTGGGCCTTGGCGGTCCATTATATCGTTGGACTCGCAGTTATTTACACAGGCGGTCTCTCTTACTTAACACTGAAGCTGGCCCAACCTCGCAATACTATACGCACCATGGAGTTCCACAAGGCGGTGTCTTGAGTCCCACACTTTTCAACCTTGTACTCATTGGTCTCGTGGAACGACTTCCGAACACAGTTAAAATATCAATGTATGCCGATGACATCTGCGTCTGGGCATCTGGTGTGACACGGCCGCAAGTACGCGCCAGGCTTCAAAAAGCTGCCACGTCAACATCGGCGTACTTAAATGAACAAGGCCTCAAGATCTCGCCAGAAAAATGCGCATTGGTCGCGTTTAGCCGAAAGCCAATGAGATCATACGATGTCTCTATCGATGGTCAAAGCATACCTTATGTCAGGACGCACCGATTCTTAGGCGTAATAATTGATCGTGACCTCTGCTGGAGTCCTCATGTGGCCTACCTAAAGAAGCGCCTGACGGATATCTCTAATGTGTTTAAGTTTCTTGGCGGAAATGTCTGGGGTGCTTCAGTACATGCAATGATGCAACTGTACAGGACGCTCTTTCTTGGGTATTTGCGATACAGCTTGCCTGTGCTGACCAACACCTGCAGAAGTAATATCCGTACACTCGAAAGCGTCCAGGCCCAGGCACTTAGAGTGTGTCTTGGATTGCCGCGGTGTTCGTCAACGGCTGAAACAATTGCCATTGCACACGATTTCCCAGCCAAGACCCATATAGTCATGGAAGCGCTCAGAGCACACGTAAGACACCTTGCTCGAGCCCCTGCCCATCATCTAGCCTCACTGCCATAGGATCGACCACGTGCTTCCTTTTGTGAAACAGTCCTGCCTTATCGTGCTTACCTTCCATCAGGTTATACAGCTCCAGCGAAAGTTCCGTTTCCACCATGGTGCTTGGCTCAAGCAAATGTTCGACTAATGGTACCAGGAATACGAACAAAAGCCCAACTCTCGTCTCCAGCACTCAAGCAGCTTTCACTGCTCTTGCTGTATGAGCGTACAACGAGCATCATCATCTTTATACTGACGCTTCAACCACGGTGAATGGGTCTGCAGGATCGGTGATCTTTCCTGCAAAACCTTCCACCATAAAGATTCGACTATCTCACCAGACTACATCGACTGCCGCGGAGCTTGCTGCTATTCGTTGTGCACTTCGTGTCATTTCTGAAGAACTACCCAAGAAATGGAGCGTGTTCACTGACTCCAAGGCTGCTCTTCATTGTTTGGTTTCTGCCTTACGCCGAGGACCCCACGAACAACTAGTTATAGAAATCAGACTGCTGCTTCACCACCTCGTCCAGCAAGAACACGACATCACGTTGCAGTGGATTCCAAGCCACTGTGGCATAATGGGCAATGAACATGCCGACGCAGCAGCACGATCTGCACACGAGGATGGCTTGCAAGACTCCATTCCATTCTCAAGAACAGACGCTGCAACGAAAATTCGTGTGCTTGCAAATGAAGCCATCAAAACTTTATGGAACACACCCAGCTTAAAACATACACGTCTACACCGACTGGACCCATCCCTTCGACTTCGACCCCCACCTGGACTCTCTCGACTCGAAACAGCAGCACTTTGCCGACTGTGGCTTGGTGTCGCCTACACAAGATCCTTCGCCTTCCGAGTCGGTATGGACGACAGCGCGGCTTGTAGACACTGCGGCGGCGAAGAGACTATCGAACACGTGCTTTGCCACTGCCCTCGATACAGCGCGCACCGGCTGTCACTAGCGACCGCGTTGGCACGCCTTGACGACAGGCCACTTTCAGAACAGTCAGTTTTGGAATGCCGACGTGAACTGTCGTCGCAGCAAAAGTCGGTCAAGGCTCTGTTGACTGTTCTACGTGACAGTGGCCTATTAGAAAGACTGTAATGACCCCATTTCGTCCCTTTTCATATTTTTTTTCGCTTTTATTTTTGTCACACTCTTCTTTCCGTCTTTACTTCCCCTTTCCCTTCCCCTAGTGCAGGGTAGCAAACCGGACGTTTTAAGTCTGGTTAACCTCCCTGCCTTCCTCTCATTTGCATCTCTCTCTCGCCTCTTCAACAAACTACAACTTGCCCGCGCACGAGAAGAATGCTCCCGTAATTTATTGGGTGTTTTCAAGTAAGAAAATCTGAAGTGATGTCACTTGAACGATTAAGTTAGTTCTATATGTTCTCATAGGATGTATTACCGAACTTAGCAAAGTTACACCCAAAGCAGTCAGAAAGGCTCAAACAAGACCACTGATGTCAATTACAGAATCCCGGCAAAAAGGGTGCAAGTTCGAATGAAACAAAAATTTAGTCATAGGAAAACATAAAAGAATAGCAGCCAGGCTCTACGTGCACCTAAAAAGAACGTTGGCACCACCTGGCAAAATTTTTACCAAGAGAATTTTAGGCGTCTTCACAGCTCGTCTGTTTGCGAGGCAGCCTAGCCGTGCCTTGACTCCATGCTGATGACTCAACTACGGGTATCTAAATGGCATTTAAATACGGCTATGGAGCTTCCTACTCGTGAGATTCCCGTTGCAATGCCTGTTCGCCTAAGTAGCGGTTCTGCTTGCCTAATATACACCTACAGCATTCTGCTCGTGTCACAAGTTTCAGGCATATATCAACATTACCATCTGCCGCTTGCATAATAAAATATATGTCGTGGCCACGTGCCGCACTCCATCCTGTCTGGAGCGATTAAGCTCCCGCCTAATCACTTCACCTCTTGCCCTGGCGTGGTAAAGGGCTTGGCGTGCGGGCTCTTTCCTCTAACTTTATCGGCGTCATTATTAGATCGATCGGAGAGCACTGCCGGCCTTTATGTTTGCTATCGCGAGCCACGTGGAGCGCGCGAATCTCGCAATGGATGCGTGTTTTCCTGAGCGCATTCATTTGTCATAAGGGGCCGGAAAGAAAATAAAACCACACACACTTTGTTACGCCCGTGGCCTCGCCCGTGTGCGAGAGCAGCCGTACGAAGCGGCGAAGGCAGATGACCCTCAGGTAAGCGCGCGATCAAGACAAAGCGCCGATCGATCGCAGAGCTGCGGCGATCCGGCTGGATCGGGCTTTCACAATTGCTGTTGGTGCAGCTTTGTAACGGTCAATCTTCATTCCCTGATATGAGATTTGTGTATTTTTGTAATACAGTGCGAGCGTGTGGGCTGTCTTTCTGTCTTTTGCAACAACGCACCACTTTCGAGCCTGGGTGCTTATCTGCGGGCTCTCCGGGTGCGTCGGGATATTTGTTTAGTCCAGCACCATTTTGCATGCAGCGCCCAGCTGCCAAGCTCCTCCTTTCTAACTTGGATCGTAAGCGCCCAACTTTGTTGGCTCCGTCTGGCCGGAGCGTTCACCTCGCATGCACAGCACGCGCGGTTTAGCGCATCAGTCAAAGCGCGGCCCAGCGCTTGGCGCCGGTACGAATAAAACCCGCCATTCCTCATGCGCGAGAAGACTGCGCTACCTCAAATTGGCCGCGAATGCTGCCGCACCAAGATTTAATCTTCATATGACGCCCGCGTTACAGCCCCAATGTGAGTGAGCCGTGACCGTGCGCTGCGGGCCACGTTTGCGGTTTCTCGGTCACAAGGTGGGAAAACATTGCCTCCAGCGTGATATCTATCGCTAGGTTGGCTCCCCAGAGTCGGGGTTCCTGTTGCAAGATCTTCATTCACTCTGACAAACGGCGCCGAATGCACTGAGTACATAAATATAGCATGCCATATAAACAGTCGATGACTTACGAGCTTGCCGAACCAGCGCCAGCGCCCTCTAATCTGGGCGAATGGACCTCCGAAGCATGTGCACATACTAGACACATACACATACCCTACTGGCGCTTCTGCAAGAACGACGAACTTGAGGCATAAATCAGTAGCACATTTTTCATAGTGATACGGGTGCTTTTATAGCGCGCATGTTCGCTATTAATATGCCAGACGAAGGTGCGCACTTTATTTTTAGCCGTTCCCTAATCGGGAACCTGACCTGTTCCGATTACTCGGGAGCTGCTAGTGTTACCCGCGATATTTGACCGAAAGAACCAAACTGAATTTATTCTTGGAACGGCCCTATGTTTCATTGTATATAGACTACAATAATGGTACGAGTTCATTGCTGGAATCTTAGTAAATAACTAGCGCTAGGAACTACAGAACGCATGCCATTAGACTCTCGCCACGTTGGCTCAGTGGCTAAAGCGTCCTGCTATACTGAGCACGCAGTCTCACGTTTGATACTCGAACGCAGCCGCAAAAACAATCGTGTACCGAACATGAGGTGCGCGTTAAGGAGGCTCATGGGGTTAGAATTAATCTGGAACTCTGCACTACTGAGTATCCCAAAGCTTCTGTATTGCTTTGTGATGTTAAGCCTGATAAGCCCAAGCAACGCATTACAGTAATTTGCTACACTAAATATACTCTGTGAAGAATCGTTTTTTTAAGTAAGAGGTGTTCAGAGCTTCTCCCAGGAGAGACAGTTAGATCCTTAATTAAACAAAAGTGCCGAGGTCGACTGCAGCTAAGTCACTTGACAGCAACTCCGTGCACAGGAATGAAAAATGGAAACGGGCGTAAGAAGAGTGATGCGATGAAGACGACAGAAAGCTGTGTACATGTGCTATGAACACATTCTAACTATGCAACCGTTGGCGCTATATGTGTACTATAGGTCACTACAGGTGGTGTGGGGACATGGGAAGAGGTGATGAAGCCTCGGGTCAACACGAAATTTGCATAGAAATGTAAGAAACGTGCTTGTTGCTCGCTCCTCTCTCTCGCCAGGCTCCCATTATTTTCTTCTCTGAAAGCGGCTGGTCATCAAAGCAAGAAAATGTCTGGTCAAGTTTCTGGCACTTTGATACGCATTCAAGGTACTCGCAAAGATTATGCAAAAGGGGTCTTCGCAGTCCCGCGTGCCACGCAGTTGGGGCTGTTTCAGCGGCTCATCTTGCGCGTATATCGGCGACCAAGAACTACCCTATGGTCGCAATTTGTGGCATAATGTTTCAGTACATCGCCTCGGTCTTAGTTGAAGTCAGAACCGTAGGTCTGCACATAGTCCAATTACGCGACTGGGACGGCATACTGGATAAGCCCAAGGCAACTTGAGAGCACTTAGAATAGCAGAAGATAGTAATGCCGTGATATCATACCTGAAGAACGCAATATAGTTATGATTATATTGTCGTCTTTATGTGCAAGTTTTGTTTCTGCACCTGACAAATAATTACCCATGATGTCATACTGACTATTTATCCATCGGAGTACTGCGTTGTTGCCCCATTTAAGTATTTTCGTGTACTAAACGGCAATTTCAATTCTGAGTTCATTCACCTATTTGCTCATATGCCACTCAAATGGTTGATGCGCTTATTTCAAATCGCAATACATACTCCACCGGTGTGGCATATACTAATGCATATGTCTTATTCTCTTCTAAATTGCTGCTAATTTAGTTGGAATTGAAGAGATCTTGCATGCAAACCTTGATGGTTTGATTTAAGTCACGTATACGTATCACTACTGCTACAGTTGCAGATGTCGGCGTTGCTGATTTCGTTTTTTTTTTCCTATTCTGGAAAGAGATACACCACCTGTGAACAAAGCATCTCCTACAACGAATATGCAGGAAATCGAAAGAACTCATATTTATGTGGTAACAAATGGTGTTGTAATATGACAGCCCTTAAGAAACAAGTGTCCGACCATGTTTGCCTAGAAGGCTGGATAAAGGTTTATCGATGCCGTGCGAGATTCCGTAAACGAGTGCAGAATTGTTTTCAGAAAGAAAGATTCGACCTGACCAACTAAGTGCCTCTGCAGTGGTGTTCAACTTGATAGGTAAAAAAAAATCAACAATCCTTCTCCTTGAAAACCTTCAAGCCCACCGACGGGCAATGGGTTGGATTCCTGAAAGGGCAGAGGAACAGCAGGACAATTAGCCAACGTACAGTGCGTGCTGCAGTTCCAAGGCTAAAAGATATGCGCTACGAATGTAGCAACTAAGTGAAAAGGTTTAGAAGCACATGTAAGTATACTCAACCATTGCCCTGCGACCCAGCGTAATAAAGGAAGAGCGCAGCTGGTTCTTTTACGTCTGCGACCGACCGATTACCGTGGAACCTGGTACACATTTTTGGGGGGTTACCGGTGTCAATCATGATTCCGTTAGAAGTCGTATGGTTAACATGGAGAGACTAGAAACAACCAACCTGCAGCGACTTCATTTTGCTAATTCTCTCAATTTTAAGGAGTCGATTGGACCCTGCCTGTAGGAGCTAGCCCTTAGATGAAGGGAAGAGAGCGTGGCCCATACAAAAAACAACAAACAGGTGGCAATGTGTTTCTTTTGCACACACATCCAGTTTTTCTTTTCTTCTCTCTTTTTTGATGATGCTAATGTAGCGCGAGCGTCAACCAGCATTGGCCAGTCAGCGAAGTATAATGAATGGCGCCCGCGTAATAGGCGGGAGTACCTGCTTGCGCACAATGCTCACGCCATCGCGAGCGTCGTCCGCTAGGCTGTTCACCCAAGTGCTAGGCAGCACCTGCCGTTTTTAACACACCTCTGCCTTCGTTTCAACATTCCAAACTTCTCACCATGGGGGGAAAGGAAATAAGTTTGCTTTCCTCTGTGCTTCTAAATTTTTTCATCAGAGTTGAACTGGAGACGGTGGAAACATGTTCTGACACGATTAAAACAAGCAGTACCTAGATGTCTTGTGAACTAAAGGGAACATAACACCGAAAGGAAGGCAACAGGTATCGAGCTCACCAGTCATCACAGCAGAATGCGCGGAATGCACCCTTTCATTTCCTGAAGTCGACCGGCTTCTGTGACCGCCTATGGCATTCCAGAGAAGAACGAGAAGCTATGTTGCTTAGTGGGAGGGAAGCAGTGTTCGAAAAATTGGTAAACTCCTCTTAAGTCATTTGCATTCTGAAAAAAAAATGCATTGAATCTTCTAGATGCTTTGATGCCGAGTCTTGGCGCTTTCTCCCTCTGGTTATATTTTTACGGAGCGATGACGGAAGAAGACGCTGAAGAAAGACGACGATCTGGGGCACGGCCTTGTGCGCGGATATTTCTCAGCCATGTTTCTGTTTATACTTGGTAAATATAACGCATATATATTTTCTGAATCCCCATGAAATGCATGATACGTGAACTCGTTTTCTATGGGAACACATTCACTACGCATACCGGATGCCATATTCTGTAACGGCTCTTTTACTTTCTGATTATCATTGCTCTTCGTCATGGGCTCGCACACCATATTATCACCATATTATCACCATAATATCAACGAATGATAAAAAATGGCGGCAGAACCCATCTCATGATGAATTTCGACGTTAATGGGGTTAGTCTAGTCGATGCAATGTAGCGACACACCATATTCCCAGATGTTTCACTTCTGGCCTGACTTATTCAACGTTCTGTTGCCGACATCTTCACTTCTTTGTAGCTCAACCTTCGTCACTCAATACACGCTGGGCTGCTAAGCACGAGATCGCGGGATCGAATTCGGGCCACGACGGCCGCATTTCGAAGGGGGCGAAATTCGAAAACACCCGTGTACTTAGATTTAGCTGCACCTTAAACACCAGATGAACCCGCCGTAGTTGCTTAGTGGCTATGGTGTTGGGCTGCTAAGCACGAGGTCGCGGGATCTAATTCCGGCCACGGCGGCCGCATGTCGAGGGGGGCCAAATGCGAAAACACCCGTGTACTTAGATTTAGTGCACGTTAAAGAACCCCAGGTGGTTCAAATTTACAGAGTCCCCCAGTACGGCGTGCCTCATTATCATACCGGGGTTTCGGCACATAAAACCCCATAATTTAATTTAATACACACTCTGCGAGTCTGTTAACTTCGCTTCTTTCTCCACACTCGGCTGCTTATGATGCCGACTTTTCACTTCTCTGTAGCTGACTTCAAATTTCCGTCGCCCATTGCTTTACTTCTTGCCTCTTCTTCTGCTTGTCTATCCGAGCACCTACCAAATGGCAGATACTCAACCTAGAGGATTGGCCAAGAATGGTCACATACCTATGTCACCTGCCCAGTTGTACATACCAATAGCCCAAGTGGTCTATTCGGGCGCATGCGCAGTGGCACATACCCAGTGGCCAAAGTTGGCGTGAAAGAGGTTAGACACGGACATACCGAAAAGGAAAAGTTCCTAAATAATTCTAATCCTACTGAAAACGAATAGAACCTGGGAAATAGAATTCTTATTAAAATACGGCCCCAGGACTCAAAATTCGTTTCTTCTTGCAAATCTATCTATCTATCTATCTATCTATCTATCTATCTATCTATCTATCTATCTATCTATCTATCTATCTATCTATCTATCTATCTATCTATCTATCTATCTATTTATTTATTTATTTATTTATTTATTAAGGCGAGCTTTCTTTGTCTCTTCCTTCGACTTTCCCACTGCTGCTGCTGTGGGCTGCTGTCACGCACACCGCGTCGGGGGATGGTTCAGAGCGTGTATATAGATGACAGGCGCGAGTAAGAGAGGAAAGGCGAAGGGAGAAACTCGTTTTTTTCCCCGCCGCGTCGAATGTACACAATGCCCTCTGGAGCTCCCTGGCCGTCGCCACATTAGCCGCTTGACAGCTGACGGTCCGTAAATTATCCCTGACTCCCTCAGAAGCATTGCAGAAACTGCAGCGCTTCTCTTTCTACTAACGTGCGAGGCCGTAGAGGACGCAGATATAACTGTAGATAGGAGAAGAGGAGACGAAGGAAAGGGACGAGAAGAGGCATGTTCCCATACAAGAGAGCGGTTGCGGGAACACAGGATAAGCTTAATTTCAAGGTAGGGTACAGTACGTTGCTGCTGTTTCTGAAAAATAAACGCCATGCAAATATGTCAAGCGGGCAACGTATGCAGGGCGTGCAGAAACAGAGCCGCATTAATTAAAGCGCACCGCAGGGTGCAGGGGACACTACGGAAGCGGTCGACCGTCAAATCAACACTTCTGTGCCCGCTGCGTCAGCTTTGCCGCTATGGCATTGCTAGAGGTCGTGGATTTGATCCCGATCGCGGCCGCCGCATTTCGACGGGGGCGAAATAGAAAACGCACGTGCACTTAGTTTTTGGGACCCGGTAAAGAACATCACGGTGTCAAAATTAATCCGGAGTCCGCCAGTAATAATAATAATAATATTTGGGGTTTTACGTGCCAAAACCACTTTCTGATTATGAGGCACGCCGTAGTGGAGGACTCCGGAAATTTTGACCACCTGGGGTTCTTTAACGTGCACCTAAATCTAAGCACACGGGTGTTTTCGCATTTCGCCCCCATCGAAATGCGGCCGCCATGGCCGGTCCGCCAGTAAGGCGTGCCTCATAATCCCAGTGTGGTTTTGACACGTACAGCCCCATAATCCAATTCAAGTTTAATACTTCTGCCACAATGCGATGTGCCATGTGAGGCAATGACTATGTTTAACCCTCTCGGATGTTATGAAATATGGCGCAGAACAACGGCTCAAGCAAACACCTCTCCCTGTGTGTTCTGTGTAATACGCAGACAAACAGCAGTGGTACATGCAAGGTCACGTTTAACATTAACTCACCACTCTCGTGTTAGACTAAATTGTGAAGAAATTAAGCTTTAGCCGTCTACATCACCGCTATTTATCGTCAATCAAAGCATCCAGCACGGAAAGCTTCGCTTACATCGATTCCCACAGTGCGTGGGATCTGCATTATTTATTTATTTATTCATTTATTTATTTGTTTGTTTATTTGTTTATTTATTTATTTATTTGTCATATCCTCAGGACCAGAGGCATTATAGAGGGGAGTGGTACATACTAAATAAACAACAGTGATCAAATAAATAATACTGTAAATAAATAAACACTAATAAACACAGGGATCATAGAAACAACAAAAACAATGTAAGATACAAAAATTTTTTGCTATACAATATTAGCGGTTGTGTCATAAAGAAACGAAAAAGGGATTTGCTGAATTAGCGATCCCGATGTTTTCGCGCTATGGTTTGCCGGATGCAACCCCGATAATTTTGTCACGTTTCACAAGAATAACTGAAGAATTCCCAGCTTTGTCTATAACATTGTATCGAGTATTGCGGTCGTTATAAGATTTTAAAATCTAGAGACGAATTCACAGTCTTTCGGTCCTAAGTGACCTTTGCCATTGGCCGGCCATCTTCTCCAATTATATGTCCAGCATCAAAATTGGCAGGAATTGTCTCTTGCGAATCATTTTAGCGTAAGACGTTTCTTGTGACTATGGACCCTGTATTTTCTCAAGTGGAATCCTCTTAAAGGTGCCTCTCTTCTGACTTGACAGTTTCTTCTTAAGTTGTAACATTGTCTCAAAGAGGTGCACAACTTCTATGGCGACATCACGTACTAAAACACCGCTGTTGATATTGAATAAATATAGCGCTACAATATCTTCATGTTTTCCTCAGGTTTAAACTTCGGAGGGCGAAGGATAGAAACTTAAGCAAATCAGTAAAAAACTGTTTTCGGGGCTAAAAGACGCCATGCCCTCATCAAACCAATATAAGCCACTTTTGTGTGGCGTACTTGTGACCATGCGTGACGCGGAGTTAATCCGGTGCTGAGGTACTCTGTAAAAAACGTAGTTCCTTTTTATGAAAATAGCCTGCTTCTCTGAGCCGGTATCCACAAAAGAAAAGTTCTTACGCTAAAGCTTTCCCTAAGAGCAGATGCCATCAAATCGCGAATGTGGCTGGCCAATGGCAAGCAGGACTTACGAACGAAAAGCTTTGCGAATTCACTCCCTGGTTCTTTGGCAATGCGGTCTCTCTATATGCATTTTCTTTTACCGTGAGCGGAAAGTTACGCGCCGTTTACGAATCACACCAGCGTATTTTTTAAGCAAATTAGCCGGACATTCCCATCTTCCCAATTCGTGGTGGTGGTTTCAAACGCACTGCCTTAGGGGGGAAAAAGAAAAGAGGAGAATCACGACCGGCACAGCCACTACACAAGGAGGAGGGAGAGCTGCCACAATACGTACAAATTAAGTAAAAGAAGACGAGAATGGCGATCCCATTGCAGCGTTTGATTGAACCTTGACGTTGAAGGCAGCTCGGTGGAATATACTGCTGGTCGTAAAATAAATTAGGGCGCGTGTCATTAATTCCCCGCCCTGGTTTTCGTGGCTGGCCCTTCTTTTTCTCCCCTTATCAGCGTGTGCATCCTCCGTTTTTGCCGGAAATGTCACGCGCCTGCAAATCGGCTTTACGACTCCCGTCCGTTTGACAGACAATGGGAGAGCTGCGTTTCGCTCTCATCTGCTTTTCCCGGCGCTTCCTTTTACTACTCCATTTTCCCGCGCTTTCCAACACGAGTTCGTTATTCGGCGTGTACGTGCCCGCATCGTTTTCTCCGCAACGCGTGGCAATAATCAACAAACGTGAGACGGAAGAGATTTGTGTTGATGCGAATATTTTGCTCGAGCTTTCTTTCCCGCTTCGTTCAACTGTTTTCTTTTTTACTTAAGCCCGAATGGGTGTAGTTAACTGTAATATCGTACTGAAAGAAGGCGTAAACTACCGTGTATGTCTCGGTTATCAGAGAACTAAGCTAGATCGGCTTTTAGTTGCCACAGATGCACACTTGCAGGTACACACATGCAGCCCCCTACCGGGCAATTGGACCCAGGCAACCGAAATAATGTGACTGCGGCCGAATAAGATGCCTAAAATGCGCCCTCGGGAGTCAAATGAAATGTATACGCCGTGATCACGATGGTGGCATGGCGAATGCTTTCAGCTTCTGGTTCCGTTGTTTCCCGCGTGACTACGATGCTGCGCAGACAGCCTGACATATACGTCCATGGGAGTCATCACGGAGGCAAAACATTACACTGATGCTGCAAAAATAAAGAAGCATTCTATGTTTACGCCCGCTTTGTTATGCAAGGACTCGACCGGCCTTCTTATGGCACGACGATGTTTTTCAAAGGCCTGCACTCTCTTTAGGGACTATTCTTGGACCTTAACTCTCCAGGCATTGTAAAGAGGACGTTGTGTGCAGTGCAGATATTTTTTTTTTCGCACAACTTTGCATTAAAGTACTAATAGTGTGTTCTGTGTTTGAACATTATTTTATTTTTGATGTTATTTTTTACTTAGTACTCAGCGTGCATGCGTTCTAAGTTTAATTTGATTCGTGTAATTTATTTTATTTTATTTTATCCTGACGTTTACATGTGACATGATGTTATTCACCATTTAGTTATTTTTTTCATTTTTTCATGTTAATCAGTATTTTTTCGAGTAATTTCATCACACTTAGCACTTTAGTCCATATATGAGCGAAATGTAGTAGCAAACGTGCTTACCTTTCTAACTTATCCCCTAGCTAAGTGTATTTACCTTGTAATCGGTCATTTACTGAGACCTTCGAAAAGTAATGACTGCCCCAAAGATGCAAACCGTGGCATACCAAAACCTTTGTTTGCTGGCGACGATGAAAGAGAAAGAGAGAGAGAGAGGAAAGGTAGGGAGGTTGACCAGATGCAAGTATGGGGTTTGTTACCCTGCACGTGGCTTCGGGAAACGGGTGTTAGAAGGAAAGGAGGAGGAGAGAGAAAACAAAAAAAAACTAGATAAAAACATAGTAACTACTGCAATGAGCGTTCAACTCCGTTGGATCGCAAGAAGCGCAACAATACTTTAATAATCTTCTGATGGGATGTCAAGTCACGTCCATGCATTGAAGCATTATCTCTTCATGGGTCTTCACAGGTCGGTCGTCAAACTTGTTGAGCACAGCAGTAAGTGAGCGTGTCTGTGCCAGTACTCTGTGCCATCACTCTGTGCCAGTACTGGCACAGAGTGAGGGTTTTTTCTTCATCGAAGTAGTCACAGGCGGCGGTGTCGGCCATTCCCGCACGAAAGGCGTAGACATTGGTTAACGTTACGCCCTACCATAGCCTGCATAAAAGGCTCCTGATGGTAACGGAAGGCTCAAGTTAGAGTCCTAACGCAGTCACGTGTGTCTATAGTTTGGGCCGTTCCAATGAAAACTTTTCAGTGGGTACGATTATTTTAAAACGGCATGATGCGTCTTGTTAAAACACTTGCGAAGAGCTATCGGTGGATTAGTTTCCTGAAACTGCTCGATGCGAGCGTAAGCTCAACCACTTCAACTATTTTTTTATATCAAGTCGCTGGGACATAAAACACGGGGGCATAATTTTAAAGCTTCGAAAATTGCTTGCCACCGACATTTCTTTTTCTCTCAGCTGCACCACTCAGCCCGAAGGATAACCACGGCTCAGGGTCCCCGCCTGCGCACGTCTCATTCGTATAGCTGTAGGAAGCAGCTAGAACATTTGCGCGCAATATGCCGAAGCAGGGTGCAAGCCTTCTTGGTGGGCCATTGCCTGACCAGCGTCGGGCCGCCACGAAGGAATGCGCCTTTCCTCAGGAACGGCACGCGAGAGCTTTCCGGCACAGGTCGCGCCGAACCCGTTGGCTGCCTTCGGCGTCCGATATGTATATACACGCCGGGATCCTTGAAATCGCATTAGCCCACGTCGCCAGGCCCGCTGGAAAAGCCGATAATAAACGAGAAAGCGGATCGTTCGCCTCCCGCGCGCACCACTGCCGTCAGGGCTTTCGCCTCTTTGCTCGAGTTTCGCCTTCCCGCCTTTTGTACTTTCCAGGTGCTGTTCGTCGCATATTTTTTTTATTTTCCTGATCCTATAGAACGCGTGCATTTTCTTTCTTCCGCTCTTTCGCGCGTTTCGCTGACTGGGCCTGTGTATATACACCTATACATACATATATATATATATATATATTTCTTTTTTTCTTGTGGAAAAGAGCGGAGGTGGAACACGTATCGGTTCATCCCAGGCGTTGCGTCTTGCTCTGTGGTGGCTTTTGACGCGTGCTGTAATGCGCGGGGGTGGACCCCGCTCTTTATTTTTTTATTATTATTATTTTTTTCTGCGTGCGTTTCTCATTCTTTTCTATGCTTCTCACCCAGCTCTCCGGTGCACAGTGTTGTTTTCTTTGGCGTCATTTCACCCCGCCTCGCCGCGACTATTGATCCAGGGGGCCAGCCGCCAGTCTTGTAATCTTTGGCGCAGGCTAAAACCCGCAACATTAAGGTATATTTGAAACCCGCGGACCAGAAGCGGTTGCTGATTGTGCCGTCTTTTGGAGCGTGTTTTTACGCTCGGCTTTCTCTCGTTCCATTTCCCAGCCGTGGCTCGGTTGCCCGCACCTCCCGTAGGTTTGCGCGGCGCACAAACAGCGGCCGACGGAGCCGCGTTGCTGTGTGCCGAACCTGTGAATAGAGCCGAGGCGCAGGAGATCCCGCTGATAACCAGCTTGCTCTCCGAACCGGAGAAATCAGTTTCCGCTTGCTCCTGGCGGTGGTTAATGCAGCTCTTTCTCCTTGCTCAAAACTTTCTGGCTAGCGGACGGACCGTGCAGACCTCAAGTCGATAGCAGCTGGAAAAGAGTGCAAGCGGGCTGTAACGGCTTCTTTTTTTAATTCCATTTTCAAAGAAAGAAGAAAACATGACTGCACTCTTGCACATTTGTTATCTCGGTTCCTTTTCTTTCCGCCGTGTTCAAAAGGGAATATTAGCTCGAGTATTGCTTTATTAAAACCTCACAGCTGTCTCACATCATCATTGAGTTGTCTTACTGCTACAACGTGGCATATACAAGCAATCATGCTAAGAAAAAAGCATTAGAACAAGTGCTGGACGACATCCGCTAAATTAATATGCACATAGTGAATATAAAGTTATGGTCCTTCCGGTGCAAGTTACGTTCAGCCCTTTTCACATCACTACCCAATGACGGTGTAACAGGACGCTCAGCAATCACGAGTTCACCTACCCACCTATCCTGAAGTACATATAGTTTCACCAGCTTGGACAAATTTGCGCTCTTAGCTTGTGGTAAGGTCGATGTGCCCTGATGACGACTGCGGGGTTCTGCATTACACTGTTCGAATGGAGCGGTGTGTGTGAGGTAGACCGCTTACGCTTAAGATTCTCAGTCCAGCAGCAAGTCATACAAAGAACTACGCTGCCATGCATGGCACAAGAAAAACATTCCTGATAACATTAGCGTCATGACCTGCGCGCTCAATGCTATTCGGCTATGTACCCGCAGCAAGAGCAACTCGTTACGACGGAGTGAACAGGCAGCCACAGAACAACAGGAGAGATCCACCGCGCGCCGAAAGGCCTAACGAGTGTAACCTTCTTGGGTGCGCCATTGGTTACATCAAGTTCTCGTGGCGCATTCAAAAACGGGATTCTACTCAAGACAGGCGTGTTTGACTCACATTAGGGTTGGTCATTTGGCGCCCAAACGGCGAGCATTCCCCAGGACATTCTTCTGGGCCCCAGCGGAGGCCTCGTCGTTCTTCGTCCGTGGGCAAATACGCACCGTCTCTGGCAACCAAGCGCCCCGCGGATGCGGATAGGTCTCGTTACCGCGCCGGGAGTTTTCCTCGTGGGCGGAGAGTTTGCCTACGCGCCTACAATGTCTTGGCGTGCAGTGAAGCGAGGGGAAAACAACCCGCAGGCGGAACAACCCTCGGTGAAGGAAGGACGGAAGCCGAGGTTTATTAGCGGAGACCTGTGTTTACCCGCGGGACTCTTTGTAGGGCTTGCAAGGATAGAGGGACGCAGAAAAAAAAACGGATCAACCAAGGAACCACAGGAAACCGCGCGCTTACGGTGTTTATACTCTCGGAAGTCGATGGGGGACTTTCTGTCGGGCCACTCTCCCGACGGCGCGCTTGTAGCCGCTGTTGTATTTGGCCGTTCGGTGTGCGGGTCGGTGATTATACGCCCTTCGCAATGAAGCCACCTGGTTAGAATCCAAAAATAGACGAAACTTTCTTGTATCTGTTCGAGCGGACTAAATAAGTGGTCATCTCCATAAGTAAAGCCATTCAATTGGCGGCATTAAGATGGGCGAGCGCCATGAGATTGCTGCATACAGATGTCTTCATCATCAAGGTATCATCATCATCGTCGTCATCATCATCATCAGCCTGGTTACGCCCACTGCAGGGCAAAGGCCTCTCCCATACTCCTCCAACTACCCCGGTCATGTACTAATTGTGGCCATGTTGTCCCGGCAAACTTCTTAATCTCATCCGCCCACCTAACTTTCTGCCGCCCTCTGCTACGCTTCCCTTCCCTTGGAATCCATTCTGTAACTCTTAATGACCATCGGTTATCTTCCCTCCTCATTACGTGTCCTGCCCATGCCCTCCCCCCCCCCCCCATTTCTTTTTCTTTATTTCAACTAAGCCTAGCCTGTGTCAAAAGAAACTAAGTCACTGCGCGCACTACTGTAGGTGACGCCGGGGCGTGCAGACGCCGTCGCTCGTGCGCACTACTGGAAAGTTCCGGAGAGGAAAGCGAACGTTGTCCTCCACGTCTTTCTGGCACCAGGAATCCCACGGACGCAACTCGCAGCCTCAACTCGCAGGACATTCATTCTCCTAGTGACTTTCTTTTATTGAAATGAAAAAAAAAGACACGTGGTCACCTTATAATGGTGACTGCTACTCCTTTCCTCATAGCGGAAACAACAATATAAAAATATGTAGGAAAATGAAAGGAAATCACTTCATACGGTAAGAAATCCACAGCACAGTCCTATACGCCCATGAACATAACAATATAAAACTCAAATGCAAGTTGCACCACTATGAATTCGTAAACAAAGACACAAACACACATAACCGACCGTGATGTAGACTTCGATGAGCATATAAACAGATGAGGAATTACAGTGTTAAAATAATTCACGCACAAAAAAAGTATAGCCCGTAATATACAAGTTCTAATAATTTCAAATTATAGAAGAACGTTATAGTGACATCGTTTGATTATTCAGTGCGATATCTAGCACTTGTTAAGGATGCCTGTGTCTTCGCAAAAATGTTCGAGTGCGTTCAATGCTTTTCGCTGCACTATTTCGATGGCCACGGGCCCAGTAATCTTGCAACTGAGAAAGGTCGGTGAGGATCAATGAAGTGTAGCTCTTGTTCTAGCTGCCGTCTTTGCACCTCGTATAGGGGGCATTCGAGGAGTGGATGGCGAATATCCTCATCGTCGTGGCCACAGGAGCAAGCCGGGGAAGGAGCCCGTTATATGCGATGTAGGAAATGTTTGGTGTATGCTGTCCCAAGGCGCAGTCGATGAATTAGTGTCTTGGTACTTTTAGAAAGTTGTGCATCCAGCTGGTATTTGAGCTGAGGGTCTACTTCGTAAAGGATTGATTCCTTAGTGTTTTCATTAAACCATGTTGACACACGCAAGTCCTTCTTTAGCACTCTCAATATCCGTTTTGTGACCATTGGTGATAAAGGGATGAGTTGAATTTCTGCATCTTTATGGGCCGATTTTGTCAATGAGTCCGCTAATTCGTTGCCTGCTATACCAGCATGGCCCGGGACTTACTGTAACATCACTTCACGTTTCCTTTCATTAGCCTGAGTTAAACTGTTCAGTACTGCGTATGTTATTCGTGCGTGTGGTTGGCTGTCATCAATATTTTCACGATATGCTAAAGCCGATAAGAAGTCCGTGCAAATTACCCACTTTGCTGGTGTCTCATATCTTTTGATAAAATGAGTGGCTTGGAGAATTGCCACTAATTCCGCTATTGTTGGTGTCGACGTGTGTCCTAGTCGACAAGCGTACTCTTCTACCTCTAAGGATGGTATAACATAAGCTGCAGTCGCACTTTCTTTGATTACAGAACCGTCCTTGTAGACGTGAATAAATTCCATGTACTTGTCAACTAGGTGATGTAACGCTAATTGTTTTGCTGCTAATGTGGAAACGTCGCTTTTATTTTTAAGCCCTTCGATTGACGTCTCTATTTTCGGCGCTTGCAGAAGCCATGGTGGGTAGCCGAGGTCTGAGTGCCAAAAACGGGGCCGTGGGAGTCGTGATTTGTGCTCTTGAAACAAGGCGTGTATCGGTGCACCCGGAGGGTTCTCTATCAGAGAGAGAAGGGGGGTGCAGAATACTGAGTAGAAATGCTGAAGAGGTGTCGGCATGTTTCCAGGCTGCGAATCGCCGTGAAATGCGGTTCCCGCGCTTCTGCAATAGTGAGGTGACTGGACGTAGCTTGCGGGACTCCTAGGCACACTCGTAAACTCCGACGGGACGTCGCAGATAATTTGTGCAGAATCGCAGGCATGAAGTAGGGTGGAACAACTGCATCCCTGCTTCACGTCCACTCAGCACTTGTGCGTCAGAGAATTGCTTACTCCAGCCCACTTCGTGCCTGCGATTCTGCGGAGAACATTTGTGACACAACTAATTTGGTCCTCCAGGGCGGTCAAATGATGAGTCCATCGAAGCTGGTGGTCTAAAATCACGCAGAGAAAACGATGTTTCCGAACCAGCTCGATCTCATGGCCATCTGTTGAAAGACTAAAATTTCTAACCTTTTTCCTTGTGAAAGGCAGAACTGCTGCGAAGGCTGCGAAGATAGCAGCAGAAAGCATGTTGTTGTTGTTGTTGTTGTTGTTGTTGTTGTTGTTGTTGTTGTTGTTGTTGTTGTTGTTCACAGCGCATCCAGCATAAAGTTCCGCAATTGTGAAGCTACCAATATATTACTCTTAGCATTCCGCGTTGGCTAAATGTAATCGTATTATTAGATACTTTTAGCTTGTACGCTATTCCGGTAAACGGGAGCGGTTTGGGCGGATTACCGGATGGTCGGGGCGTAAACGTGAGCGGCCGGAGTGGTGAAGCCGCCTGGTGTTGTAGAGCTCAACCAGACAAACGCATAGCTAAAACTGCGGTAACTCACGATATCCTGCTTCGCCACTCGCGCAAATTTTTGGCAGCGGCGTAATTGTGAACACGATTACGCCACTGTCGAAAATTAACGCCAGCAGCTAAGCAGAATATAGTAATTAGCTCTGTGTTTGTGTGGTTGAACTTTGCGCCACCAGCTGGCGCCACCAATCTGGCCGCTCACGTTGACGCCCCCGCTAAACTGGAAAACCGCCCGCGCTTGCCCGAATACCGGACACGCTAAAAGTCTCTATTAGGACTTCTAACGCGAAAAGTGAACTGGGGGCGAGATACATGGTGCAAGCAACATTAATTCAACTACGAAGGACAAAAGCAGATGCAGAAAGCCAAAGAGCAGGCGCTCCTTCAGAGGGCCCCTTTAAGAAAGGGTACTGCCACGCCCATCTCGCCCTGTCGCAGCCATTTCCCAACTTCCCATCTTCTTTCCCTCTCGTTTTAGCGACCGATCGGACCACGAATGTAGAGGCAAATCGGTGTGCGAGGTTTCAATCTCAGTAGAATAACGACTTGAAAACACCTAGTTTCTTACTTCATATCAGAAATTAGGCGCTATTTCGTGACTCCGATGCGCTCCTTGTTTACACTTCATTGTGTAGCAATGGCAGGTTCACCGTTAAATATTGAGGCCAGAAGCTGCCTTTACTGAGACACTGCCTGACCAGACTTGTAGGCGAGGCCTGCGACTTGCTCTATGGTCTTCGCATTTTTGCACGTGAGAGCTGGTACGAGTGTGCACGGGAAAAACATCGCTAGACGACACAAAACGTGAAAAAGCAAGACGTCAGAGCAGATTCCATTTCTTGTTCTTTCACATGTGTGTCTTTTCCTTGCGACAACGCAGCTGCGTGAGCGGAATCAGCATAGCTACTCAGGGGCTCATGAAGTGCACACCTTTCATGGAAACCATTTGGCTTTCATGGTAGTTGTATATTTATAGGCTGTATATAAGATGCACGCAAAAAAAAAAAAATGAACCAGGGTAGAATTTACGAACCTTCTCGTCCGCAAGCGCTCTTTGCCATTGACCTGCCACCATTGCTAATGTAACGTCCAGCGTCAAAATTGACTGAGATTTCATCTTGCGAACAATTCTCGCGTAAGAGCTTTTTGTGGACATGGACCCAGATTTTTTTTATGCGGCAGCCTGCCTAGTCAAACGTGTTGTTCGTCCAACCATCTATGAGGTCTCCAACTTCTTCCACTGCCTTTGCATATTTATCATATTCCATGCTGCATCTTCCATAAATACTAAAGAACTTGCACTGATGACATCTAGCCAAAAGCTCGTCATTTATTTCAGCCGTTCTATATCCTCGTGGTTAAATAAAAGAATATTAAAAGGAAAGACAAAAGTCATTAATGCTAGGGAAAGCGTAGTGGTATTGTAAAGCTCTTAACGATTGGGATTATTGGGGTTCTGTTCTTGCTTTCTGGTTTTCTCCAAATAGCAGGCATTTGTTAGAGCTTGATGTTAGCAGCAAGCAACTGGCTAGTAGGCCGTCATAATTCACTTTGAGGTCCAAAACTTCTTTCTCATAGTGCATTTTCCAATACAATTAAAGAACATTACATTGTTTCTGCGTTTTCCTTAAGTTCAATGGTATTGCCTGTTCTAGTAATAAAAGAGGCGTCACTTTTTTGAAAAAGAAAATGAAAGAGTATTGAGCTACACCCTAAAACAATGTGCGAAGGCGTATACAAAAAATTAAATTATGGGGTTTTACGAGCCAAAACCACGATCTGATTATGACTCACGCCGTAGTGGGGGACTCCAAAATTATTTGGACCACCTGGGGTTCTTTAACGTGCACGAAAATCTAAGCACAAGGGTGTTTTCGCATTTCGCCTCCATCGAAATTCGGCCGCCGTGGCAGGAATACGATCCCACGACCTCCTGCTTAGCAGCCAACACCAAAGATGTGTCTATGGACAGCAGAGTCAAGGTCCTAGAAGTCCTCTAGTAAGTGGCCGTGCATAAGCTGGACGGCGACCATGCATTGAGACCGCATGCTGACGGAAGGAGATAAAAGAAAAAGGTAGACCAAATTGTCTTCAGGGCGTGGGATCGACTGAGTGCGTCTGAAATGGCGGCGCCATTTCCTGGGCTGACGTAGCGGAAAAGCATCGTGAAAATGTCACAGAGGAAAGGCTACTTCTATGGCAAAATAACAGATGAGTTTCCTCGGGGACAATGCCCCGGACTACATGGCGTTGTCGGGCAGGCAGCTTCTCCGCAATTTTTTTAAAGAAAAATAAAGCCTACTCCAACGTTTGATGATGCATTCCGCTTTCCGGATAGTATATGTGACCTACATGTGTGTGCATGTGTGTTAATGGGTTTTCGTTCACTCACTTTCAAAAGTGCATTGTGCTTTTTTTATAGTGTGCTTAGATAATCCTCTGTACACCTACACCAGATTTAAAATAACTGACAGAAATGTTAAGGCAGCAACGAAACACGTCAGCGGGCAACCAGTTTTGTATGGATTTATGCTTGTGCTTGATCCCTTGCGCGAAACCAGGTTTTTATTATTTTACTGCATGAGATGTGTAGAAATTTCTCAGTTCCACGATACAGTGAAGAAACGCGCAGCGGGCTATTAATTTCGCGTTCAAGCGGTCGAGTTCCGTCCGAACGTTCGAGCGACAACATAGAAATGATTCAAGACTACTGATTGGGCTATTTGGAATGTTGGATTCATGGCTACGAGCGCTGATGTTGAGCGCTCGTGTTGTGCACTTACTTTCGTTGTCCCTTGTGTTTACGCTGAAGTATCCTAACCATGAATATAGCAATGATTGCAGCGCCAACAGAATAGGCGAAAGGAGGATGGCAAGAAGACGTGTGCGCCGGCATATGGGAAGCATTCTCTTGTTCTTGATGGTGCACGCCGTAAGCTCGTTGAGCAGTAAGACGCTGCATACTTTCTGTCTTTTTTTTTCTTTTTTAATCTGCTACGATCGTAGCGGTCGATAAGGAGCACTAGGCACAACACCCTTGCGCTGCTAACAGTTCTGGCGCGTTCCGCTTCATTAAGGAAAGTAAAGAAAGTAACCGTTCTGGGGTCTTTGCAAGAATAAGAAGAGAGCGCCCTCGAGCAATCGCTTTACTCACACAAAGCTCCTGCGCGAAGGGCCACTTGTGCTTTCGCGCACGTTACGCAAGACGGTTAAGCATGCGCTTTGCTCGGGGAGCGCCAAGGCTCCTTTCCGGTGCGGTGCTGTGAGTTCCACCTGGAGGGCGTGTTGTGCCGTCAAGACGTTTAACCCTGGCCCACAAGCGGATGCGATGCCCGGCGTTCCGTTTCGAGTCGCGCCGCCAGGGCAGCACCTTGTTCTTCCGTTCCACTGTAATATTTTGCGCGTCCCAACGCGCCTGCAAGTGGCAGCTTTGTTTGCGAACAGTCATTATGAGGGACGACGCAGAGAGACCCTCCGAGTTCATTTGAATCTGGCAATGCCGCCACCATTAGGGAGCACATGCGCGCGCGGCGGCATCCGGCGGCCGCATCCCGCGCCTGTCCGGTGCCGCGCTTGATGTGGAAGACCTCCAACGGTCCTCGGCTAATTATGCTAATGCTTGTTTTGGGGAAGCACGCCGGGCGCAGTAACCGCAGGGCGCTTCACTAGGCGGCGCGCGCGTTTGGCGCGTAGGCTGCGAGCCCGGGGCTCGGTTTAGGGCGCGCGCAGCTGGGCGGCTCCGCCTGCAGCGGTTTACGCGGCGCAACCACCTTTTTTGGCTCTGTTTGGGTAACTCACTGGGGACAGGGCAAGGAGGGGGTGACGAAGCACCCGCTTGAAGTCGCACGGCGGCGTGCTTTTATGGTGCGCACAGCCGCCGCTCGACGATGCGCACAGACACTCGCTAAACTTTGGAAGCCCCAGGGCACTTAGCTGCCGCCCTCGCTTTTTTTCGCCCACACAATCGTTGTCCAGATGCAGCGAGCGGCCCCGGTGTGTGCGCGTAAACGCGACGACTGGTTAGCTCGGCGGTTCATGTCGGCTCCCTGGTGCTTCGTGATTTGCCATGGATGCAAACGGGCACCGCGGTGAGGTTGGCACTACTTATACGGCGAAAAGTTGCGTGGTACACTGCATTGTTTACCACGCTTCTAAGCAATACGCGGTGTGGATGGAAGCAAATAAAGTCCCACGTCCCACCCATAGTGGCGTGGCACTTACCTTGCTGTCGGCTGCTGTACGAAGGGGCAGCAGCCGCAGTAGAAACACGCCTGACTATTTCAAAGGTCACAAAGGCCAACAAAAAAAGATGGCAAAACAGAGCTTGTTAGTGTGGCAGTCGCTGTTTATCCGAAACCGGCCATTTTCTACGTCCACGCGCAAGGACGCTTCGCGCTTTTCGCAAAAATGGCAGGCAATCATCGCGCTGACGACACCGCTGGAACACTGTACCCAAGAGCCGTATTAGCTCTGTAGAAATCCTGGGGGAAACGCTCTGCCGCCCGGTGAAACAAAGGCCTTCCGTGCGCGTCTGGTGGCTCCTGATGCGCCAGCCTTCTCGCCGCGCGAGTGCGCTGCCCGTCGGACAGAAAGGGAAAGGGGAGGGGGCGCGTTGCGGCTGCGCGCTCCCTTGAATTAGCCTTATCTCCAGCTGCTACCGATGTGGCCGCGTTATTACGGCCGCCGGCCGAGAGCCAAAGCATTTGCGATCAATTTAGATTGCCGTCTTAGTTTCAGGCGTCCGCCGCATGCACCCACCGTGGAGCTCCATGACTGGCCAAAACCTTCTGTTCAGTACTATGACGCCAATTTCCCTGAATGGTCTGGTTGGATAATGGGGCAGGGATTACACCGGCTGCAGTGACCTTATAATCGAAGTGGCTTGATATCTTCCTTTCACCGACGCGTAGCGCGTTTCGGGAGGCCTAGTAATCTCTGATTTCGTCTGTATATATAAATATATATATATATATATATATATATATATATATATATATATATATATATATATATATATATATATATATATACTAGAACATCGTTGTCTTCCCCTTTATAGCCTCATTATCATTCCTCAATATGTTAAAATAATATGATATGTGGGGTTTTACGTGCCAAAACCACTTTCTGATTATGAGGCACGCCGTAGTGGAGGACTCCGGAAATTTTGACCACCTGGGGTTCTTTAACGTGCATCTAAATCTAAGTACACGGGTGTTTTCGCATTTAGCCCCCATCGAAATGCGGCCGCCGTGGCCGGGATTCGATCCCGCAACCTCGTGCTCAGCAGCCCAACACCATAGCCACTGAGCAACCACGGAGGGTGATACATGCTTTCATACTTTCAAGGCCCAGTAGGCACAACAGAAAGGAGTGGTGAAAATATACAATATTTGCAGTACAGGGCAAGAATAGAAAATCAAACTATAAGACACTTTGAACGGCGATCTCTTGAAGTTAGTGGTGCCACAAATTGAGACTTTGGAGGCGGGAAGGCGGTTCCATTCAACTCGGTAACTAACTTGGTAAATAAAAATAAAAAGACACAACAGAAGAATGTATAATTTATAAGCTTAGAACTTAGTATAGATAATTTCAGAGCGCCAAATATTCATAAAAAGGCAGTTCATTAAAAAAACTAATTACAGGCTTCTATATTTTTTTTATTCAGGTACCCTAAAGGTCCTTGCGGGCATTACATAGGGGGAGGGGGGGGGGGATAACAACAAGCTATTTCAAGCGCAATTGGGCGGAAAGGTAATATAAAACACCGTAGTATAGATCACCGAACATAACAAAAAATAAAGAAGAAAGAAAAACAAAGAAATGCATAAATGATGAAGAAGAACTTTGTACAAAGCATGTAAATGCGCTTACAATGGGTCAAAAGCAGAAAATTCTGTTTTTACTCGACATGCGCTTCAAATGACTCATGATCATGTATAAAAGCAATTTCTTTTGGCAGCTTGTTCCAGTGATAAATAGCAAGAAAGTGCGGTGATTGTCGAAGGTGATTCGTACGCGCAAACATGGGACGCACTTTGAAGGGATGGTCGAGGCGGCGAAAAATTCATTGCGGAGGTTTGATACGGGATGCAGTAAAGGACGACGTGGTATGATACAATCTGTGGAAACGGGAAAGCAGTGCTAACAGTCGTCGTTTTTCTAGAGAGGGTAATTGGAGGGACTCTTTGATAGCCGTGATGCTAGATGTTCTAGAGTAGGTCTTCGTGATGAAACGGTGCTGCTTTATTTTGTAAAGCTTGTTTATTAGGTATGTCTGATTTGGATTCCATATTATGCAAGCGTATTCAGTCTTTAAACGAACTAGAGTTGCGTAAGCTTATAGTTTGGTTGACTGATTTGCTAAATACAAATTTCGCCTAATGAATCCAAGTGTTTTATTTGCTTTCGAAATTATTTCATGAATGTGATCATTCCATGTAAGGTTAGAAGTTAAATGGACGCCCAAATATTTTAACGGAGACACATTCTCTATGCACATGTTGTTCATAAAATATGAACCCGACTGAACGTTACTGGCTCTGGTAAATGTCATTGTTTTTGTTTTAGATACATTTATTTCTATTTGCCATTGCTCGCACCAAAGTGAAATTATATTTAGGTCTGCCTGTAAAATATTAGTATCTTTAGAGGTGGTAATTTGTCTGTAAAGAACGCAGTCATCTGCAAACACTCGAACTGTTGAGGTCAGGTTGTTACTGATGTGATTAATGCAAATTAAGAATAAAACTCGTCAAAGTACGGAGCCCTGAGGAACGCCAGATTCAACTTCTGCTAAAGCGGAAAACTGATCACTTACGGAAACAAATTGGTAGCGATTGGTTAAAAAACTTGAGATCCAATTAACAATTTTATCATGTATATTAAGCCGGCTAAGTTTCATCATTAAGCGAGAATTGGGAACGTTATCGAATGCTTTCTTGAAGTCAATAAATATGGCATCGATTTTTATGTAATCGTGAAGAGCTTGATGAAAATCAGTTATAAGTTCAAATAATTGTGTTTCACAAGAGCGTCCTTGCTGAAATCCATGCTGATTATTAGAACAAAGTTATGTTTAGTTAAAGATTTCATAACTGCGGAAGATATGATATGCTCATGTAATTTAATTGGAATACTAGTCAAGGATATAGGTCTATAGTTTGAGGGCACTGATCGGTCCCCTGATTTGTAAGTGGGAGTAATATGACCTATCTTCCAATCAACCGGAACAATTCCTGTATCTATTGATTGCTGGAAAAGCGCGGCTAACACGGGAGATATTATAGGCTTAATCATTTTAAGTATCTTTGGGCAGATGCCATCTGGAGCTGGCGCTGAGTTATGCGAAAGTCGATCGATGGTCGATTCTATTCCCTTCGGTGTAATTATAAGGTCATTCATAGATGGGTTAATTGAAAGAAACGTAAGATCAAGTGGTATTGGGATTTCGTTTATGAATACAGAGCTGAAAAACGAATTTAATTCAGTCGCAGCTTCAGATGGTGAGAGTAGCACGCCATTATTGACGATTGGCATAGTGGATTGAGAAGTGTTTGGGATTAATTACTTTTCCAAACTTTTTGGGATTGTTAATTAACATGCTGTCGATGTCACCGTTAAAAAAACTTGTCTTTATACGCTTCAATTTCCGCTTTACATTTATTTGATTGCTCTCGGTAGCGCTGCCAATCACCATCCGAGTCGGACAACTTGGCTTTAGAGTGAAGACGTTTCTTTTTATTGATTGCTCTCTTCACTTGGGACGTGAACCATGTGCTGTGTGTTGATGAGTTGATTTATATTTTGGGAACGTGCTTTTAGTTCAGTTCAGTAAGCTTTCTTCGGATAGCGAGCCAGTTATCATTTGCATTGCGATAAGCCATGATTTCCAAGAAAAACACAGAAAAAGGTGACAGCTCTTAAAGAACCGCCTCGACATTTGCACGCGAGTAATCGTAAATAGATTTCCTTGCTTTTTCTGGTTTAATATTTTGTAAAAGATATTCACAATGTACTACGGTGCGGTCGCTAATACATTCAAGGACGTCAACAAGCATATTTTTCGGTTCGGTTGTGAGGACTAGATCTAGAATTGAGTTTCTAAGTGTTGGCTTGCAAACCTCCTATATGAATACAACAATGCAAACCATTTGGTGCAGATCAAATGAACAAAGAACATCAAGAAATTCCCTGCATTTGCTCTTCCTTGCGCAACCTGGGGGCGTACACGAATGTCAATTTTTTCCGGGGTATATGAAATCGCCAGCAAGGACCACCGATGAAGTTGGATACTTGTCTTGGATTAAAGTTATGGAATGATTAAGACTGTCGATAAATTCAGCGGTAGAATCAGGCGGACGGTAACAGACCCCGCCAGGGACAGAACTGAAGATAATTCGACCAAAATTCAATATTTCACTTCATGTCAACAACGCGCGCACATAGATTTGATTTCACTGCCGCTAGAACACAGTCTCCCCGTGCACTCACCCAATGATTTCTAAATATGATAAAGTTTCTAGAGAGCGACAGCTCGTTGTCCCCAATATTGGGTATAAGCCAAGTTTCTGTCCCAAGAACAAGCTTCAATAAATGCACATAGCTGGTCTTCTTTATGAAACATGCTTCGAAAGTTGCACGCCAGGAGTGACAATGAATTGCCTTGATTAGCATGTCTGTGTCAATCATTCTGGTT
Source organism: Dermacentor variabilis (assembly GCF_050947875.1). Classification (NCBI taxonomy): domain Eukaryota; kingdom Metazoa; phylum Arthropoda; class Arachnida; order Ixodida; family Ixodidae; genus Dermacentor; species Dermacentor variabilis. Next base: position 245,149,808 of record NC_134568.1, on the reverse strand, counting down.
AGTTTCGTCCCCTCGTGCACCAACAGTAGCTTGCTCACTTAACCCACATACTTAGGCTTCGTTGGACCTTGAAAGACAGGTTACTTCGTTTTTTATATATAGGAAGAAAAATAGATAGATAGATAGATAGATAGATAGATAGATAGATAGATAGATAGATAGATAGATAGATAGATAGATAGATAGATAGATAGATAGATAGATAGATAGATAGATAGATAGATAGATAGATAGATAGATAGATAGATAGATAGATAGATAGATAGATAGATAGATAGATAGTATTGATATATAATAATATAAATGAATAATATAGATAATATAGATAGGAAGATAAAGTAGACAGAGTAATAGAGATAGGAAGAAAAAGCCAAATAATGATTGTGCTGTCATCGTATTATTACTAAGCCGATTCCAGTGTACTATTGTACGTGAAAAAAAAAAGAGTACTTGAATGTATTGTTGCGTGTGCTAAGTGGAGTGATTGTTAAGTTATGCCTCTTTCTCGTGGCGTGCCTCTAGAAAATAATAATATCTTAGTTGTATCGACCTTAAAATCACCATTGATCAAATCATATGAAAACTTCAGTCTGGAACAGCAATTTCTTCTTTCTAAAGGCTGGAGATTGGCATTCCTTAACAGCTTCTTTGAAGTTAAAGCGCTAAGCTCTTCTTTGTACTCTTTCTAGCTCATTAATGTTATTTTTGGTGAAATGGTCCCCAGTTATTGCGGAATAGTCCATAATTGACCGTACAACAGACTGGTAGGCCAGAAGTCGGTCTGACGGAATCGATAACTTTAGAGCTCGCCTCAGAAAATAAAGCTTGCTGTTTGCATTTGCGACGACATAATTGATATGCTTATTTCAGCTAAGATCGCTCGAGATCCTATTGCATGCGACTATCCTGTTGTATCCTATTGTACGAGGACGTTGTATGCTCAACCTGCAAAACTGTAGCTTCTTTGTTTTTTTCTTTTTTGTTTACCATCTCGCGAAGTTAGGGGATGCCAAAGAATGCCAAGTTTTTTTTTATTTGTTTGAATACCAGCCGCTTAACGTAAGTGATAACGCGGTCTGTATTATCAGCTGATGTTGCTGAACACTGCGGCCGCATACCGTACCGCGCTGCTTAGAGATCTTGGACCGTTATACGCTGATACACTAAACTAAGCATTCTCGTAGCTCGTTTACCCACCTCCTTTGACCACGGTTCCAGTTTGTGCTTTAAATCTTTCACCGTAACCAAGCCTCTGAACTCGCTTAGAAGAAAAGCACTTTGCCTGGCTGCGCTTTTGCCTTCTGGGCAGAATAGAGAACAGGAGGCCGTCTGTGCTTAAACAGCGTCCCGACACTCCCTTCCTTTTATGCACTTTTGGTCGACTGAATCGAGAAAAGCGCCGTTCGCAGCTCGCAGTCTACACTTGTGACTGCAGGCTAAACTGAGCGTTGTGCAGGTACGGCGCGTACGGCGATCAGATAAACGCAGGCACAGAAGCGGAGTAGAGGACGGTCGTATGGGGGCGGGTAACGCGCAGGTGACAGAATGGCTTTTCTGCTTCCTTTTTGTACAAATCTTCTGATTGGAATAGGGCAAGGCGTATTGATCGCCGGCTGATTAGCGGGATCTAGTTAGCGCAGCGAATGCCAAAAGTGTCCGCCTGAGCAAGTTACGCGCCCCCAGAGCCACGGCGATGGGTAACGAAGGCTGACGCTCTCTCATCAGCGTCCGACTGGGCACGGCCGCGTACGGCGACCTCGAATGTGCGCGCGCCTCTTCCTTTCTCACTAGTACCTGCGTTGTATTTATTTTCTTAAATAACCCAGAGTTCTGGTTGCGCACTGCAGGCAGTTCATTAGGGAAGCTGTAGTGTCGCTAACAATGAAAGGCAAAATCGAGGACAAAGTATAAGCTGATGAAATTATCCTTGTTTCAGACCAGCATCTCTCTCTCTCTCTCTCTCTCTCTCTCTCTATATATATATATATATATATATATATATATATATATATATATATATATAGTGTGCCAGGTAAAAATATAAAAATAAATAAAGATTCCTTGAAGTTGTCGATTCGGAGCCACTGTGAGTGGGACGGAGAGGTGTGCGACGGCGAGCGCCTAAAGGCGATTATAACTGATAAAAATACCAAGTGCCGTTTCTCTCTTGGTCCCTACTTGCAATGAAGTTGGAAATCATAAGTGAGTTAGCACTCACGAATAAGAGCGAAGGCAGTGAAGCGTGGGTATAGAAGAGACTTATCAGGAAATGAACAGTGATTGTTCGTATCTAGAAGCTTCCCACACTGAAATGCTTTGTTTCTAAAACAAAATCATGGAGCTCAGTAGTGAGATCATCTCTGGAGCTCAGAAAATCGCGGCGAAGATTGTATTTGAACGCACTAATCACAAGCGACGATGCGGCGCGTTTCCACCCACGCAGATTTATCACTCCAAAAACGCAGGCAGCGTGTACGATATTTGTTAGACTAGCTGCATGTATGGTCTTCAGTGCCTGTGCATTAGCGCTGCCATCTTTGATTACGTGACCATGCCGCCATCGCTTGCCGTCTGGCCTTTTATTCCCGACAGCATACGATGCACTATAGGTCAATCTCGAAAAAGCGCTGTTCTCGCTTTCATCATGAAACATTGGTTCGCCAGTGACGCAATGGCTTCGATTGAAACACAGGATCTCATTTTGGTCTCATCGTCATCATCATCACTAGCCTATTTTCAAGGCTGATGATGATAACCAAGGCTTCTCCCGGCGATCTCCAATCGCACATGTCCTGCGCTAGCTGATTTCAACTTGGACCTGCAATTTTCCTAATTTTATCATCCGACCTCATTTTCTGTCGTCCTCGACTGCGCTTTCCTTTCCTTGGCGCCCATTCTGTAACTCTAATGGTCCACTGATTATCTACCCTACGCATTTCATGGCCTGCCCAACTCCATTTTTTAACGCGACAGCGTTAAGGAGCTCGTGTCGCAGAAAAGCCGGTGTCGTTGGTGTCGGCGTCAGTGGCGTTGGCCGTGAGCGATAAATCCCAGAAGGCTTTTCATAAATAAAAAAGATCTTGCAAGATGAGCTGGTGGGAATCGAACCAGGGTCTCCGGAGTGCGAAACGGAGACGCTACCACTCAGCCACGAGTTCGATCGTTCAAAGTGGGACAAAATCGCCTCTAGTGAATGCGGTGTTGCCTTAGAAACGTGCCGTAGAAAGTTATACTGCGGCGTATATCGGTAATTATGACCATGTAAATTACAAAAGTCGCAGTTTCACGAGTAGCGAAGTACGTTTCCGCTGCATCTGCGCTCTGCGCACACGCAGAGCCATCTTGCGGCAAACACAGAAGACAATGTAATGTACGGCGCTGCCTCGCAATGTACGGCGCTGCCTCGCAATGTACGGCGCTGCCCCGACACGTGGCGCGCCACTCGCCCCATGATCGCGTCCGCCTTCATGGCGCGTCGCGGACCGGCTGTCTGTGCCGATCGCGACGTTTGGCTCGCGTAGATCGTTTGAGTAGGCGGTGCGAACGGGGTGCGATAACGCTATCGCGTTCCATTCTTTAAGTCGAAGCTTAAGCGTCCTCCAATTTTTTTCTGTTAATGTCGACTATAGAATATCAGCTATCCCCGTTTTCTCTCTGATCCAAACCGTTCTCTTTCTGTCTCTTAACGTTACGCCTAACATTTTTCGTTCCATCGCTCTTTGTGCGGTCCTTAACTTATTCTCGAGCTTCTTTGTTAGCCTCCGAGTTTCTGCCCCATATGTCATATCTCATCTTTAATAGTCCTGTCGGCGCATATCCGTCCTCTAATGAGGCGATAGCCGGTTGCCCGCGTACCTACTCTCCTCCTACTACTCGCTGCAGCTGACAGTTGTTACCGTTTCAATACAATGTAACCCGTCCCGACAAGGCTTATGTGTAGAAAATCTTGTTCTTGGTTTCATTTTCAGTGCATGGCTCGTTGCTGAACGCTTAGAGTCATAGTCCCCAGAAGCGAGCACAAAATCAAATCCGTATTTGCAGAAGGTATGTCTATACTGAGTTACGCTATACTTACATCAAGTTATTGAAACCCAAATTTTCCATTCGGTGAAAGCAAGCGCTGCAACTAACTCAAACATTTTGCTCAAATAACTGCAGTGTCTTTTGCTTCAACGATGCCCGCCGTGGTTGCTCTGTGGCTATGGTGTTGCGCTGCTGAGCACGAGGTCGTGGGATCGAATCCCGGCTACCGCGGCCGCATTTCGACGTAGGCGAAATGCGAAAACACCCGTGTAACCCGTGCACGTTAAAGAATCCCAGGTAGTCAAAATTTCCGGAGTCCTCCACTACGGCGTGCGTCATAATCAGGAAGCGGTTCTGACACGTAAGACCCCGTAATTTAATTTTTTTTTGTGCTTCAACGATATTTTTCGCCATTTTTGAGGTGTTCTGAATGAAATTAGTCTAATGGGACGCATTACCTTTGAACTGCTGAACTTGCGATAATATAACGTGGACCCAAACATGTTTAAATGAACAAAAGTTTTCAACGGCTGCTGCTGTGCTAGTCAGCTCATAGATAGAGGAAAATTTTTCCAGTTAGTGAATATATGGCTACCATGTTATCTTTGCCTACGCGGTTCTTATGACCAGGTCCTTTGCTTGCGAGATTTAAAACAATGACATTTATCATCTTGGCTGTCAGCGGAGTCCACAATTATGAGCTCTGACTAGCCGTATCCTCCTGTTAATTCCTAACAACGAGCATATTCGAACAACTCGACAGTGCGGCAACGTAGAAACGTAGACGGAAGGCTAGCCTATCGTTCGTAACTGACCCTAGCTCGTAACTTCTTCAAACATGCTCACGTTCGAGCTAGCAATCATTATATTTTTAGCCGAGTAGTTTCAGTAGAACCATAACCGTCTATAGTTAATAGCAATTTATTTCTACTTTCCAAGTGATGCTCAGCAATAACTGCTCCAACTGAAAAGCTTCATCCTCCCGACAGACGTGCTCGCGCTTTCAATTGTTGGTGTTCGGTTCGCATAGACCGCTTTGCGTCAGAGGCCACATTTTTCTGCATACAATGTCACACTGCAGAATTTAAGTGCGTTATGTTCCCTTTTACGTCATATTGTAATCAAAACAAGTCCGCCGCGTGGTTTCTCGGGCGTTCAGACGCGGTAAGAAGGCAAGCAGTGGCGTTGGAGCCGGCAGCGCCCTTCCTTTTGCGCTCTGGCCGCTGTAAAGTGGCGTGTAGTTGTACATTATGTAACTGCTGTGGACGTATTAGTCACGACCAGTTAAAGGAAAAGAAGCGCTCCTTAATGCTACTTGTCACTGTCCTGTAAATCGCCCCCCGTCCCTCTCCACCCTTCCTCCACCTCCTTTCTTTTTTCTTAGCTCTTCTATAAATAAAACTGGCAAACTTGGTGAACATTCACGGTACTGCTATATCACGCATTTATTAAAGCACCACAATGTACAATTGGGAACTCGCGCGAGTAAAACCAAATATACATGGAAAGTATAGTGGCGCGGTCACAAACGACTTGGCAAAATGAAATGACAGTGCCCATATAGCCAACGGTGCGCCACTGATGTGTTCTAGCACGAGCACAGCGCAGTTCGTAAACGGACCACTCGTCAGAGGGCTTTGGTCTCGAGGGGTGAATTCACGTACACTACAGTGCGTTCGCAAAGTACGTTTGTCATTACCCGGCGCCTTCGTTATCGCCTGGCTGGATGACGCTGTTGGTTGGCGCCCACTCTGACTAACCATTCTCTAACGGCGTCACGCCATTGAGCTTAATTTTGACTCTGTTGCGAACAAGAAGAGGACGATATGAAAGGACCTCTCGACGAGCCTTTACCGTCATTCACGCTTAGGTTCCATGAGTAGTTCCTATGGGCAGCCATATGTCCTGTCCTTGCGAGTCTCCTTTCACCATACATGCTCCCCTTGTCAGTGACATGAGCCCTCTGTGCAAATGAGGCACAGGCGGGGAAATTGAGTACTGTGTGCCTCCGTTTGGCCTTCGCTCTACGAAGGCCAACGAAAAGCTGTCTATGCTCTATTGTTCAAGATTCGCGATTTCACGTTTTATCTGCCGTTTCCTCAAAACACCGATTGACAACGGACGATCGTGAAGTTCAGATGGATATGATCTCATCAAGGCGACACTAAAGCGATGCACCTCGCATGTTCCAAACGAGTGTAAGCAGCAGCTAGGAAAGAATAAGGTGGAAGAATAGAAAACTTACATCTTGAATCGATAGCTATTTCGAACAGGAATTCGCTTGGTGAAATGAAAGTAAGGAAAAGAAAGAAAAAATTACTGAAAATGAAGGAAAGTTCTCAAGAAACGGAATAAAATATGTAGCATAAATGTATGTAGATGTCCGCCAGTTATTAATGACACACACACACACACACACACACACACACACACACACACACACACACACACACACACACACACACACACACACACACACACACACACACACACACACACACACACACACACACACACACACGCACGCACACGCACACGCACACACACACACAAATAAACAAAACAAAAACAATGCCTCAGTGGCTCGAGCGGCCTCTCCGTTCTCGCTCCAAAGCCCAAAGGGATGACAAATGGATCGAGCCCAAAATAACTCCAACGCTGCACACCAGACCGTGATCTTGTTTGCGAACAGAAGTGGCAAAAACGTGGTCAATAACACAAAACTTTTTGATCTCCTCAGATAGCTTTCACAATAGATACAACACTGGGCACGCATCTCAGACATTGCTCTCAAAACGCAGGGGCTTTGGCACGCGAAATTAAAATTATTTAAGTGAGTGACAAAAACTAATTTCTTCTTATTCAGTCATGGAGTAACGCTGAGATTGCAAGTCGCGACGATGGTGGCGTTAAAAGAGGTACCTGGGTCTTTGACTGGTCAGTAAAAAAAAAAAAAAAAAAGCCTTGTGTCGTGGAACTAGAAAAACCGGCAATCCTTGGAAATGATTTCTCATCTGATCTTTATTACAATGACATAGTTTAGAGGTATACTGCACTAGCCTGGTCGCACTGTGTGGATAGGCGGGCAGTGCTGATCGGTTGATTAATTAATCGTGGTTCTTCAAGTGATTACTAACGACTACAAGAGTAATGCTTTAAATAACTTGGCTTAGATCCTGAGAAGTTAATCTCTCACGTGTCACCGCTGGGCCTACATGGCTTCCAGCTTAGTCGTGGCGGACGATGTTTCCTGTCTTGGAATTTTTCTGATCTCCAACGTATTAAATAATATATGTAGGGAATAACCTTTAGTATTCTGGGGCTAAATTCGAAAACTTTACGTTCGCAAATGCTCTGTCATTGGCTGCCCGCCTTCCCTAATATATGTCCATCATCAAGGTTGGCTGGAATTTTCTCTTACGAACACTTCTCGCGTAAGAGCTTTTTTTGTGAATGCGGCCTCCCTGATTTGTAGATCAATCCTTGTATGCATAAATGTGTCCTTTGTAGTTACACATGATCGTTGAGAGCATTTTATTCACGGACAGAAACCAATTCACTTCTGTTACGATTTGGTTCGGGGAGCATGCTTAACTGTAAGAGTCAGAGACGCCTTCGAGAGCAGCAAGAAAAGAATGGAACAATTACGGCACACAAACATCTTTTCAAACACCGAAAAGTACAAATACAAGAACACAACGCATAGGGGAAAGCGAGAAATATATCGAAGGAGGAGGAGGATGAAAAGAAGGAAGGAAAAGCTACAGGGGGAAGGGGTTTAAGCGAAGAAAGATGCGTCCTTATAAGGCATTCGTGCTGCCGTAGTAGTAGTAGTATAAAACCTTTATTGAAGATTAGATCCAGATCCAGTGGATGGGTCACTCAGTCCAGGGTCCCACTGGCAATCGCAGAGCGGCACGCCGGGCTTGGTCGAGAAAGGCCGATTGGTCCTCCCGCGCCGTGCTGGCGAGCCGCATCACCCACTGCCTGCTGTTAGACTTTTGCCCCAAAGGGGTGATTGAAATTCTAGTGGCCGACTCTAGTACGACCATGCAATATGGTCAAGAGATGGCCTCCCCCGCACAACGGGCAAGTGTTCGGGTTACCGGGTGGGGTGTGTCGTGTAGTAGGAGTAGGTGTGGGTAGGTACGTGTTCGTAGTCTGCTCCAGTCCCGCGTTTGGGCTGAGTCCAAGGATGGGTCTGGAAAACTATACCGTTGCTGTCCTCGTCTCTGTGCCTCCAAGATATCTTTTGTTGTGATCGAGGATTCTAAGAGAGTGCCGTTCAGTCGCTTGGATGCTATATTCTCGAGAGAGGCAGTTCGCCCTCTCGTTCCCTGTCAGTCCGACGTGCGCTGGACACCATGTAAATGCGTGGTGTTGCACGAGATTTCGTCCTAGAATTTTCATTGCGAGTTTGGGAAATATCGCTTGTCATAAAAAGACGACATGCGGATTGCGAGTAGGTTAGTATTAAAGCAGAACGTGCTCTGTTTTCAGCGTCACGTATAGCCAGAGCCACCGCGGTAAGCTCTTGTGTGCCCACTGGCTCTGTTCTGAGTTGAGGAAATAGTAGTTTGTGCGTTTGTGGCTACCACTGTGAAAGTTTCATTACCCAATTTGCATGCATCCGTTTATTAAACCTCTGGATTTCTACCAAACCTGCGTTCGAGTGTCCTGGACCGTGCAAAGCGCCGTTGTCTGTAACATTTTTCGCTCAAGTTTTTGGAGATTTGATAAACAGAGATCTGAGCTCATATGTCCGGTGGAAGAATTTCTTTTTGGTCGTTACAATGTGTCCGTCTGAGTGGGTACCCTAGTCGACAGAGAAGTGTTCGGCCTTGCTCCGTGGCATTGAGCCTTTTTCGTTGTTGCGATCAGTGTTACAGCCACGAGTTCCTCAAAATTGTTCCTAATACCCATAGCCTCAAAGAGGCTCGTGCTGGTGCAGACCGGTAGACCAAGCGCTGCCTTATAAGCTGTGCCCCAGCGCGCTCGCAGTTTGGCTGGCGTCCCACGAAGCTGGCGTGGTGCGTCGCTTGAAGAATTGTTCGAGGAGAGACGGCAGGTGGGCTCTCGCAGACTAGCTCTTGTCGGTCTCTTGGGCGAAGGGAGCGGGCGACGTGTCGCTTCGAGGTCCGCTCGTGCGTTGACGCTCGACCGGGTCTCTCCGACAGTTGTTGGACTCCCGAGCGTTGACGCCCGACCAAGCCAACGCGTCTCCCCTGTTCGTCTTCTCAGTTCCGTCTGCCTCTGCCGACGTGATCTCTTCGCATTCCTTCGTAGACCGCTTGATCCACGTGCTCTTCGCTGTCTCGCTGGGCCCTTTTTTCTGTGGCACCTGTTTATTTCTAATCATTTTCCTGTTTTTTTTTTATCCACGCCACTTGCGCACGAGCAGCGAGGCGTCGTCCTTGTTGTGAACGGTGCACGCGCCTATAGTGCACGTGCTTGCCCTATCTTTGACGCCACTTCGTCGTTATTTTCGATGCGTCGCTAGGACCACTTCACCACAATTTGCAAAAAAATATATATAAAAGTAGGGGCAGGTGCAGGTGTCCTTTTCTAAATTCCTAAGATTGTGGTGCGTAGCCTGCATCTCGTGAAAGGAAACAGTCGAAAGGTAGGCGGCTCAGTCTAGTATTTTTTTTTACAGTGGCTTGAGGCCTCGTATGCGCTGCCAAAGGATGTTTGAAACATTCAGTAGCATGTCAAAAATGTGATTCCCAGCTACTGCTAACTGTCAATAACAAAGGCTGGTAAAGAACTACACTCTTAGAAAAAAGGCCGCGTCAGTTACTAACCTCACTTACTAACCTAAGGCTAGTAACTGCCTCTCACAAAGTTAACTAAGATTCTAGCAATGGCAGTTAGAAACGGCGCAGGCAGTTGCATTTACTACGCAAACGAGGTGGTGCATACGACAAGCACAAGTAGCCAGTTTACCAGCCATAGATAGTAATCGCCCTGGTGTAGTGGCATTTGAAACCCAGTTAATTTAATGAGGCCCTCTTTTTTTTCTTTTTCTTTTTTGCTTACCAGCATCGAGGTTTCTTTTTTTTTTGTAGAGAAATAATTAGGTCGCTTCTGTTCTAAAACTGTACTATAAATGCGTATGCGTAAAAAAATAAAAATGAGGACGGCATTGCCGCACAGCTTAGTGATATTAATGACACCAACAATTATATAGTGGCACGTAAGGGCACATCGGAAAATTACATCGTGTGTAATAAACTGGGCTATATAAAGAAATGAACAAATGTTATAGAAGAACTAGGCATCACACAATACAATGATCGGCGGGACATGTGATCATCACGTTGAGTTACTGGCACACTCCGCGAAACTCTAACCATTGATTATACAGCCTCGACCCATCACTAAAACTGAAATAACCATCGAACCTTCCACGACGTGACGCAACACTGCTGTGTCGACTGTGGGTAGAAGTAGCATTCATTAACTGCTACAACTATCCTATTGGAATGGCGAACTCATCCATGTGCGCCAAGTCTAAGTGTGAAGAGTCCATCAATCATCTTCTGTGCCACTGTTCTCGCTTCAATAGACAACGCCAGACTCTCTAGTGTGCATTGAACAGACTGGACGATAGGCCATTTACAGAAGCAAAGGTCCTGGGAGCCTGGCCTCACAATTCATTAGCCCATAAAGCCATTCGAGTGAGTCTTCAGCGCCTGAAGGCGACAGATTACAGTGCTCGACTGTAGACATGCTGCACCTCGCTTAGTGCAGGTGAAAGTGCGATCAAGATTCACGTCCTCTATCTATCTATCTATCTATCTATCTATCTATCTATCTATCTATCTATCTATCTATCTATCTATCTATCTATCTATCTATCTATCTATCTATCCTTCTTTCACTCCCTCATTCTCCTCCCCACGTGTAGGGTAGCAAACTCGACGAAGTCTGGTTAACCTCTCTGCCTTTCCTTCCTCCCTTATCTCTCTCTCTCTCTCTCTCTCTCTCTCTCTCTCTCTCTCTCTCTCTCTCTCTCTAGGCGAGTTGGTGACCAGTCATAATAACTTCTGAGGCAGCGCATTACTACATGATACAAAGAAGCAGAATAAATATACGAGACAACCGCCGCACTCGCAACTACGTTTTATTTTTGAAAAGAGTTAATATACATGCAAACCAGCGCACCGCCGTGCGACAATGAATGGCACTGTTTAACAAAAGAAAAGGAACAAAACACTCTTGTTCAGCTAACCATTCAGCTAACCAGAAGTGATTTAACCAGTGAAATCATCGAGGCATTTCATATCGCAAAACGAAGAGAGACGTCTGTCATGCTAAATGAGAGCGACTCGTCATTTTTGGAATGCCAGCAGGAAACGTGGTAAGATAATGTTCAAACTAGAATGTTTTGTTCCGTTTCTTTTGTTAAATAGTGTAATTCATTTTCGCATAACGGTGCGCTGATGTCTATGTTTATTAACACTGCGTTTTCGAAATAAAACGTTGTTGTGTGTGCAGCGGGTGTCTTGTCCGTTTATTCTGCTTCTTTGTGTCGTGTACTGCGCGCTGCTTCACGCGGTAATATATAGTAACAGACAGGCGCGTGCTGACAGCAATCCCACTAATGGTATCTTGAACTGATTGCTCCAAGGCTCCGCCTCGGAGCAGCCAGATCTGGAGCCACTCTTCGTACCAGCCAGAGGCATGCAGCGCGTCAGCCGAACACGCCTAGAGTGACGGAAACGCTGGATCCGATCGCACAAAGGGAACCAGAGCGCTCTAGCGTGTCATGGCGCTCTGAGTGCTCGATAACGACCTGCCGAAGATAGCAACGGTAGATGCGACCTGCTTGCGGTTGTTAGTATATTCACAACTTAGTAAAGTGTCATAGCATTTAAGGGCTGGAAGCTCGTTTTGCACAGCCACCGTTGCTAAGCCACATCACCACCCTCACCAAATGACCAACAAAAACGACTTCACCTAACTGCTGCCGCCAGTGGGGATTCAACTCAAGCCACTGTGACAATGAGCAGCTGAGAGCCGCACGCGCTCACCACTGCGTTATCGCGCAACACTTTCTCTTGGCATGTTATACCGCGGGGTTTGTGGCGTGCCGCCATTAGGGTTCGAATAATTTACTTTTAAGAAAATGGGGGGAGAGACAGAGGAAAGGGGAAATGAAGGGAGGTTAACCAGAGGGGAAGCTCCGGTTTGCTACCCTACGCTGGGGAGAGAGGGGAGGGGGAAGTAAAGTGATAACAAAGTAGAGATAAAGAAAGAAAGGAGCATAGACATACAATCACAGTCGGTCACTGTCCCCGCACAACACAGTAGCACTTGCAGCACTATAAACATCTGTTCAGGCTGCAGCCGCTTGTCCGATTCGGTAGATCGCTGACAAGAGGTCCTGGTTAAAATCTGCCGAACGCTGCTTCACAGCGCATCACGAAAGCTCTCCTTGGCAGTTTGATTGCAACATATTGATATTCTTTGTAATAGTCCTGTCTTTGTAAATATACTTTGTAAATAGTCTCCAGTTCTCAATCCTTCGTTCGCGTAACAATATAAAACAAAACTATATGACTGGATTAACACCTCATGATTCACTGAATAGCGTGTATTGTCGGCACTAGAAGTTTATGGCGCAAGGTATCTGCGGGAAGACTGATTTTTCCAAGGAGCCTAGGCACATTGCGCAGCCTGTACTAGTGCATGCGACCAACACAGGGTTACATTAATTCAGAGGCTGCATGCCCGAAGTGAGAGGAATTCGAGCTTTCTCGCGCGACTCGCGCGCCGCCAACTATTGAGGACGACTTTTAATGTACAAAGTAGATATGCAAAGCACAAAAGTGCAACGTGCATACGTACTCCTCGAGGCTTTAAGTTTACGTAATAAAGCCACCAGAAATTGACACACTGATATTCCAAGAACATTACTGCAATGTAATGTTACAAGCCAAATATACAGTTAATACTGATAATAAGAAATATAACAAATAAGAAAAGGCTGTAAGTGCTAACAAAGTGTCCTTTATACGGACGCGGCCTATATCGGGTTGTTTGGGCATATTTGTTTAGTGTATATGGAATTTTACATTCTAATGACTGTAGTTTGCATTCAGTTCTAAAGCAAGGGTGGTAATCTGCCAAGTGTCATTATGACAAGTGAACGTAGAGGCATTATTAGCGCTTGGGTAGTTGACAAGTAATCTTCAATTATATTGCCTGATTAATATAAGGACTTCAAGATGTGGTATTCATTCATATTACTTACTGTTGAGATGCCGTGTGCATGAACCAAATGTTCTATTGGTGAGAGAAATAATAAGTCAAAAATGTGACAGGTGACGCTGTTATGTATTGTGAGAAATTTTCCTCGCACTCGTTTAGATCGTGGTTGCATTAACTAAACAGCAATAATGAATATGAGACGCAAGCAATGTTCGATATATTTAAAGTTTAATACGTTTCGGTATTAATGATCCACTGCGCGACAATGTCCCACAATCAACTGAAAGCTTTTACATGCATTATTAATGTGAATATCCCAGCTCAACGTATGTATAACGAACTCCTAATATATTTCGTTCATTTCTCCTCTCAATGTCAGTATTAGCATATTTTATAGCGTAGAGCACTTCACGTGGCTTATTGCTTGCTCGAAAAATCGTGATTTTTGCTTTCGCAGGAGTTAATATGCAATTTTTGCCTGGAAATATGTGAAAATCTTATCGAGTATAATGTTATTCTTCAGGCAAAACCTCTCCATTCAGTCCAGGCAAATATATATTGAGGTTATCTGCACATCTAATACCTTCACCGTCATATCTATGCAGCTTCAAGTTTACCTTGACCATTTGAATATCACACAAAGTACGTGGGTCCAACGAACATGGCTAACTCTCCAGGGCCTTCGCTCTTTTCCTTAGCAATGCAACCCTTTTAAGGCACTGGCTCCCCACCAAGGCTGTCGATAAGTGGATGTTGGAGAAGACTTTTGTTAGGCAATTGCAGGTGACAGAGTGCTACTAAAGGATCTTGAATTGTACGAAGATCCCTTCACGCAAGTTTCGGCAATGGACGAACTTTTCTCCATGGAAGAACTGGAGGCTGCTCTAGCAACTTGCAGGCGTTCCTCTTCGCCTGGAACCGACATCACGTACACTGCTCTCCGACACCTTGACCGTGAAGCACGAGAGACCCTGCTGCGTCATTTCAACGTCTCATGGAGTGAAGATGTTGTTCCCTCTGATTGGAAGCGTAGCCACCTCATCCCAGTATTACTGATGACATCATATCGACCTATTGCTCTCGTCAGCTGTGTTGGCAAGTTGATGGAAATGATGACCCTCACGCGCCTCGAGTAATTTGTTGAACATTACAATTTTTATTGAGACACGATGACAGGTTTATGACATGGCCATTCGTCGTTCGACAACGTCATTGATCTTGTGTCTTCGATTCAACAACAGAAATCATCCAAACGCCTCTCTGTAGCGCTATTTTAGATGTGAGGGGCGCTTATAACAATGTTTCTCACGAAGCCATTCTTGGCGCGCTCGTGGCTGCTGGAATCGGAGGGCGCACTTTTCGGTGGATTCGGAGCTACCTGATCCAAAGGAGCTTCTTTGTATTCACTGAGGATGGTCAAACTACCAACCAACCAGCCGTTTTGAGCCCGGTTTTGTTCAACCTGGCTCTGATTGGGCTGGTGGAATCCCTGCCAAAGTCGGTCAGTCTGTCAATTTACTCATATGACATCTGCATCTGGGCTTCAGGAGTAACTTGCCCGAAGTTCACGCAAGGTTACAAAAGGCTACAAAGATAACATTTACTTATTTTCAGAGACAAGGCCTTGGAGTTTCAACCACAAAATGCACATTAGTAGCTTTCACGTGAAAATGGATGACTGGATACCCGGTGTCTATTAATGGCCACTCTGTCTTGTACAAGAGAACCCATCGATTTTTAGGGATTATTGTCGACCACGACCTCTCCTGGAGCCCCCTCGTATCCGGCCTAAGGAAAAAACTCCTCTCGATCACTCACCTTTTCAAAGCCATCGTTCGGAAATTATGGGGACCGTCGGTGTGCTCTATGCTTCAATTGTACAAAACGCTCTTCATGGGGTTCTTGCGTTACTACACTCCGGTGCTGTCAAGCACCCGGAGAACAAATCTCAGAGTGCTTGAAAGCATGCAAGCTGAAGCGCTTAGAACCTGTCTGGGTCTACCGCGATGCGCTTCAACAACCGCAACTGCCATCACTATTAAACATCCCATCTGTACGTATATCGCCACAGACACCCTTAGAAATCATCTTCGTCACCTTTCCCGACTACTGTCTCAACTCCTTGCTTCCCTCTCGGAAATAGACCAGATGTAACATTTTCGGGCATTGTAGCCTCGTACCGATCCTTTCCTTCATCCGATTTCACACCTTCTCCTTTGTGGTGTCTCCGGAAGCCACAAGTGCTGCGGCTTTTCATTCCAGGAGTTGCAAAGAAGTCCAACTTGCCTAGTTGTACCCTGAATCAAGCCGTTCTACATCTACTGTATGATTCATACTCCTCTAATAGAGTTCACATTCACACCGATGGCTCTTCGACTCTAACCCGCTCTACTGGTGCGCCATTCCGTCGATGTCAATCTGCAAGAAGCTAAAGATCAGCCACGTCACAACATCCACAGCGTACGAACTTTCCGCCCTCTGTAGGGTGGTGCTATACGTCCCGCAACAGTCGCCAAATCAGTGGGCTATATTCTGTGACTCAAAGGCAGCCCTGTAATCACTCTTATCATCTCTGCGCCGCAGCCCACATGAACAATCGGTAGCAGAGATACGATTACGCTACCACCAAGCGGTGGACAGAGGCCACGACATTGTACTTCAGTGGCTACCTGGGCACTACAACATTACTGGTAATGAAAGTGCAGACAAAGCTGCCCTTGAAGCACATGATGTATGTGAAAGCAGCTCGATACCATTGTTGACAACGGATGCAGCGTGGCACCTCAGCGGTCTTGCCCATATTATTACAGTAAGGAAATGGAACATAACGGAGTTCACCAACCGACTCCTATGTGCCATGGAACCGCATATGACATTGCAACTTTTACCTAGTTGTAACCGACGGAAAGAAACGTTACTGTGCCGCTTGCGAGTAGGTGTTTCTTTCACAAACGCCTACTCATTCCTAATTGGAATGGCGGACAGTCCCATTTGTAGCACATGTGGTGTCGAAGAAACGACCAAACATCTCCTGTGTGACTGCCCCCCACACGAAGATGAGAGGAGTGCCCTTCGGGCAGCTTTGGAGCACTTAGACGACAGGGCCTTTACAGAGAAGATACTGGGCATGTGGTCTCGTGCGTCTGCTATCTGCAAGGCCACAAAGGCGCTGGTGCGTTTCTTTAAATGCACCAGCCTGTATAACCGCCTATAAGTGATTCAGCGATGATTGGATGTGTATGTAAAAGTGCAAACTATGAACTTCTTTCTTACTTCTCTTTGAATCCAATTTTCCCTTCCCCAGTGCAGGGTAGCCCACCATGCTCAACCTGGTTAACCTCCCTGCATTTTCCTTATGACTTATATCCCCTATATTATATATATATATATATAAAGTATAATGACTCATACTTAATCAAAACCGTTAGCATTTCATCCAGACATCAAAATACCCATGTCATCTGCATATACAGCAGAATAAACGTTGTTGTCTTATCTATATAGTATGTCGTTTATGCGAACATTAAAAAACAACGATCTAAATACGCTGACTTGTGGTACTGCACCTCATACAGAAAGAAGAAATCATTGATAACACTCGATGCAGATAAACTGCATTTTCTGCGTAAGTAGGATTTCACCATTTCTTGGCAGCACACAGCGAATGCCCTATTTCAACAGTTACTCTATTATTGTCGTGCGATCAAAGGGGAAATGTATGAACTCAAAGTATAAACTTTTAGCAACGCTTTGAAGTACATCTTTTCTTCTAGCGTAAGCAATTCCGTTATAGTTTACTGTCGCTCCGGGAAACAAAGAAAATAATCGAACTTTTATTAAAGGTGAAAAAAATTGTCACTTGCCAGAAAATCAGTTTCAAATTCTTTAGATAAATATGAGCAGTATATATTTTTTATCTAGCTCGTCACTAAATTTGTGTCATCTTTACGCAGCCCAGTTACTGTTGTTCTTTCCATAGTACTAGGGAAAAATCCCCATTATAAAGCAAGGTTCGATGTAATAGTCTAAGGCAGCAAATAGTCTTACACACATCTTCGTTCATAAATCATCGGCAACTTAATATTTACCATTATTTAGATTTATCAAAATTCTGAAATCATCTGCCGGTGCGATAAAGAGGCTCTCAACTTAGCTGCTAGATAAATTATTCTGCATGAGCAGACAGCGCTTGCTGGCAGGTCGATATTATTGAAATCTCTGTTAAAATTATCAGCAAGATCGCGAACAGTAAATTTCGTAGCCTTGCAATTTATTTTATAGGGGCAGGCACGTTTATTTCTGTGACCTAGTACCCTATAAAATTTGTCGAAAAAGTAACTGTGCAGTGAAAATGGTGATATTAAAATTTGAAGTTTTACTTGCGGCAGTAAAGTTGTCACTGCAGGACATGGTGAAAATGTGTCCCATCGGCTTAAGGACATGTCAGCACACGACGCTGAATTAATATTGTTGAAGACTCGGTGGAGTATCGCTGGAGTTGTCGGTGCATTGTGCTGGGTAATGGCTGTCTGTAACTCCTGTAGTGTGCGAGGATTGTTGCCGTACACCCATCCTTTTAAGGTGCACCCCGCAGAACTTATCATATGAACTACAAGCTTGTGCGCTCTCATATAGCACGCGAAACTGCGATGGCATTCACAACTGTCATCACATCTTTGTTTATTCCCTCACTGCAAAATTACTTTCCAGACACCCTTTGCCTATTACTTTCCAGGCAGCACATATCTGGCTGCCTTTCGAAAATACGTGCTGAGAAAAATCCTCGCGTAGTACGCGATTTTCATTTTCTCAGCTCCCCGTTCAGCCTATTTCGCGCTGCTTCAAAATCTTTTAACGCTGGTTGCAATTGCGCGCTCAAGAAGTAGTCATAAAGTGGGCCTAAAATGTTCTTCATCTTAATACAGCTCGTGTTTTACCCTCGTGTATATAATATCGTATATACCGTGCTTACTTAGCAAGATGTGAACAGTGAGCGACCGCTGCATTTTTGTCTTCACTTCATTTTTACTCTCTGTCAATCTTTGCTGTGCAAATTGTTTGTTGTGACTGCGACTCGCAATGGGCAATTTGGGCTTTTTGTGAACTATAGCGTTAGCGCGTTGCGACTTTTATTGAGATTTTATTTTAATATTATGCATTGTTCGCGTGCTTTTTTGAGCCTAGCTACTTAAGCTTGGTACGCATTGTTTGGCTGAGCGAGGAAAAGCCAGCATCACCTCTTCTACCAACTCAGTTATTTAAAAAAACGCGTGTGGCTTAGTCAAATATGCGCATGTTATTATGTTAAGGTAATGGCCACTGTGACATATATTCCGTGTCTCTTCGGAGTGCAATGGTGTTTGTACGGTGTTGTGTATCTGGTACTTGAACCTAACCCGCATCGAATATACTAAGTCTTCGTTTTCGAGAAAGAGAGAGGGCGAGAATTTTCAGGACAGTGGGCAGGAAGGTAGAAGAATCGGCGTGACTCGCCTGTAGCCTTAAATCCAAGATCCCAAGCTAGATCCCGTATGGCATTCCTCACGCACCCACGGGTGGCAATAGAAACTGATGAAGTTGAACGCCGTTCTCTACAAGTGTCGTCGTTCAACGCGTAATCTAAACTCAAAACGACTTGCATTACTGTCGAAAGAGATTCAAAAGAAATCGCCGTTACCCACGCTGTGATGCACAGCGGTGACGCAGGATCTACTCAGAGCAATGCGTCGTCAGTACACCGGAACACAGCCGTAACAGAACTGCCACATGACAAACGAGTACGGTCAGTGAACGATTCGTAGTCTATTATGAACTCTGTAGTCTAATATGGACCATAGAGGCAGCAGGAACACTTCCAGCTTTTAATTTAATTAATTTTCTAGGTAACCGAGCATATTTTATGGATTCAACACGGTCGGGTTAGCGCGTCGTCTAAACAGCATGTCGTTAGGCAAGCAAGTTGGGATTTCCTTGCAGGTTTAAGTAAAAAGAAATTGGGTGAGCTAAAGGTACGCTAATATAAGCTAGCAACAATCTGCTTTTACCCGCCTGCGTTATTTCAGCTTTCCCATTATCCAGGGATGTTATTGACTGGTTAACATCCTTGCCTTCCTATATTCTCTCTCTCTCTCTCTCTCTCTCTCTCTGCCGTCGAAATAGGCGTGGACGTGAAGCACGTTGTACGTTTGCGAAGCGTTCTTCCTGGCGTCAAAATCGTCGGAGTAGACAGCTTGATTCGAAAGTGTTACAAGTTTCTTTTTTTTTTTCGAGAAAATTCTGCCCTCCGGCCTCGCTCTGTCAAGGATTCCTTTGTAGCAAGTGTTCTTTTTATTGTTTAACCAAGTGTTATCAAACATTTTCTGAGAAAAGAGAGAGCTCGAACAATGAAATGATGTCAAGTACTGCGATTTGTTCTCGCAGAAGCGCCGCTCTCCAAATCAAAGCCTCGCCGATACTAAAGGACGCGGAAGAAAGAGATGGATTCCGAATGAGAAATATTCCAGTAAATGTATCATGGATCTACTATGCCTGTACTGCTGTCGTCCCCATTTGCTGCGATATTTTCGTAACTAAATCACTTTATGTGTTTCTACTCCCTTACGTTCGCCCTCTGTGATTCGTTTCGCAGACGCAGAAACAGTAGCCGACTCTCCTGCACTTGGCTATGTGTCACGCTGGTAAGTGCTTCTTCCTTGCTGCCTTTTTCTTTTTCCGCCATAGCACAAAAACGGGGCGACGTGGGATAAGAAGAGAGCTTGGGAGTAAAAGGAGGAGGAGAGAGGTGCTCTTTTATCTTCGGCACAAAGTGCTATCCGACTGTCTCATTGCTTCTTTTAGGTAGCAGAACGGTCGGGTGCGCGTGACTCAACCCTGCACGTATCGGCGATGAAAACAGCGGAGCCAGTGTTGGAACCTCTTGGCTCTCCTCCTACTGCTTCATATATGGCTGCTATTAAAGTATATATCCTATGTGTTTTTCAGACTAACCAACACCAATTCCCTAAAAAGGCAGCTAGAATGCTTTTTTCTAACGACACCAGAATGACTTCACGAAAGCGCTGGTACAATGACTTTTCTGGGTTAAAGTAAAGTAAATTATTGCGCAGGACACTATAAAGCTAGCTGAATCTTAATCTCGCCTTGTAATATTGTCATCATTGCAAGCACCTCACTAGTGCGCCAAGGAAGAGTGCGCTGCCAATGCAAGGAGTGTTTCAGCGGGATCGTCTCACCTATACTTTAGGAAATATGCTGTGAGTGAGGGCATATTTTTTGTTGCAGGTCAGTTACACAGAGGGAATGTACGCGTTAGGAAAGCAAATTTTCTTCTTTTAATAATAATGATGGAAACATCCGTGAAACACACTCGACAGGGGAAAATTTCGTGTTTTTACGTATATTACGTAGGCATATATTATATCAGAGCGACTGCCTGTTTTATTACTAAAGTTATGAATGTACTCGGTCCGTCAAAGTATAGGTTTTTCCAGTTAGTTAGTTAGTTAGTTAGTTAGTTAGTTAGTTAGTTAGTTAGTTAGTTAGTTAGTTAGTTAGTTAGTTAGTTAGTTAGTTAGTTAGTTAGTTAGTTAGTTAGTTAGTTAGTTAGTTAGTTAGTTACTTAGTTAGTTAGTTAGTTAGTTCCACTTATGATTTTTAAGATGGTGCTGCAATGAAAGGCAACTTTCGAAAGCTCACCGCCTTCCCAAAATGAGGGCTCTTACGCATAATTACATTATTGCACATAACCATACGCTAGAGACTTATGTGCTTTAAACATCCATGTGGCACGCGTGAGAAGAGACGTGATGATCTTAATAGCGTTCATTATTTCGCTATTTTCCACAAAGATCGTAAAACGCGCAGCTGCATTTCATTGCAACGTTTTGGTTGAACATGGGCCTGGCATCCTTACTAAGTCGTGTGCGGCTAGCAGTGTTGTGTAGTTACATTGTTGCACAGCCTCCCCTTTGCACTATCCCATCGTGGGCAGTCGGGTTTGTAAGCCGCATGTCTGAAAGGAGGTGTCGTTTGAAAGTGTCATCGGCTAATTAGCGCTCTTCGCTCAAGCGTGGGACGAAATGCATACGCCACCTAAAAAATCCAACATCTCCTTATAAGCATTTAACGATATAAAAATGCCCTTATGTGTCTATTCCGGCTTCGCAGAAACAATAAATGCAGTATGTTGTTAGCTACAGCTGGATTCGAGTTAACTTTAGGCTATAATTACGACAAGCAGCGACGCATCTATGCATGGGCGGGAATTACACAAAGTCCGTCTATCTTTTTTCGCTGCTGACCGTCACCCAAACACGTTTGCTGTGTCTGAATCATTTGTGTCCGAAACAACTGCGGCACCTGTGTGGTATTGACCCCAACACGAACCTACCGACACGGCGCCATGCGAAGAACAGTTTAGCAAACGTTTCTTCACATAGGCGTCTGACACAGTCGTTACGGTAACCTTTTACTTTGACGCATCAGTATAAAGCACCAATGTGTCTATGCGTGTGCGTCTCTGTGTGTGTGGTTCGAACATGTTTTTCGTCTTTTTTTTTAATACCGCGTGCGTGGAGCATGTAACGAGCGTGGTTCGAACTCTTCGTATGGATTAGCTAAAGCGGCGGATATTACTTGCACGACAAATTGACTTCTCGGTCCAACTAATTCACCCAAACAGGCCAAATTGCGCTATGTGCGCCATGCGATAGTTAGAATACGTCTGTTCAAACTAAAGAAAAACAACCAATATGTTAGCAGTCGCCTGAAGAATGGCAACATCCATGCAGGAGCGTGTGTCCTCCAGTGTAAAGTAATTAGTAATTATTAACTAATTATGTTATTGATTACAGCCGCTGTGTTATTAGTATTTTTGGAGTGCATTTTGTAAACATCAATTTCAGTTCTTTGCAGCGCTATCTTTTTTTTTTTTTGTGGCTCTTTGCACGTTCAAAGCGACGCCGTTAATATGAACAAAGTAAAGAAAAAAAGAAACGTCGCAAATGCACCACAGCATCTCAAACACGCAGTGAACGAACTAATTTTGACGCGTGAAATGGCCACTCACGCCCATAAGTATAACATGCGTCACGTTTATTCGAGGTAGCCGCTACATTCGGGAAGCTATTTGGGTTAGGCTTGGCGAGGCAAATTGATAGCCTGTACGGCGGTTCTTGGTAGTTTGGCTTTCGTAGATTGCTTATCGCTGTCACGTGTCGCGCACTGTAGGCTTGAGCAGGAATTAAGCAGACGCACCAAGATAGACACCCGTAAAATCGATGTAAACAATCGCCCACCGCATCAGCAGTTTTTTAAGTAACTAGGTCAGTGAATGTCTCCAAGAGCTCCCCCCCCCCCGCCTAGAAACAAACAAACAAACAAACAAAAACAAGTCCAAGGCAACGTAAATCCGCCACTGGTGACAACAGTTGCGGCGTATTGCATGTGATGTCCAGCGTGGGAAATGTGAAAGACCTGCCCGCACAGTAATATGGAAGTTGTACAGTTCATAAAGCCACTGCAATGCATACTTGCTTCTTTATATGAAGATCAAATGTGCTCATGATTCTTAAACTTAGAGCAGTGGCTATAACTTTTACTGTAGGTTGAATTGACTTAGTTGGTTTCATTTTCCTAACACTATTGTTTTTCGTGTTTTCTCTGTGTCGTCGTTTGTTTGCGCGGTGTTAGGGCAATTAACTTTTACTGAAAATGGATTTCTCTCTTTGTTTTTAAATCAAAAGATTTTCTTTTTTGGGAATTAAAGATTGGTGCTTCTGAATTTTCACACAGCCTTGTCATGGTTTGGCCATTACAGAGTTATGTTAAGAGACACCCAGTAGATTAAATTATAGGGTTTTACGCGCCAAAACCACGATCTGATTATGAGGCACGCCGTAGTGGGGAACTCTGCAAAATTGGACCATCTGGGGATCTTTAACGTGAACCTATATCTAAGCGCACGGATGTTTTCGCATTTCGATGGGCGAAATGCGGCCGCCGTGGCTGGGATTCGATCCCGCGACCTCGGGCTTAGCAACACCCAGTAGATATATTCAGGACTTATGAAGTCCTGAAACTAGGTTTGGCTAACTACTGTTCCATCCGAAGCAATGTGTGCTGCGCTAAAGAATAGGCAGCCCAAGCTGTTGGCGCACGCTGTAGTACTTGTCGCCGTGTCCTGCCTTGAGCTAGACGCATCGCGGGATCTTTTTTTGACCACGGCCAGCACTTTCTTAATTTTTTTTATCATGACCAGCAGTTATGAGCCAGGAAACGGGGCCGATCGTGCTCGTTCTTCAGGCTTTCGTTCTAGTATGACATTGAAGTAAATGTATTCTAGCAGGTACACCTGCATGAGGTCGAAACAACGATCTTGCTTGATTTCAAACCGTCATTCTAGCCACTACTTCACGGCTGCTTTTATCGTTCTTTTTTTAATGCTGGAAATTATATATAATAACATAAAAAGGAAACAGTATAAATAACACACATACAATATACTAAACAAACCCACTTTCATTCGTTTAGGGAACTGTGTATGTCATTTAGTGACCTATCTACTTTCTTCTGTGGGTATAACTTTGCAGATGTGAGCACTATTTGACTGTCACAAGTTCATATCACTTTTTTGTGCTTTTGTTTCGTTTGCTCTGCGACAAGCAGTAGCCGGCGCCAATAATGGTGCCAACATCTCCTTTACCCGCCGTGGTTGCTCAGTGGCTACAGTGTTGGGCTGCTGAGCACGAGGTCGCGGGATCGAATCCCTGCCACGGCGGCCGCACTTCGACGGAGGCGAAATGCGAAAACACCCGTGTACTTAGATTTATGTGCACGTTAAAGAACCCCAGGTGGTCGAAGTTTGCGGAGTCCTCCACAATTCAGAAAGTGGTTTTGGCACGTAAAACCCCATAATTTAATTTTTAACATCTCCTTTCAGTTCATATTTTAAAAAAAAAGGATAAAGAACAACGAAGACCGGTACACCACACTAACGATGCAAATTAGTGCTTCAGCACGTCCTCTACGCGCAAGCAATCATATAATACTTGCACTGACAAATGCTGACGGTTTTCGCAGAGTTCATCTCGCGCATCATACCACGGCGTTGACCGAGGCGTGGTTGGTGTACATGCACCGCGCCTCGTCGTACTCTTCTTTTTATGGACCAGTGCTACATTGATTGGGCTGCACGTGCTGTGTGCTAGGTTAGCGAGTTCGTGAAACAAATTCTAAATAATAAAGTGCATGCAGCGCCGGTGCTACTACTGCCCCAGACAATTTACATGCTTCTTAAGCTTGTAGGAGACCTTTGTATTCTGAAGGACTGAGGTAATGTTCAAGGATTTGCGATTTTCCAGATGGCACTGAAGGTCACTCAAAGTTGTCATCAAGTATACCAGAGAAGGGCCGCCTCAAAGTTACGTGATAGTCAACGTATCGAGGAGTCTGGGGCCCACAACTGCTGTTCACAATCGCTGAGTTGAAGGAATGAAAAAGTCATTTGAGCCTGTGGAGTTCCTTTCTCCGCAATTATAATTTATGAACCATTAGTATTCCATAGACTGTCGACAACCCAGGCGTCCGCCCCGATGCTCGTCATCATCCGGAGGTGCGCTCGAGAGGCAAGCAAAAGCTGGTAGGAAAAAAAACAACACGTTGCTCCGAAGACTGGCGCGGCGTCGTCGCCCTGAAGGCCGTTTTCCACCGTTCGCTATACATGCATGCATGCAGCCACCAGCGGGCGCGCGCTCGGCTGCTTTCCGTGCAGCGCACGGCGACCGGCCGCTCATCAATATGCATCCTGCCGAGAGAGGCAGCCTGTTTGCGACAATTATGCACGTCGTGTACACGGCTACTCCATGCAATGCTCCTCATCGGCGCCTTGCTGTCGCTCCGGAACCGTTCGTTGATCGCGCGTATGTGACGTGCCGCCCAAGCCGATACGCGCCGCCGACCGACAGCGATCGGTAGGCGACAGACGCCTGGTGCCGCCATCGGGTGACGTCGTGCTTAGCCGAGCGTCGGTCGCCTTTGCTGTCGGTTTCCTTTCGGTGTTTACTACCTATACGCAGCCTCTGGGTATGGCCAACAAGCCTGCAAGGGAGCGACGCCTGTCGTACAAATCTTAAATTTGCTAACCGCGCCTGGGGAGCTATAGTTGCTTCCTCGCAGAACTTGTTTCGTGAATACGGAGCTGCGAGAAACAATAACATCTTACAGTAGGCGGTGGTCGAGGGATTCGAGTTCACTCTCGTTCTATGCCGTGACCATCCACACAAAGTCAAACGCATTAACTGCCAGTCATCCCATTATGCATATTCGTTCTTACCTCGCACAATAACTGAATGGAACGCCTTACCATCAGTCATTGCCACGGAACCAGACTTGACTAAGTTTCAACATTTAATTCGCTCACGACTTGTCGACTAATCGTATTATTATTCTTTTTTGGTACTTTTACAGTGTTTTCGATGTTTGTTGGTGTTCTTCATTGCAGTTGCCTTATGTTCTCCTAATATGTACTAATGTTTTCTCTGTAATAATTGTGACCTAATTATCTTGTATATTACCTATGTTTCACTGTATTATTACTTCTGTTACACTCTCTTGTTTTTAGTATGTACTAACTAATGACCAGTGCTTGTGATTGCCCCCCCCCCCCTCCATGTAATACCCTCATAATGAGGGCCTTTGGGGGTATTTTGAATAAATAAATAAATATGCTGAGGTGAGCTTGATTTTCTATCGCCTGTACGTACGATCCGATTCGACCAGGCTTATGTCCATTTCGCGCGAAATCAACTATACCGGTTACATACGCAATCAGATAACCATAACCTTGTGATTCCACTGTAACGGTGATGGAAGGCAACGCTGATGAGTTTACGCGCTGCAAAATAAATGCCAAGGAAACGTGATGGGGCAGTGCAAATCAATGAAAGCGGAACAATTTGATAGGTTAACTCCATGACACGACATCGCTTCAATCACGGCGGACATGTCGGATACCGGGCTTGGGCTTAAAGTAGAAAGCTAAAGGAAGCGATAGGATGCTTCTGTCTCGCAATATGGCGGCGATCAGTAAGCGAGAAGGAACGTGCTTGTGACAGTTCCTTTGACTAGTATGTATGTATGAACGCCCGACAGAGTGTTTGAGATGCAGCTTACAATATACGAATTTAGACAGAACCGGAAAGCCGGCAAATCACGTACCGGTGCAGGGGTCGAGCCGACTCTCGGCACCGTGAGAAAAAAGCTGGCATTGCTCGTGGAAAACCAACCGGATGACAACAAGCAAGCAGCTCAATTGCTGTTCGTCGAAGGCGCTCAGCCGCCGCCCGGATTGTGCGACAGACTGACCATATGTCTCTGTGCATGCACCATGTGACGATGTATGCCTCTGTATGACATTGACACCATGTGTGACTTTTTCGGCGCTTTCACAGATGTGTATGACAGCGCCTCACACACATATACAGTCTTATGTATAGCGTTGATTCTTGTGACTGTGTTGTGCAGATCGAGAGCAATTTCAGAACAACTTTTCGGTTGTTTTGGGATGCGCTGTTAACTACGAAAAGCTCAGAGCCGATTCATTTAAGTTTGTAAATACCGTGCAATATTCCAATTGAAACTGTCTTTCTTCGCAGGTAGATTATCACTGCGCAAAAAGGCCTCCAAATTTTGATGGTTTGCATAGGCTGCCATACTTCAAATCTCGCAGGCAATTTAGAACGGGTTTTCGGCCGCGATAAACAATACCGCTCATGTGGGAGGTGGCGCTAGGCCTCTATTTCTTCCAAATATTTTTGTTCAACGAATAAGCACTTCATCTAAGTGAAACGGCGCTTTACCGCGAACACCTCCGCTGTTTCCAGCTTGTGTGCGTCTGCTAAGGGTGCTAGTTGTTCATGTCCCTAATTTGTGGTCACATGTACATTCAACTAAATTTTAATGGAGCGCTACAATCACGAACCTGTCAAGAATCGTCTTTTCGGTATCTATGTTTCTCATTGCCTATACGTTATTCCAGAGTAGCATGGCTTACTCCCAGGAGAGAAAGAGAGAATACAGAGGAAGGCAGGGAGGTTAACCAGAGATAGTTCCGGTTGGCTACCCTGCACGGGGGAAGGTTTAAGGGGGATAAAAAGAGAAAGAGAGCGGAAGGGGGAAATAGAGAGAAAGCGAGACGAGCACTAACAAAACGCGTACACTTTAGCGGTAGTGGGCGGCGTTCTTAAAGTCTATCGTTAAGCCCCGTACACCGCATGTTCCTATCCCCGTAGACCATATGTTCCTATCCGCAATGCGGATAGGAACATATGAAAGTTCAAAGCAGCGTATTTTGGAGTTGTCCATTAAAAAAGAAGAATGGACGACGTTGCGGTGGATTAATGTAAACAGGGCCGCCATGAGAAAGCCGAAGGAACTTGGAGGCAGTTGCAACGCGCTTTCAAGCTGCGTAATCATTTTGTTCTGTGCTCTCCTTCTGCATTGCTTTTCGCTGGCAAGAAAGGTGAGGTCATCAGTTACTGTGTACACGTTTATCTTTTTTTTCCAGCGTCTTATTCCCAGCGGCATGGGTGTTTGCGGCCCGTTCGCTGTCTTGCCCGATGCCGCGGGTGGCACCCGCATCTGTGACCACCGTGACCGCCCCATCGATAACCCGGCCGCGCGCTGCCCCTTCGTTCTGTGTTTCCAGCGCCCACTGCCCGGGCAGGTGTCAAAGCCAACTGTTCAGAAAAAGCGGCGGCGCCCGTTTTCCTTTCGGTGCAAGGGAGGGAGAAAAAAAGAAGGAACTCTCGCCAGGAGCTGACTGTGTTCTGCCTCGGACGGTGCTGCGACACACGTGGCCTCTGCGAGCCGCTGCAGGGCTCCGCTCTCAGCGCAGTGTTCGCCGATGTGGTTGAATCGCTCTTCAGCCGCGACTCAGCTCAATGTACGGTCTCTGAAGCCTGTTAAAAGAGAATCAAATATAAGAACACTATATATACACACATACAGAAATAACATATATATGTATATACATATATACCATATCTACATCTACAAGCGTCAGTTACCCGCACTCTCTTTGCCCGTGCGCACGAGGCACAACCCTCCTTGTACAAAAGCCGATGTCGTTGATGTACGTTTGTTGGATCGTTGGATCACCCAGCCCCTCTTTCACGGTCTAAACGGCCGCTTTCAGACGGTGTATAGGTATATCTACGTGTGTGTGTGTGCATGTTAGTTCGTGGATATTTTTTGTTCTCTTGTTGAGAAACGTAAGCTGTAAAAGTGATATTTGCGTAATGTGCATACAAAGGTACGGCGCCATCAATTTTGTTAATGTTTTGAGAAAAAAAAAACATATTACTGTTTTGTGGGAACGTGCCTTACGCCTTTGTTTTGCTGTTTAAACCAGTTTATCTCCTTGCTGTGTAAATAGTTAACAAAAAGTGTGTTGATATCAATAAAGTATACTTTTCGCACCGTGCGTCGTCCTTTGTCCACGCCCTGCTGACTGTATTCAGTAGAAGGTCGGCGGGGCCCACGAGCACGCGACGGCGACTCGTCGTTTGCGCCACATGTTTGTACCGCAGCGGCTCTGC
This sequence comes from Dermacentor variabilis, assembly GCF_050947875.1. Classification (NCBI taxonomy): domain Eukaryota; kingdom Metazoa; phylum Arthropoda; class Arachnida; order Ixodida; family Ixodidae; genus Dermacentor; species Dermacentor variabilis. Next base: position 245,120,973 of record NC_134568.1, on the reverse strand, counting down.
TTAGTATTTACTAAGGTAATCGCAAATAGAATCAGGAACACCTTAGACTTCCGTCAACCAAATGACTAGGAAGGATTCCGTAAAAACCATATTCACACCAATAGACCATATTCACACTATCAATCAGGTGATAGAGAAATGTGCGGAATATAACCAACCCTTATATATAGCTTTCATTGATAACGAGAAAGCGTTTGATTTAGTCGAAACCTCAGCAGTCATGGATGCATTACGGAATCGAGGTGCAGACGAGCCGTATGTCAAAATACTCAAAGATATCTATAGCGGCTCCACAGCCACCGTAGTCGTCCATAAAGAAAGCAACAAAATCCCGATAAAGAAAGGCGTCAGGCAGGGAGATGCGATCTCTCCAATGCTATTCACAGCGTGTTTACAGGAGGTATTCAGAGACCTGGATTGGGAAGAATTGGGGATAACCATTCATGGAGAATACCTTAGTAACTTGCGATTCACTGACGATATTGCCTTGCTTAGTAACTCAGGGGACCAATTGCAATGCATGCTCACTCACCTGGAGAGGCAAAGCAGAAGGGTGGGTCTGAAAATTAATCTGCAGAAAACTAAAGTAATGTTTAACAGTCTCGGAAAGGAACAGCAGTTTACGATAGGTAGCGAGGCACTGGAAGTGGTAAGGGAATAAATACATCTACTTAGGGCAGGTAGTGACCACGGATCCGGATCATGAGACTGAAATAATCAGAAAAGTAAGAATGGGCTGGGGTGCGTTTGGCAGGCATTCTCACATCATGAACAGCAGGTTGCCATTATCCCTCAAAAGAAAAGCGTATAACAGCTGTGTCTTACCAGTACTCACGTACGGGGCAAAAACCTGGAGGCTTCCGAAAAGGGTTCTACTTAAATTGAGGACGACGCAACGAGCTACGGAAAGAAGAATGATATGGGTGTAAAGTTAAGGGGAGGGGGGGGGGGGTAGGAATAGAGCAGATTGGGTGAAGGAACAAACGCGAGGTAATGACATCTTAGAATTGAAATCAAGAAAAAGAAATGGGGGGGGGGGGGGCATGGGCAGGACATGTAGTGAGGAGGGAAGATAACCGATGGTCATTAAGGGTTACCGAATAGATTCCAAGGGAAGGGAAGCGTAGCAGGGGGCGGCAGAAAGTTAGGTGGGCGAATGAGATTAAGAAGTTTGCAGGGACAACATGGCCACAACTAGTACATGACCGGGGTAGTTGGAGAAGTATAGGAGAGGCCTTTGCCCTGCAGTGGGCGTCACCAGGATGATGATTATGATGATGATGGCTCTGCTTAACGAGTGAGGCGCAGTAGCTTCAGTCACATAAAGTCCACGCGAGCGGATCGAGTCAGAAGTCGAGCTGACCCGGCAGCCTGACTCGACTGCGCTTAAATACATCTTGCCAAGTGTATTGGTCGAGTGAATCAACAATCAACCACCCTATAGGGTGCCTCGATTCGTTTATTCTACGTAGCGGTGAAGGAGGAGCGCGTCGAGACACCCTAACCCACCCCTCGGAGGCGGATTGACCGAACTCGCCTCGACGCTCCCTCGATCCCACCCGCTAGCGTTTACATGAAGCCGACAACCGGTTTTCAGTCCGACAAGCAGACTCGAGCCAACTTTATCGGGCCCATGTAAACGTAGCTAGTGAGAATCGTACGCGTGCAGGTGCCCAGGGCTTTTGAGGAGTCAACTCGGATACATTTTACGAAAAAAGACGCAGCAGCTGTCCTCTGTCACATGAAGCTCGCACTGCTGTCACGGTAACGAGCAGCATCGCCACAGACTTCTTGCCACTATTCCCCAAGTGTGGCTTTAGCGTGCCGCGCGGATTTCCCTACTCAGACGCGTTGCACACGGTTAGAACTCACCTGGACGTCCCCCCAGCGCGAATGGCGAACAGTTGCACACGTTAAGGCGCCACTCCTTTGATGGTTCCTGCAGTGATTACCCGCCTTAGGTGGGTGCTTCAATTAACTGACCTTCTTCATCTTGATAAATCGTCTTACGACGATAAACAAGGCATGACAAATGCTGAAGGTAATTCGATCGAATATTTCTCAATCGGCACTTGAGTGCAGGCGCGATATATCAGTTGTCGCTATCGTTTCCATACTCCCCCTCCCCCGCCCCCTCTTTTTGTTTTCGAATAATCGCGACTTCGACGGGAAAAAGAGGAAACTCTTAAGTTGCGCCATCCTACCCTCTTTCCGTTTTACGCCGACTGTAGAGTATTGCGGCTCGAGGTGGCGTTCGGGCCAGGAATCCACCAAGCCCATTGACGAGTACGTCTGGCAGTAGGAATGAAGGAAAAAGAGTTTATTTTACATTATTTGCACTGGCTCCAGATACGGATGCACACTCCATTTATAGGAGCATCTTAAACGTCTCAGTTCACATCAGGACACGTTATCCCCCTCTCACTGTCCCAAAAGTCTCCGCGCTTAATACCGCCATTTTCCCTAGCTGACTAGAAGGGAATCTGATGACTGAATCGCGGCCACTCACAATTGTTGAATCGGTCGCAATATCCCTCCCACGATATCGCACCATTCTGCCGAACACCGCCTCTAATGTTGTACCTTCGCCCTCGCATATTTAGCAACCTAGCAATCCGACGTCGAAGTCGTTCCCACGTTGGCTCTTTCCATCAATTATTTCATATTGTCAGGTCGAGGTCGAGGGGTCTTTTGCTGACCTGTCAGCTGTCGGCGTCAACGTGGCGTTGACTTCTGGATAGGCGCAGATGAATGGGTGGGGTTGCCTCGTGGTAAACGTCTAATTATTGCCCTTGGCCGTGTTCAGACGTAGCAAGAGGTAACTTAGGTCCAAAGTTTGTACTGTATATCCTTTGCAATCATGGCATATCTGAGCTAGAACTTTCAAATGGCTTTCAGGGAGGGGAGGAAGAGAAGGAGGAGGAAAGGCAGGGAGGTTAACCAGAACCGAAAATACGGTTTGCTACGCTACACTGAGAGACGGGGGTGGCGTAGGGGGGATGGAAGATAGAAAGGTGAATACTGTTCGTGTGATGAAATCCCCACAATAGGTGTATATAAGCAGAGCATATTGATAGCCTAGTTGCTTCATTATTAGGGACTGACACTTATTGCGCTACACGAAAAACAGAAGGAACATGAAGCAAGCTTGAGCGCAAAAGCGTTATTCGTGTTCTTTCTCTTTGTGTTGTTTGTTTCCCGTCTCGTGCAATAAGTATCAGTAACTAATAAGGTGCATATAAGTCACGTAATATCAAACAGGTAGAAAAATGTGCGTTTATTGGCCAAAAGCTTTCCTCTATACCAGAGGAGTCATAAATTGCACAAAACGCAGAATAATTTAACAGCAGCCCTTGATGGCCTATGAAGGCCGCCGATAAGCGCTTTCAGAAAAGAGGGAAAGACAGTTACTATAAGAGAAAAGCTCAGAGGCCGCACTTCCAAGAGAAGTGTGCTAATCTGCAAGTGTTCCATGTTCAGGAGATAGAGGTGCAGCTGCAGGACGCTGATTGCAGGTAGGAGGTAAACCATGTACATTATTTCATCCCTTCGGTCTCTGTAGTTCTAGCCAATTTAGGTGTTCCAAGCTGCGTCACATGTCAGAGCTTGTTTTGTCAAAAGTGTAACTGGCTACATGTAATTGATTGCTGAAAAAAGTAATTGAATTAAAGTTAGATTTACTGAGTATACAAAGTAATCGTTAAATTACAAAATTACCAAGAAACGTAACTGATTGCTAGTGATTAATTAGATGCAACTTATTACGTACAAGTCTGCTAGGAAGCCACTGAAATGTAAGGTGGTGTCCTTTCTCGGCCAGGATAGGGATTTTGTTCTCTAATCTCGATTACCGATTTTTCATGTGGTCTACGTCGCAGGACTGATAGCAAAGATTCGTCAGGCAAGAACCTCGAAGATGGTCGATATCCAGCGACTCGAAGGCAGCACTGTAAGCTTTCGTATAAGATGTCCAAATAAAAAAGATAGGAGTATGTTGATATACACGTTTGGACGTTAAAGGTAAGCGTTATCTTCTTTTTGGTGTCATTCGTATGGGCAAGTAACAACGGCCCTGCAAAAGTTGCTAATTCTTCAGAAACTCTTGTGTCTGAGTGCTTTCATCAGATTTCACACATGGGGCAATCCTATTCTTCCCATTTCCAGCCGTCTAGGTCTTTTATTCTCACGTAACCTGGAAATTCAGTCAGGTCTCCAAATGTAAGTTAGCCCACTCCCGAATGTGAAGTTGGGCCACCCTCCAAAAAGTTTGCCCACGCCCAAATTTCAAGTTGATCCTACCCAAAATTTGAGCTGGCCCACCTCCAAATTTCAAGTTGGCCGACCGCCAAATTTCAGTTATCCCACCGCTACCATAGGCTTCCCCATGCATTTTCTATGGAGCCCTATATAGGTATATAGGGTGTCATGCCTTTCGCGTTACGGACATGACTTTGCCAACAAAATTATCTCTGGTCAGTTCTTTTTTTTTTCATTTGTTCCTTATCGCTCGCAATGCTACCAATCATCTACATTTACACTATTATAACGATTAAATGTCCTAACTTCGCAAATTACGTCTTGTTGTGCAGATACAAGGTTTACATATTTAGCGTGACAGATTTTGCTGGGGTACTCGCCAAAGAATGCTTACGCATTAAAACACAAATGGACAAGCAAACAAGTAGTTTCTTCGCATACACATGGTTCTTCGGCGAGCGCGAATAAAGGCTGTATGGGGAACCAGCGCTGGCTAGAAAACGCTACGGCGGCTTGAGCGTGTAACTAAAATAAGCTGACACCGTCAGGTAGGGATGTCACGAAGACCGCACGGCATATTCAACGATTGCACTAACCTTTGCTTAGGCCGATGCGCCCAGCCAAGCTCTGCCCATAGGCGTACGGGTTGCGAGGAGCGCATGTGCTGCTACGTTCTGGCACGGCAGTAGCCTGGCAAGTCAGCAAGTGACACATGCGCTTCAAAATGAGCGGTGAAATTGCTGATGCAAAATCGTAGCATGTATATTCCACCGCTCCCTAGGCTTTGTGTTACGGCGCTGCTGTTGACACGCGAAGTTTCAGCGCTGGTGGCCCATAGTCTTTAACGTATGGCTACCCAGGAGACGTCGCCTGCCCGACTACACAAGTTCAAACCTCTATACTATCCCCGCGGGCGTAAAAATTTACCCTATTTTTGCTCCATTTTCATGTTTAATTGGCTGCAGTTGACGTTCTGAAAGAGAGAAATGTATAACAGCTGTGTCTTACCAATAATCTCGTACGGGGCAGAAACCTGGAGGCTAACGAAAAGGGTTCTACTTAAATTGAGCACGACGCAACGAGCTATGGAAAGAATAATGATAGGTGTAACGGTAAGGGATAAGAAAAGATCAGATTGGGTGAGGGAACAAACGCGAGTTAATGACATCTTAGTTGAAATCAAGAAAAATAAATGGGCATGGGCAGAACCTGTAATGAGGAGGGAAGATAACCGATCGTCATTAAGGGTTACGGACTGGATTCCAAGGGAAGGGAAGCGTAGCAGGGGACGGCAGAAAGTTAGGTGGGCGGATGAGATTAAGAAGTTTGCAGGGACAACATGGCCACAATTAGTACATGACCGGGGTAGTACATGACCGGGGTAGAATTAGTACATGACCGGGGAGAGTCCTTTGCTTAGCAGTGGGCGTAACCAGGCCGCTGCTGCTGCTGATGATGATTATTATTATTATTATTATTATTATTATTATTATTATTATGATCTGAATATTCGAAAAGTATTCGAAAAATATTCGCATTTACAAATAGTGACTTCGATTCGAAGACCGAATCGAATAGAACAATATTCGATCCGCTATTCGAAAGTTTCGAATATTCGCACACCCCCTACTTCATATATTAACACTCAGGATCTTTTCGATGGGCAATTCTGAGTGATTCGCAAGCTTTGCGGCTGTGCATAAGCTTGGGGAAACTAAACAGTACATCCATTAAACGAAATACAAAAGGTTTACACAACAGCAAAAGATCCTTGATATCGTATTCCACTGAATACCAAGTCATTGCGAAATTACAGGAACGTCACTGTAGATGATGACGAGCGAAGCATACCAAATTGGAGTGCGATCGCTACTACCTCTAGCGGCGAGCGTTAGCTATTAAGCCAATTCTGAGGCCGAATGACCAGAGAAACTTAGTTCAATAATGGCGCAGAAAGATAAGCAATTTCTACAAAAACTTGCCGTGACTGGAATCACCTGCTCGCCTCAACCGCCAATATTACTAACCCAGACAGACTTCGCGAACAGCTCCTTTTGATGTCTTTTTCTTTATGTTGTTTACATTTGTTTTTTTTTCTTGCCTTTGTATGTTCTTTTTCTTTGGCGCGTGTATGCGTGCAGTAAACATTCGCTTACTAACTGAACACGCTTGATGTCACGAGCTTAAATACACACATAAAAAAGTTCACTGGATGACCACGAACACTAGCAGTCACAATGCTGGCGTGATGAGGAGCGCCTTCAGCGAGGAGTTCGCGCGCTGGTCCCAAAGCGAACGACCCGCGCTGCCGCTCCCTTTTCCATTTCAGCGTGTCGCACTGCCGCGCCACCGAAATTCAGCAGGTTAGCTGACCAGCGGGTTACTGGGAGCACAGGAAGACCCCCCCCCCCCCCCCCCCAGCGCGCGTCAAGATACCCTCTTACCCGGTACAGCGCGGTGACGGCGCGAACGCACATCTAGTGTTCGTATTACAGTGAACTCTCACTTGAGTGAACTTCAAGGGACCGAAGGAAATAGTTCACTTAACTGAAAGTTCACTAAACTGAATATTCACTAGACCAACGTAAGACGTGGCATACAGAGTCGAAAGTTTGAAGTGCAATTCATGGAGCAAAAGACATGGCATCCATAGTGTTAGAAATGTGTGAAATGAAATTTGTACATATCAACAAGTACAAGGTTCATAACAGTTATAATGCTGCCTTTCTCACTTAGAAAAAAAAATCTAATCTTCTTCTGCACTTGTACATTTAAAGCACAAGAAGTAAGAGAACTGTCCAAGGAGTGAATGTTTTTGTACACTTCTGGCACAGCTTGCTGTTGAGACACAAAGTCTCTCAACTTTCCAATGTACCCTACCTCCTCAGCTAGAGTTATAGGCCTTGAAACTGGCTCGGTGATGTTACTTTGTTCATGGCCTCCGAGATTACGTGCTTGCTCGTTTTGTGCGGGCAATCTCGGAGGCCATGCCTCGTTGCCGTTCGTTTTCCGCGCCGCCGCTTTGCCCCAGGGGCGCTGTAGCGCCAGCGACGTTACATTGCCGATCGTAAAAATAACGTAAAAATAAGCCTTGGTCCTCTGAGCGAGTTCGCTAAACTGAAATATTGACTGTTCCGAAATTCGTTTAAGTGAAACATTTTTGCATACAATCTATAAGAAAACTGCCGGGGATTTTTAAAAAGTTCGTTATTCTGAAATATTCGATAAACCGACGTTCGTACAACTGAGAGTTTACTGTATTACTATCCCAATAAAATTCATGTGGTGGAACGTTTCTTGGAAAGGCACTTTACAACCTTCAGTGTATAATGAAAATTTCCCACGACCCTGATGCACTTGATCCGCTTCATTTCAAGGAAGATCGCATCGCACCTTGTGAGCGGTGCACCTTCGTGCATCGTATCTGAATGTATGGGCCTGGTAGCAGCGTATCGTACATTTCGGCTAGTTCAGTCTTTTCGTCGTACTCATCAGCGCTGTTCGAGTGAGCTTATCGGCAGCTCTCTTTTCCTCTTTCTATTCCCCTTTCCCTTACCCCCAGCGTAGGCCAGCGCACCAGACGCTCGTCTAGTTAGCCTGCCTGCATTTCCTTTCCTTGCGCTCTCTCTCTCTCTCTCTCTCTCTCTCTCTCTCTCTCTCTCTCTCTGCTGCTCGGCTAAAGGAGTCCCCTGTGGCTAGTCCGCGTGTCCATCGTTCTTTCAGGACGCTCAAATAAACGAATTTTCGCTGTAATTATAACAGTGGAAATATCGGTGCACAGTTGCGCGAAATTTTAGACGCGAGAGCATCAAATGTCAGGCCACGAGCGCGCCTCGACAAAGCAGAGCGGGTGAATTGGAACAGCTGCTGTAGTACTAGCTCGCCAGGTGTTGCGTGAGGGGAGAGGACATCGCCGCGATGCCATGTCACCAGGGCGCCTTGACGGAGCAGATACGACGACGCGACGTCGTCGGCGAGGCAGTCGCGTGACGCGCGCGTGCCTCCGTCTCGACGTCTCGATCACGGAAGCCGGCGCTGTCCGTATCTCTCTCTCTCTCTCTCTCCCACTGGACTTAGCTGCTGTGCGCGCCTGCCGGCCTTGGTGGCCGCTGTCATAAAGTTTCCTACAACAATTACTAGAGGAAATTCTGGCGCTGCAATCGTTCAGCCACCACGGAAATGATGGGTAGTACATGATTTGTTTGGTCTTCGTGCTTATGGATTCAGGCGTTCTTACGACTTTGTTTATTAAGCTTTATCTGCCTTCATTGTCCTAAATTTCAGATCAATCTATACGTTTATATGTGCAGGATATTCCCCGAACACGCGAAATCGCTACTAATCGCAGCGGTCCAGCCTGTCGAGGTATAGCCAAATCGAAACGCGCTGGGTTGCCCGCGAGAAATTTATATGGGGGTTCTGTGCCGATGGTCGACGCATGCGTCAGTGACGTAAGGGTTTCAATATTGGGATTCCGTGCTAGCCTTCCTGTGTTATAATCCTGCCGTCCGAGAATTTCAATAATGTGTATGTAATGATTTATTACACAGTACCTTGTTGAAAATGACGAGTTTACAGTCACGAAGCCATTTGAAGCCAGACGGACGAAGTTTAGGTGAATCCATGTACCACTTATGATTCCCCTGCTGGCTGAATCGCCCCGCCTGCAGCTCCCGTAGACACTAGTGCCAGAGTTCCCTCTAGTAATTATTGCATGAAGCTATTAGATCTTGCCGTTGAGTGCGGGAATTGGCCGACGTTGAGGAGGATTTTGAGAAAAGAAGGTTTATTTACAGTAATAACACAAAGTAGTGAGCAGTCATAAAGTCATCGACGGCCGCCAGCAAATAGGTCGCTGCGGCCCGTGGCAAGAAGAATGAATAAATGAAGGAAATTAATGTCTCTTCTCCCTGTCTCTCGCTTTTAACCCCTTCTGTCTCTCGGGGTCACGTCATTTTCGGCCAATCGTCGAGCCCGCTCAGGTGTCGTCAGTTTCCTCCAATGGTAGGCGCCCGTGCAAGTGCCGTCACATTCGACCCATGGGGTCGCTCCAAGGGCTCCACAGTCCGATGGGTGACTTGCCACCGGCGCCGTAGTCAGATGGGAAGAGGACTTGGCACCCGGAGGTGCCAAATCACTCATGCACTCATGAACCCACATCATCCGATACACTGACCCCGGCGCTCCCCCTCAGCCCGGGCTGACTGGGCGGGGGGCTTTTGTTCGGGCCAACGGTCCTTCCCGGACAAGGTGGCTGTTGTGGTGCAGCACAACTGAGTTACTGCGCTCAACACACCAATGGCCATGTCGGTCTTACAGCACACAAGCCTGACTGACCCTCGCACTGCCTTGACGTAAAAGAGGTCGCGGCATACAACCATGGAGACCACCAAAGCCACCGGCGGGGCAGCGCGACTACACGAGGGTGCGCCACCACCGGTTCCGGCTCTGGGTTCCACTGAGCCAAACAAAACCCCGTAGATCGACTGGCACACACGGTCGAGTCGAGCGACTTTACTAGCTTGCATCATAACTTAATGGAGAGCTTTCCACCTGACTCATCAAAAATGACGGCAGTACGAGCCCGCACTTCGAGAAACTTCTCGCCCAAGCGATGCCGCTCCCGGGTGAGATGGAACCAGACCTCCTTCCGTGCTTTCGCAAGCACTTCGTGAAAGCCCGGCGCCCGTCTCCCGAAAATTGCATCACGGCGTGCCTACCAAACTTGGTATGAGCACTCGGCGAGAAGAAGCACGAACCGGTTGATCCCCTGATTAGGCAAAGGGTGCAAAAATCGAACCGTCTGGTATGGAACACCTGGGGGCTTAAAGAGACTGGCAATCGTTTGGAGAAGGGCTGCAGCAAGCAAACACTGCGTAAAGATATGAACCGAGTCCTCGCGACCGCCACAAAAAGGGCACACTCCACGAGCCGAGAGGGCTGCGAAGGGCCTGTAACTCAACGGCAGGCACCCTTGCACCAAGCGGTACATGAACGTAGCCCGCCTAGCGTAGAGGAAACTGGCCGTAATGAGCTTCCACTTTGGCCTGGGGATGGACACATCGTACCTTTGGGAATGCGGGGGGAGACCTGGGGTAAGGATATCGACTAATTGTTTTATTGGAGTTGAAACTATAGTATACGTCGATGCCGGGGCGAACCTTGCGGAGGCTTACCAGAGAGTTGGCAGCCGCCGCATAAATGGTAGACGGGGAACCTGAGCGAGGCACACAGTGGGAAAATGTGCTCTGCGAAAACAAACGGAGTCGGGTACTAAGAAAAAAGAAAGTTAAGCTTCGAGTTAGGAGCATATCCGAGTTAAGAGCAACCAGGGTCCACCTGACGTGTAGTGCAGTCCACGATGTAGTGCAGTAGTGCGATGTAGTGCAGTAGCCACGATGCCCAGGTCGGGAATTCCGAGTCCTCCCTTATCCCTGGACAACTTGAGCACCTGCCTAGCTACACAACCAGTTGTCCCCTTCCAGAGGAAGCGAAAGAGGACCCTCTCCAAGATATAAGCTTGGTTCGGGTTGGAACAGGAGACACACACGCCACATACGTCAGGAAGGAAAACAGAAGTGAGCGAAGAATTGTCGCTCGAGCAGTCAATGGGCATGACAACGCGCTGAATTCCTGAATCCTGGTTTCAAGCTTCTCCTTAGCCTGTTGCCAGTTTTCAGGAGGGAGACCGTCTGGTTCGAATTGGAAACTTAGAATGCGCAGCCACGTTTTCACGGGGAGACCATGAACGGGCTGCGGACTGGACGGAGTGGAGTTCAAGTACATGGCTGCACTTTTCGACCTATTCAGCCTTGCACCGCTCGCCGCGCAGTAACTGTCCATGACCTCCAAACGCTGTAAGCTGATGCCTCGTTCCTCCTGGTTTGCAAGTGCCGTCACATTCGGCCCGTGGGGTCGCTCCAAGGGCTCCACTGTCCGTTGGGTGACTTGCCACCGGCGTTGCCTCCTGGCCTGCAAGCGCTCAGCCGGAGGAGACGGGTTGTTCTCAAACGACCTTTCAGAGCTGCAAAACAGCTTTGCTCGGGAATAAGATCAACTATCTGGAACCGTGCCAGGCTTCCGTTGCACTTTCGGGAAAAGTCAAGCAAGGGTGGAGACAATAGCTCGACGTGCGGCGCATGAGGTGGGGGTCGCCAACTTGTCTGACAGGTCCAGAAACGTGGTAGACGCGCCCCTGCGCATCCTAATTGGAATGCCACGGCGATTGCATGTGGTCGGGGAACTTGAGTGATACCAGGAAAAGGGTCCGTATCCAACAAAGCCGTACGGTAGCTGCTGCTTCCTCGGTCTCTCGCCGCGCAGGTTGTCTGCGGAATGCGGCGTCCTCGATTTCTCAGCAATATCGTCCAAATGATTCCGGTCTACAGCCAGCATGCTAACGTAAACACTGTACGAAAAATTAACCCGCACCAATTTAATCGCAAAACTCGATAACGTATCCCGCAGCAAAACTCGAAAACATTACTCGCAGCGAAGAACTCGAAGGACACTCACCGGCGTTCAATTGGGTAATAATGCTTTCGCATTCACAACTGCGAAGTGCTTAGGTGCCCTCGGATCTTCACGCTCTCCGGTCAAAGAAAAAAGATCCAGTAGCGCAGTACGTCTTCAAGTAAGTGGTCAGCTACGAATCTGAAAAACATTGTTTTTACCAAAAATTCGGACGAAGATCCAGCTCTCACCGCAGCTCTAAACAGGTCTCTCTGCTCCGGCTGTACGAGGTATTCAACGACTACACCCATCTTTACACTAATGGTTCAACCACCATGGACGGATATGCGGGATCCATGAATTTTTCAGCGAAAATCACCCCTGTAAAGTTTAAGGCATCCCACCAGGCAATATATCGGCAGCCGCGGATATTACTGCTCTTCGTAGCACGCATCGTGTGATCCGTGAGGAACCACTCCGAAACGGTAGTGTTTTCGCGGACCATAGGCAGCTTTACCTTCATCGCTTTCAGCCTTACGCCGTGGACCCTAGGAACAACTAGTTCTAGAAACTGAAGAGCCCCCGCCTCACCTAGTCGTGCAAGTATACGACGTCACGCTTCAGTAGCTCCCAAACCACTGTGGCATAATGGGCAACGAGCATGCCGAAGATGCAGCTGGATCTGGTCATGAAGAAGGCGTGTAGAAATCCATCTCGCTATCGAGAACAAGTGCAAATAACAGGTGGCAGAAACGGAAACTTCGCGTGCATGCGATTGATACAACACAGTCCTTATGGGACGCGCCAAGTTTCCAGCACACGTCTGAACCGCTTTGATCACTCTCTCCGACTCCATCCTCCATCTGGACAATCCCGACCCGAAGCAACAGTACTTTGACGACTGTAACTTGGCGTCGCTCTCAGGAAATCATTTACTTTCCGCATCGGAAGGGACCTCTCTATCGCATCTTTCTCCGCAATTCTTTACCTCTCTTTTCCCCTTCCCCTTCCCCCAGTGTAGGGTAACAAACTGGAAGCTTTTTTTCCGGTTACTCTCCCTGTATTTCTCATGTAATTTCTCTCGCTCTCTCTTTCCTCATAACCTAATTGCAAAAGCAGAATGGCACTACGCTGCAGAAAACAATATTTTAAAGTCTACTCGCATTAATAATTGCGTAGTCTGCACATTCAGACTGCCTAATTGCGCGATCTTGCTTGAGCCTCAACGCACACGTACTGTCCACGGTAGATTTTTTTTTCTGAAATTGCAAACAATTCGACTTTTTCACAGTTGACAAAAGCTCCAGAGCATCCTAGCGAGCGAAGGTTGGTTCACATCCACAATTACACACCTGATCGTTTACCGTGAAGCACGAGCGCTCAAGATCGGCAAATGTTAAACTACGCTGAACACGGCAGCATGAGCATACCCAATCCTCGGCTTTGGGCTGGGCAAAGCTCGTCGCGTCACCCTCTGACGAGCGATAAAATCACGGCTAGGTCAGCTCGTATACGCTCGATGTAAACAGGTATTGCGTTAGGAACGACAATTTGTCCCTTGTTGCTTGGTAGGCCAAACTCTAAGCCTGTTCCCATGGCAATGGTTTTGTTGATGCGCGAGGGAGAAACGCCATCCCGCCTGTCGTCTCTTATGCGTTCGACGAGCACATGACTTTCACTGCAGGCGCCAATGAAAACAAACACCACTTGCATTAATTTTTTCACGTGATTTTCCTCTTTCAGATTTTGTTTTCAATACGCTTTGGCTTCTTATTTTCTTTTCTTAGAACATATGTGCAACGCATCTGTGAAAACTTATCTTTTCCTGTTCAGGATGCGCAAGCCAGCATGCAATGCCACACGGTTATTTTGTTTCGGCAAAACATAAGCAGCCAGAAAAATTTTGTTTATTCACTGATATTATTATCAGCCTATAGCACAGCAAGACATTCAATACACAATACAATAATGTAGAGCTGAGTATTTCATTAGTCAGTACAAGTGGGCGCATTATGTACTACGATCATACATACGTAAGACAGCTTCCTACAATTTCTCATAGACGGAAAATTGATACAGAGGACATGTTTGTTTTCTGTGCACAACACTACTCTACGAAAGCAATTTTTGTAGCAACAGTTATTTGTGAATAATAAGAAGCTAAAAATCAGCAGATCCACCATTTCTCGCATAACAGTAATAAAACCTTTACTTTTTATTCCATACAACGTGTATACTTCCTAGTCCAAAACCAAGATGCTATACCTAGTCAATTTTGCGCATAGCTCTCCTTGTGCTAATGCGCTGATAAATATCCAGCGAATTATATTGAAAATGTCTATATAGTCTTTTTACAGCGAAGCTGTATACCTCTACAGTCCATGGAAATTTTAGTGTCGTTGTTGGCGTGGTAAGCAAAAAACTCCCCATACGTGGGCCGATCCCGAAGATAGCGCAATGCCGGGCCGACCCGCGGCAGAGGTGAAGCAGGCATTAAGCACTCCCCATACGTGGGCCGATCCCGAAGATAGTGTAATACTGGCCCGACCCGCGGCTGAGGTGAAGCAGGCCTTAAGCACTCCCCATACGGGGGCTGATCCCGAAGATAGTTCAATGCCGACCCGATCCGCGGCGGAGGTGCAGTTCGCCATTAAGGGGCCCACATACACCACTTCGCTCGTCATCCTTCTTGACAGAGTGGAAAGGCACTGAGTTTTTTTCATATGTGGCTGTATTTCACAATGCAATACGTAAGACCACTAGAGCTTCATTCAGATCTGTAACATTGCGAAAAAAAGTATCAATACGAAATTCCTCGCGAGCATATTGCAGGTGTTTCTTAAAATTTGTAATGTACTTTGTTCTATCGTCAGCTAGGCATAAATGGCACAGTTCCAAGACAATAACAACAAATAGCGCTAAGTTCTTTGTTGAGAAACAGTAAATGTAGGAGAAGCATGCATGTGTCAATCGGTGGTTGATCGTCAGGAGAGGTGGGGCAAGGCCAGAGTGATGCACAAAGGTATTATTGAATGCATAGCTTCGGGAGATAAAATATTTCCTAAAAGCAACACAAGTCAGCTGCATTCAATGCATCAGGGCAACCTGCTCAGAACAATTCTCTTTTGAAAGGTTTTCATGACCTTCCTCTAATATGCTGAATGTACATTACGCACTTTAACAGAGGCTATAGGCTCAGTTTCGCGTAAGTTGTTTGAAGCATAGGACAGGTGTTACAGCTAGCTTACGAGTGTCATCATTGGCTGGAGGTCATCCGTCATGAGACTTTCGGTGTCGACACAATAAGGAGGCGAAAGCATTTGAACTTTTCTTGAACACTCGTTCCCGGCACAGCATGCTTTCTTTGCTTATTAAGATTATTCGTGACTTTGCCGAAAGGAGCCCCGCCCTCCTCTCTCACTTCTGCCATATTAATGAAACCAGTGAAGTCAAGCGTGCCGAGCAACATTAGTACTTGCAAAATTTTTCTGAAGTATAGAAGCTCAAGAAGGTTCTAGCATACCAAGATCCATGTATGGTAGCTATGTAATAACCTTTGAAGAGGAGGGGGCAAGTGTGGGAGCAATGATTGTCTGCACAAGGAATACGTTGCACGATGTTTATGCAGATATTGAAATATACCGAAATATTTTCTAAAGATAGGCTAATCAGGAGATCGCCCTAAGAGCTATAGGAATTAAAGAATAAATAGCAGCAACACATTTTTTCTTAATTTTCAAGCGTTTGGGGCTTTCTTTTTGCAGCGGGTTTTCTCGCACGCTGTTTTTGAGATCCAGATTGATGTCATTTATGGGCAGCATAAGCCACGCACAGCAGAACTACTGCAGCAGGTCTATGCGACCCTCATTAGAGCAAAAAAGTTCGTATAATACACTGCTGTTTAGCTTATCTTTCAGTACAGTGGACACATCGCACAACTGCGCGACCACACCAACGTGCTCCAGAAAACATTTCTTTTATGTCCTTCTCTTCCTCGTGCGATAATAGAGCGTCACCTGGCACTGCAAGAGTTGGTAGAACTCTGGGCTCACATGATGCGTTAACTTCTCTAGTGCTTCCCTCGTGGTAATATTTCGGCAGCTCTTTAACTTCGCTGACTTGCGATACCTTTAATTGTGTATCATCTCTCAGTCGGTTGATGACGCCTACGGTCTCTGGTGAGTAAGTATATTTTCCGCTTTTGGCCTCGCTGCGATGCTGTAGAACCTATAAAAACAGATACATAACCAGAACATCTTGTCAGGCTAGTTGGCAAATTTTCGCCGAAGTTGCGCGTTGTGTGAAGGAACTCTACACACAGGCACGCAAGACAAGCGCAGCGCCCTGCCTATGCTTGAGTGTCATGTTTCACTGTAAAGCGAATTCCATTGGCAACACATGCGTGCCATATGACATCGCTTCACGTTAATCGAAACACGACATCAAAAGCCCGTTCATTATCAATTTGTAGTGCATGGGAAAAGAAAGGGAGTTGTCTTCGTAAAATAGTACTTCTAATGCATGCAGGTTAGTTCTCATTATATTTGGTTGCAGGATTTCAAGTAGAAATACGCCCCCAAAATTTAATAAGCAATCTTCCAAGTTTTAGTGCTGCTATATGTAACGTGTCAAGTCTCAATAGATGGCTGAGAATACTAGGCATCAGTTTTTAGAGCTAGTTTTCTTGATCGATAAAAGTTTTGATTCACCTAGTTAAGGATTAGGTAACTGAGCGTTCTATTTACCTTGGCTTGTTTTTTTCTGCAAAATACCCACAAAAGCAAAACAAACTTCCAATAGTTTAAAGCTGCTGGACAACTGAGCATTGGAACTTTTTCTCCTGAAGAATTTCTGCTAGCAGCAAACCAAGCTTAGGGAGAAGAGGGCAGCGCGCGGCAAGAACTGGCTTCGCCGTGCCGTATGCTGTAGCGCCAAGCGAGGCGTGGCATTTTACGAACATGAATTCGCTCGTTGTTAGCGATAACTGTTCGGCTTTTTTACTTTCTGCTATAATCGGGAACATCACGCACCGTAGACGAGCAAGCGATAACGAGAAACTGACAAGCACGCGGTTTCGTGGCGCACGCGGAGAAAATTTCGCTGCGTAACGTCACATGGCACCCGGCGCCGTAGTAAACGACGAGGAAAAGACAGCGCTGGCCGTACTCATGACACTTGCGCCGTCCCCTGTCAAGTGGTTTTTGTACGAAAATAATGGACTACAGAAACGCAGATTGGCAGCCACTAATAAATAGTGCTTGCCTGAGCTCGTTGGTTGTAGATAGCAGAATTTGTTTCCAGCAGAACGTTTTGACAGGGACAGGAAAAGACGTGCGCGTCGTCGTCTCGTCCTGTCCGTGTCAGAACGTTCTACTGGAAACCAATTCTACAACCACTAATAACTTGCTTTTCTTACCTTCATTGATCAGGGTCCGCTCTTCCACTTCAACAGTCGGCACAGCCGACCACGGCAGGATCGGCGTAGTCCCTTAATTCATATGAGGCCGTAGCCGTTATACATGTGCTCTCATGTCAGCCCCGCCAAGACTTCCCATTTAGCGTAATTTCGCCATATGTCACACCTGAAAAATGGGCAAAATACCGCGTGGTCATGATTAAAAAACACTTAAAAGCGAAACCAAAGTTGAGAGTACGAAGAAGCGACTAAAATATTTCTGACCTAGACATAGGTTGAAAAGTGAAGCGAGCCTATGTCGTCACATAGGTAACTCGAACTTCCTGTAATTCAAAACACAAGCGGTGACTGCTACTTAATTTATTTTATTTTTACTTCTGCCGTGTTCGTGACCATTGAAAGGGGGCAATGTAATTAAATCCTGGTCACTGGAATGCTCTCCAGCCTAACCAGTTTGTGCAGCAAGCATTCAAATACCTTCGGCAGATATAAATTGCAAGTTACCTGCTCGTGGAAAAAATGAACAGCAACTGCTAACACATACCGAAACGAAATTTCCATCTGCGCGTCAGCTGGCATCAATCGGCCAAGTAGCTTCAGTTTCTTACCACACCGCAAAAAATGCGCCGCGCCAAACCAAAAACGATATTCACTTGAAAACAAGCGCGGAAGATCTTTTGTTTCGTCCTATAGCTGTTTTCATAAGCACATCGCTTGTTTCTTCATAACAACTGCACAAAAAGTGTGCTTACCTGTGGTCCGCTGGGAAACGGGGAATATTTCGACCTTGTGTTGCTCCCCGAGTTACCACATCACATGTGCACAGTCGCGCAGCAAGCTTTCTATCCTGTCCTCAGTTTTTCCGACATGGCCGGAACATTCGAAGGCACAGAAAGAAAGTTTTTAACTGCAGAGCATACGAAAAAACATGCACGTGCACAGAAAGCAGCAGGAGCAAACGAAGAGAATGGCAGCAGAAGGGATAAGAGCGAAAGCGCCACCCGGTGGCACAACGAATAAAGTGACCGAATAAAGATATAGGACGCTAAAAAGGAAAACAGACGGAAACATTTTATTTCGGCAAATAATTGCATCGCTTTACTTTATTGCTGTGTAGGTTGAAAAGTTACGGCCATCTATGCAAAAGTTACTGAATTTTTATTTGGCTACCAGTGTCATGGCAACGCTTTAATTGCCGGTACCGAAACTAGCCCCACTCTCCACCCACTGATAAAATGCTTGATTTCATTCGCAACCCCAGCGGTCAATGTTAGCGACAGTAAGGTGATAAATGAAAGACTTGCAGCACCATCTGGATAATGTATGGTGCATGTGCGCAGCTGGTACAAAAGTCAGCCTTAAGGTACGGCCTCACTTGAGGAAATAAGCGCGCGCAAAGCCGCGCGCTCAAAAACGCGCGCCGCGAAAGCTGCTTTCGCGGCCAGAATTCTCTGCAGTGCGAGGATGGGTCTCGAACACATTTTTTTGTGGCGCCGCGTTTCCGCAAACCCGAGTGAGCCAATCACAGGCGACGAAGTCGTCACGTGGGAGGTGCGGTCAATGCTGTCACCGGCGGGCCCGACCAGCGCGCGTATGGCGGGCTTCATTCCCGCACTGTCATTCCCGAGGCATCTCGAGAGAGGGCGAGAACTCTCGCCTGCCCGCTGCTTTTCGCGACCGCGAACGTGCAGTGGTGTTATAGAGGCTAGAAGGTTATATAGAAGGTTAGAACCTTTCTAGCCTCTATAGTGGTGTGGCCCTCGAAACGAGGCGCGCGTTTTTAAGCGCGCCGTCTTGCGCACGTTTATTTGCGCAAGTGAGGCCGTACCTTTATAGGGCAGCCGTCCGCTTCATAACAAGGACATGGAGAATTTAATCACGCTTACTTTAAAATATGTAGTGCGTTGCCACCATGCAGCGAAAAGCCTGAGCCAGGAGAAATAGCAGCGACGTGAAACTTGCGCAGCCTAGATCAGAAGAAAGAAAGCAGCCACACGAAATCCGCAAAAATCTGTCACAAACAAAGTCACAAACACATACAAGTGGCGGTGATGTCGACTGTGATGAGCATATAAACAGATGAGAATACAAAAGAGTATACCACGTAATATACAAGCGCTAATAATTACAAACAATAGAAGCAAGTTGTAGTATACATCGTGTGACTATTCAGTGCGATATCTAGCAATTGTTAAGGATGCCTGTGTCTTCGAAAAAACGTTCGAGTGCGTTCTATGCTTTTCGCTGCGCAATTTCGATGGCCACGGGCCCAGTAATCTTGCAACTGAGACAGGTCGGTGAGGATCAATGAAGTGTAGCTCTTGTTCCAGCTGCCGTCTTTGCGTCGCGCGTCTGGGACATTCGAGAAGTAGATGGCGAACATCCTCATTGTCGTTGCTACATGAGCAAGGCTGAGAAAAAGCCCGTTTTATACGATATAGAAAATGTTTGGTACATGCTGTCTCAAGGCACAGTCGGTGAATTAGTGGCTAGGTACTTTTGGAAATTTCTGCATCTAGCTGGTATTTGAGTTGGAGGTCCATTTCGTAAAGAATCGATTCCTTAGTATTTTCATTGAATCAGGTTGGCATACGCAAGTCCTTCTTTAGTACTCTTAATATGCGCTGCGTATCCATTGGCGATAAAGGGATGAGTTGAATTTCTGCATTCTTATGGGTGGATTTTGCCAACGAGTCCGCTAATTCGTTGCCTGCTACACCGGCATGTCCCGGGACCCACGGTAATATCACTTCGTGCTTTCCTCCTGTACCCTGAGTTAAACTGTTCAGTATTGCGGGTGTTATTCGTGCGTGTGGTTGGCTGTCATCAAGATTTTCAAGACATATGCTAAAGTCGATAAGGAGTTTGCACAAATGACCCACTTTTTTTTTTGTTTCTCATATGTTTTGTTAAGGCTTAGAGAATTGCCACTATAATGGCGAACAAGATGATGTTGTCACCATGACCAAGAGCTAGAGCACAGTGGCTGCGATCCGCAGTGGATCTCTTCCAGAGAGTCAATTTCCTGTTCTTCCTCATTTTTTCTTTCTTTTCTTTTTTTTCCTTATCTTGCTCACGACAGCGTTACGAAATCAGCAGACTTATCTGGACAATATGCATTTTCTAAGCTTCTAAGCAAGAAGTTCAGACGCACAAAGAACTCTAGAAATTTCTAAATTTAAAAGTCCCGTTTGGAGAGTTGTGCCTCGGTACGCTTCTCAAGCAGAGCTACTAGAAAACCACTTTCACTTCACTTGTTTGTTCAAAAAAGCGACTTGGTTATCTTTATTATTTAGGAACAGATTAACAACGCGTGTTGTGGCATGCAGCTTTCTGATCACTCTAAAGACATACAGAAAAATCCGAGGACAACTAAATACTTCTTATGAGTCGTGAATGCGAAGCATTAATTTCCAATTGAACGTCGCTGAGCGGTCCTTGGAGTGATGAACTCCTCGCGGGCAAGCGAGCGCGTTACGACGTTTGATCAACGCCTCCTAGGTAGCACAAGGCCGGTGCACTTCGATCCGTGACGTCATGCTGACTTGCCATAGAATGTAATGGGGACCCTCCCGAGTAAGCCTCACCTCTTTCGTCGCGCCGGGCTTGGCAATGGAAATTTCGGTCCAAGTAACATGATTTCATAAAGCAGAGTGCACAGGCCAGCTATCTAGGCGGCGCTGGTTTAGCCCAATGGATAAGACAATCAGCTTCTGAGCGTGGGGTACTGGGCTCGAAACTGACTACCGGTAGCGTTTTTCCTTCCGATTTATAGTTTTCTTTATATATGCATTTCTTCATAGCGATCGTGCACCAAGGCGCAGATAACCCGCCGTGGTTGCTCAGTGGCTATGGTGTTGGGCTGCTGAGCACGACGGCGCGGGATAGAATCCCGGCGACGGCGGCCGCATTTAAATGGGGGCGAAAACACCCGTGTACTTACGTTTGAGTGCACGTTAAAGAGCCCCAGGTGGTCGAAATTTCCGGAGTCCTCCACTACGGCGCGCCTCATAATTGGAAAGTGGTTTTGGAACGTAAAACCCAATACTTCTTTTTTTCAAGGCGCAGGTAGAACGCAGGCGAGAGCTTGCACGGACAAGGAACACGCGAATAACAGGCCCTCTCCGGCGATGCCCTCGCCCCTCAAGCAACACCTAGCGCGCCCCCAGCAGGCGTTCCCTTTCGCTCACTCTGCTCCGTCGAGGCGCGCAGGTGACGTGGCGTCGCAGCCAATGAGAACTTAGGTGCCATTTCGCTGCTACAAACACCGCCTTTTTGGCTCAATGGAACGTTTGATGCTCTCGCATCAATAGGCTATTATGATGGTATTGAGCCGATGGCATCGAACAGAATTGACGGCGCCAGTGACTAAATTATTTTCGACTTCTCAAAACGTTAACATTCTTAGCTTCCTGCGAGAACTGCACTTCCCCCCTATCCCCCCCAAAAAAAATCCAGTACTTGCTCTTAAACATATTCGCGACCCACCACGGTGGCTTAGCGGCTATGGTGTTGCACTGCTGAGCACGACGTCGCGGAATCAAATCCCGGCCGCGGTGGCCGCATTTTAATGGGGGAGATATGCAAAAAACACCAGTGTCCCGGGCATTAGGGGCACGTTAATGACCCCCTGGTGGTCAGAATTAATCCGGAGTCCCTCACTACGGTGTGCCTCATAATTAATTAAATTGCGTTAAATTAAAAATTAAATGCCTCGTAATTAAATGGCGACTTTGGCTCGTAAAACTCCAGAAATCAATTGAACATTTTCGTTCCGTATGCAAATCCCCTTTAAGAACAGTGAGCGATTTCTGTGAAATAAACATAAACACTGAATAACTTCTGCGAGCGAGCTGGGGCGCACGAAACACACAGTTTGTCTTTAATAATAATAACCTGGTCGTCAGCTCAAAGAGCACTTTCAGGAATATAATAACCTGCGCTTTAAATAAGAGGTAAATGCTGCGTATGGTGTCACTGAGTATTTAGATTTACTAAGAAAAATAGTACAGGGATGAAATTATCTGGTTGCACAATAACTTCTCCTCGAAGATGAACTCATTTTTTTATGCGGTAATGCTACATCTATCGCGTAGCTCTCCAAAAATAAAACATTTCCTGGCGTTTCTTTGACTTATTGTGCATCTCTCTGCCCAAAAGTTACGAATAAAAATATGAATATGTCGCTCACTGTTAGATAAACTATGAACATGATTGCCATATTCACCCCAACCCAATACACGCATTCCATCAATTTGCGCCTTTGCAATCGCTTTTTTTTTCTTTTTATGCGAAGCATACTAGCCGCACAACCACGCTCTTCCTTGCTGCGCCGCGCGCGGCCGCGTAGCTACCATATGACGTCATAACAGCTGCAAAGCGGACGCTTAAGCTTCGCCTTCAAGAGTGGAACGCGACAGCGTTCCCGTCGACCCGCCAAGGGGTGTAAGACAATGGGCTACGGCGCAGCGACTACGCGCCCCGCATCGGACGCGGTGAGCGTCGAGCAACGCAGCGTTCGGCGCGACAACGAAATGTGCGCCTGAGCAAGCGACGCACGCCTGAGCCGACGCCGACGACACCGGCTTTTCTGCGACACGAGCTCCTTAACGCTGTCGCGTTAAAATAAAGGCTAGTATGCTTCGCATCCTGGGCTTAACCTTAGCTAAGCCACAGCCATTTTTTTTTTAGG